>NC_050075.1:61149130-61452612 GCF_009764565.3 Dermochelys coriacea | reverse complement strand
TGAACGAATTACCCTCATTGCCTCATAAAAGTTTCTGAATAACATGGAACGTTTTTGCTCAAAGGATGACATACCTAATTCTTATGCATTAACTGTCAGATTGGTAAAAAGATTATGAATATTCATAAACAAATTCAGTAATTAGTCACAAAACCTGTATTTTTAAAAGCACAAATCTTCCTTAGACAGACTTCTTCCACAATATTTTAATCACAAACAAGTTAGTTTAGTCTTCCTAATTTACCTTGCAACATTGTATTTTGCCAACTCACGACTTAATCAGCTTTCATTATCTGTTTTCCTGCTCCCAGGTAACTACCATTTCGCTTTTAGGTGTGAGTATCAACCTCATTTATTATTATATATTCAGATACGCAATAACAGCATCCAATGTATGTGTTTTCAGTAAAGAGTCATTAATTCCATTTCAATACTCTTTGCTCCTGTAGTATCAGACTAAACTCAAAATATGCATCAAGGGAACTTTAATCTTAAAGCATATTTCTCACAAACTTCAACTACGTAACAGAGCCTCTGGTGAATGGGCACTGTTGTATAAATTTAGATGTAATAAATGACCAAAGGTGTTAACATAACCCAGTCAATGTCCAACATTAAACTATGTTAAACAAGGTTCAGAGTTTGGTATACAGAGACCTCAGCCTGCTTGGAACTGTGGCAAACACACCATTGAAATCCTTTTAAACTTTTATTAAAGGTACAGAAAAGATGGAGAAACAGTTAAGTATTAAGTAAGGCTTTCATTTTAACATTTCTTTTCCCTTTTAGCTGGAGAGAATTGTAGAAGGGAAAAAAACCCTTGTTTGAGAGCCTCTTAGTGGTATCAAAGATGACAACAACTGTCCTTTTTGGGAAAAGAGAAGTATTAAGTTGAGATGAACTGGAGCTGTTGCTGTTAAAATGTGAAACCCAAGTGGTGTATGGGATTCAGCTGGAGCTGGTAGAGGTGGCAGTATTATCTGCGTCCCTCTTTCTGGTCCAGTCTGGTCAGGACATCTCTCAGGATTAGGATTAAAAAGGAGTAGCGGCCTCAGGTAGCAGCCACGATGGTGAAGTTTGCTTCAGTAGCCTCAATCTGTTCTTCTGTGTCTCCCCCGCCCCAGTCTCTTTCTTTAAAGGACACACAAAGGGAGTGATGAGTAAAATAGCCCATCCACTCATTATTCCCTCCACCAGTTAGGCTTAATATCTGACTCATCAATTTTGGTTCATTAATTAATTGACAGTTTCCTGTCTTCTGTTTTTACCAAGCCTGATTACAACAGAGTTCTTGAATTATATCAATATGGTCTTTTTATTTGGACTAATACAGTCTGTCTGGTTCTCTTAATAACATTCATTATTGAGAGTAACTTGACCTATCTTGTCATCTTTTGTTATTATAAATTGTTTTATAAACGTTTACATACTTTTTACAATTGAGCTCACAAAGTAAATTTATTGGCTTAATTATCACAACAGACCTGTATCACTGGCATAAATACAAAATACAATACATCTAAAAATTTGACTCTTTGCACATAATCAAAGAAAACAAAAGATAATTTCTGATATTCTTACATGTCCTTGAAATTAAGTTTTTTGTTATATTCTACTCAGCTCTTGCTTTTTCAGATATTTTTCTATTTTGGCTTTAAAACTTCCTAAACTACAACCAGTCTCTCATCAATCATCATATGGTACATTCCATTTTCACAGTAAGATTCTGGAACTAGAAGTTAGCTAGTGAGTGAAACTTTCAAAATTTGCATACATTATATCGATGCTCATCGGATTTCTATATGAAAATCCACAATCTGACTGCACTGTTTGCTACTTTTTGAAGAAAACAATTTTAGCAGCAAGGGACAGAGACTTAAATCTAGCTATGCATAAAGCTATTGTTTCTATCTTTAAAAACCATCAAACCTATAAATTGTGCATGAAACCTGTACACACAACTACACCTTCCTGTCAACGTAACTCTATCTTGTCTTCCTCCGATAGTTACACTGCCTTGCTGATCTTATTTTAAGAGATACTAAGTTCTTTAGACAGTCTCTTACTATGCATCTGTACAGCACTCAGCACAATGTGGCCCCAATCTGACTTACTTTAATACTAGTCAATATACTGAGTAGCTAGAAATTTTGAAAAATAATCGTATTTGGGGAATATTTTGCAGTACAACATCACAGTTTATCATTAAGGCTGCAAGTTTGTCACGGAAGTCTCAGATTCTGTGATTTTCCGAGACCTCTGTGACTTTTGCAGTGACCACTAGGGGCGGTCTCGGGCCACCGCACCCCCATCCCCAGAAGCAGAAGGAGTTTGGGTGTGGGAAGGGCTTGGGGCAGCACTTATCTCTAGGGGCTCCCCGGAAGCGGCAACATGTCCTTCCCTCGTCTCCTAGATGAAGGCATGGCAAGCCAGGAGGCTCTGTGCACTGCCTCTGCCTGCAAGCACCGCCCACACAGTTCCCACTGGACTTGGTTCCTGGCCAATGGGAGGTGCAGAGCAGGTAATCGGGCACCTCCGCCTCGGGGCTGCAGAGACATGCCAGCTGCTTCTTGGAGCCACGCAGAGCCGGGAAGGAAGCCTACCAGCCCCCACCCCCACCCTAGAGCACCCGCCAGCCCCCCGAGCCACCGCCCTCCTCAAGCACCCGTGGTGCCCCGGGCTGCCTCCTGCCCCAGAGCACCCAAGTTTTAGTCAGGGATATATAGTACAAGTCATGGACAGGTCATGGGCCATGAATTTTTGTTTACTGCCTGTGACCTGTCCATGACTTTTACTAAAAATACCCGTGACGAAAACGTTACCTTACTTATCCTCACAAAAGCAACAGGGAGTTTCCCAGCTGTCACAGATTTAACCAACTCTAGTCATATTAACTTTTATGAAGGATACTATTTTTCCTCATATTCCTTAATTTAAAATTGTCATAAGTGAATTAAATATTTTGTGATGCATTATTCTTGCTTTTTTGCTGAAATAATTTGCAAAATTCAGTAACTGTCAATGGAATTCCCTGTCTTTAGTCAGGTCCCACTGTACACTTAAATACTGACTATTTCTAAAGTCTGAAGGAGCATTAACATTCAGAGTTTGAATTATATCAATTGACTGGTGAATTGACAAAGTAATTTTCTTTAAGTCTGGTATTGCCATAACATAAATCATTACTACAATTTGGGAAAATACCCCTAAGACTATAGGACAGATATACACTGTGTTGTACAACCTTTTCCCAAGAAGCATATTCTATTTTTCCTTGGAGGAATCTTTTGTGCATACAAGTTAGCTTACACTCTAATGTAGTGCAATTTGGGTGGGGGCTGATTATTTAAAAAGAAATTGCTTATTGCTGCTATTTAAGTCATGAATTACAGCAGAGAGTGAAGCTTTCAAAATTTGTATGCCTTATATCGCTGCTCATCCGCTACCCAAATGGTTTCTATATGAAAATATCACAAACTGATTGCACTGTTTTCTGACCTTTTGAAGGAAACAGTTTTAGCAGCAAGGGACAGAATTGACAATTTGATGCCATCTTGTGGCTTTCCTAATTGTGGGAGTTTAATTCTCAGTCTGATCCTTTCAACATTTTTGCCCTTTATCGCATTTAAAAATAAACTTGTGCTAGAGTTTTACTCAGAAACAAAATTTAAAATACTTCCACACTATTGAAATATAACGCAAGTGCAGATAAAGAGGATAACTTGACAACAGTAAAGAATAATAATTTGCATGGTCCATCTTCAGCCTGGATATATACAATGTAAAACAGTTTTCCATATTACTGTCACGATAGCAAGCCTTATAATTCAACATTTCATTATTAAGTTTTTCTACTTATTAAAAGTTTTGGAATTTCAATCATGGGCAAGAATAAAACACTTCATCTGACAGTAAACTTGCAAACTCCATAAATATTAATGAGGAACATTTACCTATTCAATTTCAGGGAGAACAATGTATAAATACCTGATTTGAAACTACGACAGTATTATGATGGGAAAGCTGTACAAAGGCGCGTGGTAGCAATGACCAGAAAAACTAGAGAACCAAACAAATCAAATCTAGAACTATTGTTGAATGAGCTTCTGTACTTTGAGAAAGTGAGGGTTTACAGTCTATATCAAGTATACATTTTTGTATAAATTAAGTTGTATGCGCTTTAAATTACTATAAAAAAAGAGATACACAATAAAAGGTGTAAAGACAAAAATTGAAAAGACTTAGAGGTGGTAAACATGTGGCCTGCTTGAGACATCCACCCCATCCCATATTAATGATTCAGATTCTGTGAAATGCAAGATGTCATTAAAAAAAAAATAGTTTCTTGTCCTTATATCTGTGGGGGGGAAAAAACCCCATTTTAAGTATGAACCAAGCACAAACAACTCAAATGTAAACTGCCCCCATTCATCTCAGTGGTGTGTTCTCTGTTAAGTCAAATGATTCTGTCAACCACATGATTTTTAAATATTTGGGGAGTGCAACTTACATAGCTTGTCTGTACAGTTCTGTGCAAACAACTTGCATGTGCATGTAGTCAAAGGGCTGAAATAAATTCAAGTCAGAAAATGCCTACCATAATTTTACATTATATTTTTCTACTGAATCCACCGTTTTTTTTTGTTGTTTTTTTTTTTTTTAGTTGTATTCAGGTTCTTAGGCCAGTCTCCTTACTGTGGTAACTGAATGCAATTGGCTAGGGGTGGCCAAACTTATTGGCTCTTCTAGCCGCATCTGATAATCTTCAGAAATCAGAGTGCCGGATGCGCCTGCTGGGGCTCAGGGGTTCAGCCCCGCTCCTGCTGAAGCCCTGAGACACCACTCCCTCCCCAGAGGGCTGAAGCTCCTAGCCCTGTCACCCTGCTGCAGGGCACAAGCCCTGAGCTTTCCCCCACTCAAGTTTGGTAGGTAGAGAATGGGGTGAGGGTATGGGGGGGTGCACAGGTAGATACCACTAAACAATTTATACAATTTCTTCCTGTTCAGATCAGTAATTCAAAGATAGATTTCAAGACTATTACCTGACAATAGACAAGGCGTTTGACATAATTTCAATTAGAGAGCCATCAAAAGTTTGTTTCATCTTTGTCAAAATGCAGATAAGTGGCAACACAATGCTCTGCTTAGCATAGCACACTGAAAGTTTATTTATATATTCTAAGTAGAATTCATGTGATGTATGAATAAAATCTTCAATTGGAATGTGCATAATGAATTCATTGCAATCTTCTGGCTAGCAGTGGGTAATATTAAAACTCCATGTTTGTGCATGGATTTGTGGTTCGAAAACCACCTGTGACTGCAGCAGGGATTGAATAGAAATGCGTATAACAGTGCAGTTTAATGCAGAAGCCTCACAGGAGATAGGCAGGCTAAAATAAAAAAATTAAGACATCTGTTTAACTAGACATCTCTAACACTGTGGATTAAAAAAAAAGTTACAAAATAAATGCCACACTTATTTCCTTTTTTACTGGAGTTTAAGAAAGGGAAAGCTCCATCTTAATTATAAAGGACATACAAATTTAAATACTTTTTATTCAAGTTTTAAAATTAGTTTCAGAGACTGATATTTGTCATGACAGGATATAAATTATCCTTTTGTTTTTGGTATTTTACTCGACTTCTGGAAAGAAGTGGGAACATTCCAATTATATAGTGTGACAATGTTCCTGCTCTACCTTGGTGGGTCTTGCACTTATTGGTGGATTTGCTCACCTTGGAGTTTCACGGCAGCCCTCAGCTTGGCCGTTTTTCTGAATTCACAGTCCAGGTCGACGACTCCTGTGTCTGACCAGGAGTTGGGAGGATTTGGGGGGAACCCGGGCCCGCCCTCTACTCCAGGTTCCAGCCCAGGGCCCTGTGGAATGCAGCTGACTAGAGTGCCTCCTGGAACAGCTGGGTGACAGCTACAACTCTCTGGGCTAGTTCCCCATGGCCTCCTCCCAACACCTTCTTTATCCTCACCATAGAACCTTCTTCCTGGTGTCTGATAATGCTTATACTCCTCAGTCCTCCAACAGTCTGCATTCTCACTCTCAGCTCCTCACATGCACACCACAAACTGAAATGAGCTTTTTTAAAACCCAGGTGCCCTGATTAGCCTGCCTTAATTGATTCTAGCAGCTTCTTGATTGGCTGCAGGTGTTCTAATCAGCCTGTCTTGTCTCCAGAAGGTTCCTGATTGTTCTGGAACCTTCCCTGTTACTTTACCCAGGGAAAAGGGACCTACTTAGCCAGGGGCTAATATATCTGCCTCTTATAGCCATCTGGCCCAACCCTGTCACAATAGACAAATAATATTAAAATTTGATCACATTTTGCAAATGTTATTTAAAACTTTTATTAAAGGGAAGAGTGATAGCATGTTCAAAACAATGTAATTACAGTGAGGGGCAACTGTAAGCTCCCCTTCACACTAGTATGCAATGAATTTGTGCAGGAAGAAGCACTACAAGATTTACTCCAAAAAGGAGCACTTGTAACTGTACTGTAAAGACCTGTGACATATCAGCAATTCTGAGTGTGCCTGAGCATATCTATAAGCATAGCAGATGCTTAAACTGGTGGAGATGGACCTTTAGTATGTGATAAAAAAAAGGAAAAATGTTATTTTTGGAAGAAGTTATAGAATTAAGTTTAAATAGATTTGGAGTCCATTGTACAATAAATGCAAATTTCATGCGTTATTGTGGAATTGTATGTAACATTTAGGGTGACCAGATGTCCCGATTTTATAGGGACAGTCCCGATATTCGAGGCTCTCTCTTATATAGATGCCTAATTGCCACTCCAACTTTTCACACTTTTTATCTGGTCACCCTGGTAACTTTTCTAGGGGGGAGATGTGTCCAGTGTGAAGGCCTGTTGAGGCAGTCTGGCTTGCTGGGAAACTCATAATGCAGGGAGAGTACAGTACAACCTGGAAAAGTCCCACTTAGGAGGGAAAGAGACAAGTCTCACCCCAAAAGAAGTGAGGGCTGAGAAGCCAGGATCCTTCAATGGGTGCCCTCGCAGGACCATAGAGGGGAAGGACAGACGCAGTTGTCCTGAACACTGACAGGGTTATTTAAAAAGTCTCAAAAGAAAAGAGCAAAGACTCCCTTTCCAGTTTCTCCTTAGAGATTCAAAAATGTACTTCCAATACTGTGGTATGCAAAATAATAAAAATTCTGAGACACAATAAGTCATATAAAACCCCCATTTTTCTCCATTTACTTTCTGAATAAATTATCTACCACAATACTTTAAAAAATAATTTTACATCCAGTCTTCTCTCCCGTTCACTGGAAAAATTTCATTTAACTTTATTCATCTATACCTTATTGTTTGAGCAACCCTAGATCAAAATGATTTTATCCTTGTGGTGACAGAAGAACACAACTTCATGGGTGGTCAGGGTCACAGAGTTGGAGGCAGTTTTCCAGATAATCACCTTGGAAAGCTCTGAATATCAGAACCAAGCCCTTGATTATGTTTCTATATTCCTTGAGGAGCCAATGCACAGAGCAGAGCACTGGGGTGAGGTGCTCTCAGCCTGTGTTGCCAAGTAGAATATTCCCCTATGGTTTTTGAATGCTTTGCTTTTCAGCCTCACCTACTGGAAAGCTGCTGCATTCTGATTACAATCCATTACAATCTACATACCACACAGACTATGCTGACAGCTTGTGCCACACACTCTCAAGGAAACTGCGGAACCACCTGATCAACATCCTCTACAGCAAACAGGGAAAGATTAAGAATGAGCTCTCAAAACTGGATACTCTCATAAAGAACCAACCTTCCACACAAACTTCCTCGTGGCTGGACTTTACAAAAACTAGACAAGCCATTTACAAAACACACTTTGATTCTCTACAAAAGAAAAAGGACACTAAGCTATCTAAACTACTATATGCCACAAGGGGCCACAACAATGGTTCCCGTAACCCACCCAGCAATATTGTTAATCTATCCAACTATACTCTTAGCCCAGCGGAAGAATCTGTCCTATCTCGGGGCCTCTCCTTTTGCCCCTCCACCCCCACGAACATGATACAGTTCTGTGGTGACCTAGAATCCTATTTTCGACGTCTCAGACTCAAGGAATATTTCCAACACACCTCTGACCAACATATTAACCCACAGAGACCTTCCTGCCAACACTACAAAAAGAAGGATTCTAGGTGGACTCCTCCTGAAGGTCGAAACAGCAGCCTGGATTTCTACATAGACTGCTTCCGCCGACGTGCACGAGCTGAAATTGTGGAAAAGCAGCATCGCTTACCCCATAACCTCAGCCATGCAGAACACAGGGCCATCCACAGCCTCAGAAACAACTCTGACATCATAATCAAAAAGGCTGACAAAGGAGGTGCTGTCGTCATCATGAATAGGTCAGAGTATGAACAAGAGGCTACTAGGCAGCTCTCCAACACCACTTTCTACAAGCCATTACCCTCTGATCCCACTGAGAGTTACCAAAAGAAACTACAGCATTTGTTCAAGAAACTCCCTGAAAAAGCACAAGAACAAATCCGCACAGACACACCCCTGGAGCCAGGACCTGGGGTATTCTATCTGCTACCCAAGATCCATAAACCTGGAAATCCTGGACGCCCCATCATCTCAGGCATTGGCACCCTGACAGCAGGATTGTCTGGCTATGCAGACTCCCTCCTCAGGCCCTTCGTTACCAGCACTCCCAGCTATCTTCGAGACACCACCGATTTCCTGAGGAAACTACAGTCCATTGGTGATCTTCCTAAAAACACCATCCTAGCCACTATGGATGTAGAAGCCCTCTACACCAACATTCCACACAAAGATGGACTACGAGCCGTCAGGAACAGTATCCCCGATACTGTCACGGCTAACCTGGTGGCAGAACTTTGTGACTTTGTCCTGACCCATAACTATTTCACATTTGGTGACAATGTATACCTTCAAATCAGCGGCACTGCGATGGGTACCCGCATGGCCCCACAGTATGCCAACATTTTTATGGCTGACTTAGAACAACGCTTCCTCAGCTCTCGTTCCCTAATGCCCCTACTCTACTTGCGCTACATTGATGACATCTTCATCATCTGGACCCATGGAAAAGAAGCTCTTGAGGAATTCCACCATGATTTCAACAATTTCCATCCCACCATCAACCTCAGCCTGGACCAGTCCACACAAGAGATCCACTTCCTGGACACTACGGTGCTAATAAGCGATGGTCACATAAACACCACCCTATATCGGAAACCTACTGACCGCTATTCCTACCTACATGCCTCTAGCTTTCATCCAGATCATACCACTCGATCCATTGTCTACAGCCAAGCGCTACGATATAACCGCATTTGCTCCAACCCCTCAGACAGAGACAAACACCTACAAGATCTCTATCATGCATTCCTACAACTACAGTACCCACCTGCTGAAGTGAAGAAACAGATTGACAGAGCCAGAAGAGTACCCAGAAGTCACCTACTACAGGACAGGCCCAACAAAGAAAACAACAGAACGCCATTAGCCATCACCTTCAGCCCCCAACTAAAACCCCTCCAACGCATCATCAAGGATCTACAACCTATCCTGAAGGACGAGCCATCGCTCTCTCAGATCTTGGGAGACAGACCAGTCCTTGCTTACAGACAGCCCCCCAATCTGAAGCAAATACTCACCAGCAACCACACACCACACAACAGAACCACTAACCCAGGAACCTATCCTTGCAACAAAGCCCGTTGCCAACTCTGTCCACATATCTATTCAGGGGATACCATCATAGGGCCTAATCACATCAGCCACACTATCAGAGGCTCGTTCACCTGCGCATCTACCAATGTGATATATGCCATCATGTGCCAGCAATGCCCCTCTGCCATGTACATTGGCCAAACTGGACAGTCTCTACGTAAAAGAATGAATGGACACAAATCAGACGTCAAGAATTATAACATTCAAAAACCAGTTGGAGAACACTTCAATCTCTCTGGTCACTCGATCACAGACCTAAGAGTGGCTATACTTCAACAAAAAAGCTTCAAAAACAGACTCCAACGAGAGACTGCTGAATTGGAATTAATTTGCAAACTGGATACAATTAACTTAGGCTTGAATAGAGACTGGGAATGGATGAGTCATTACACAAAGTAAAACTATTTCCCCATGGTATTTCTCCCTCCCACCCCACCCCCCACTGTTCCTCTGATATTCTTAAAAAGAAAAGGAGTACTTGTGGCACCTTAGAGACTAACAAATTTATTAGAGCATAAGCTTTCGTGAGCTACAGCTCACTTCATCTACTCTGAAACCTCTGATATTCTTGTTAACTGCTGGAATTAGCCTACCTGCTTGTCACCATGAAAGGTTTTCCTCCTTCCCCCCCCCTGCTGTTGGTGATGGCTTATCTTAAGTGATCACTCTCCTTACAGTGTGTATGATAAACCCATTGTTTCATGTTCTCTGTGTGTGTGTATATAAATCTCTCCTCTGTTTTTTCCACCAAATGCATCCGATGAAGTGAGCTGTAGCTCACGAAAGCTTATGCTCTAATAAATTTGTTAGTCTCTAAGGTGCCACAAGTACTCCTTTTCTTTTTGCGAATACAGACTAACACGGCTGCTACTCTGAAACCTGCATTCTGATTGAACATTAGCTTTTTCAGGCTCAAAAGCTTTATCCATAGATATTATCAATTTCAATAAATCCTAGAAGTGTTTGTATCATTGTGATCAAATCAGAATATGATGGGCTATGGGAGAGTCTTCTGGCCAGCCATCTCTGGCAATAGATGTTTTTAGACAGCCAGAGATAAAGAACAGTGAAGACTCCTGAAGAACTCCAAGACTGCAGATTCTCTTGATAATTGGGGAGCAAACACTCAGTGAATAATAATATTCTAGACATGGTGAGTACTTGATAGTTCCTGGTGAGGGAAGCATTTTAATCACCCTCTACCTTGGATCAGTTGTAAAGCACTAGTGGGGACAGGATGCCATTACTGCTTGAGGATAAATAAGCATAGAGCTGGCTGTTACCCACGTAACACTTGGCAGTTGCAGTTTATGCTACCGTAGGATATCCTCCAATGGTTTCACACAGATCAGATGTTCTCAAACTTTAGTGTGGGCTACACCTTGAGAGAGAGAGGGTTATGGAGAATGTCTCCTGCTATTACCAGTCACATCACACATTCCATTTCCAATTCCTTAGCATTTATGTGGAAATTACAGCAATTGCTTATCTGTAAAAGTTATACTTGGAAGAAGTAATGTGCTTTTATCTGACTTTCTGGGCAACTTGAAAACCAGCACCATGTGACCCATCAAGGCACTCACATCACCAATAAGTAGCCTATGAGTATCCAGCAGTCCAGAAGCCAGTTTGAGACCTACCGATAAAGATAATGAACAAGACATCAGGGGTGGGGATGACAGATTTGTGGGATTTCACACATGAAAGCCACAGAGACTGATGAATAGTTCTTTGCCACAAGTTTCTGTGTCTGGTCTCAGATGTACAAGAGCCACCTCAAAGCATTTCTATTCTGATATGACAACTATTTTATTTCCGGTAATCTCTGGGCCTATATACAGAGCCAGTCACATATTAGGATTTGTTCAGGCTATATGTGGACAGGGGCATGGCAAAAACTATTATGCCCTGGTTATTATGGGATTCTTACTCTAACTAGGAATAGGGAGAACTTTCCATCTTCAAACAAAGTTTGTACCACTGTGGTCTGCCCCAGGAAGCTTACAGACCCATCTTAAATTCTAACCCATACTCAAAGAAAACACCACATAGTCAAACAAGGAATGAAAGAACTGGAGACATATTTCAACCACTAACTGCTAATACTATTGTGAAACCAGGTGCCCACCCACTTCCATTACACCACAGATCTCCTTGGTCTTTTGATAGCCTATATCAAAAGCAGCAGAAAGGAAAAAAAAAAATTTACTACCACTGATGCTCATGAGTGGACCAAGTTAGAATATGACATAAGGAATTGTTACAGAGAAACACAAGACCTTGTATTTATTTCTCTGCCATAATGGCAGCAAAGTCATGCCTCAGAAAAGGTGAGGGAACAATTTTAAAATTTTATTCCCCTATGGTTTTTGAATCTTTTGTTTTTCAGCCTCACATACAGTTAGTACCAGATATTAGCAAAATGCCAGGCACTATATATGTATAAGTATGCGAATATGCAAAAATAACTACCCCTTTAGACAAAGCTGTTAGTCTGAAATGAAAATAATATTAGCTGTTAAGGGAAAAATAAGTTAACTGATAAATTGCTGTTAGACCAGTTTCTTCCCCCACACTCCTCTAATATGTAACACTTCAACACTCCTTGACAACAAATTAGTAGTGTATTCAGAGTAACAGATCTACTCGATTGAAAGTTTTAACAATTAAGCACAAAAAAATCTAATCCATAATAAGACACACAGGAAAGTCACTTGTCATTTAGTGAGCAAATCTCATTAAAAACACCTATGTCAGACAAAGACTGACTGTTCTCAAATAAATTAAACATACCATAGTTTGAACCTACCTGATGCAGGCTTATTTTGTCACAACTGGGGGGCGGGAGATCTCTATTTTTGAAAACAAACACATTGATACTTGGTTACCATGCTAATGTGTTCCTCTACCTGTCCAAATGAAGTATGAACCAGAAAATAGAAAGTCCTTTGTTTGTTTTCAATCAAATGGAAGACAAGAAAAACAAATCCAAGTCTGTCAAGATGAAAAATCAGTCTAAACATTCAATTTATTGTAATCATGTAACTTTAATAGCGTTGCAAACTAAAATGCTATATCTTATCTGTAGGTTTCAGAGTAGCAGCCGTGTTAGTCTGTATTCGCAAAAAGAAAAGGAGTACTTGTGGCACCTTAGAGACTAACAAATTTATTAGAGCATAAGCTTTCGTGAGCTACAGCTCACTTCATCGGATGCATTTGGTGGAAAAAACAGAGGAGAGATTTATATACACACACACAGAGAACATGAAACAATGGGTTTATCATACACACTGTAAGGAGAGTGATCACTTAAGATAAGCCATCACCAGCAGCAGGGGGGGGGGGGGGGGGAGGAAAACCTTTCATGGTGACAAGCAGGTAGGCTAATTCCAGCAGTTAACAAGAATATCAGAGGAACAGTGGGGGGTGGGGTGGGAGGGAGAAATACCATGGGCAAATAGTTTTACTTTGTGTAATGACTCATCCATTCCCAGTCTCTATTCAAGCCTAAATTAATTGTATCCAGTTGCAAATTAATTCCAAATCAGCAGTCTCTCGTTGGAGTCTGTTTTTGAAGCTTTTTTGTTGAAGTATAGCCACTCTTAGGTCTGTGATCGAGTGACCAGAGAGATTGAAGTGTTCTCCAACTGGTTTTTGAATGTTATAATTCTTGACGTCTGATTTGTGTCCATTCATTCCTCTACGCAGAGACTGTCCAGCTCGGCCAATGTACATGGCAGAGGGGCATTGCTGGCACATGATGGCATATATCACATTGGTAGATGCGCAGGTGAACGAGCCTCTGATAGTGTGGCTGATGTGATTAGGCCCTATGATGGTATCCCCCGAATAGATATGTGGACAGAGTTGACAACGGGCCTCGTTGCAAGGATAGGCTCCTGGGTTAGTGGTTCCGTTGTGTGGTGTGTGGTTGCTGGTGAGTATTTGCTTCAGATTGGGGGGCTGTCTGTAAGCAAGGACCGGTCCGCCCCCCAAGATCTGAGAGAGCGATGGCTCGCCCCTCAGGACAGGCCGCAGACCCTTGATGATGCTTTGGAGGGGTTTTAGTTGGGGGCTGAAGGTGATGGCTAATGGCGTTCTGTTGTTTTCTTTGTTGGGCCTGCCCTGCAGCAGGTGACTTCTGGGTACTCCTCTGGCTCTGTCAATCTGTATCTTATCTGTATCGAGCATAACATGATTGCCTATTAACTTGTTAAGAGGTAGGTTAATTCTTTGCTACTAAGAATTGGTTAGAAATACATAAATACGAACATTTTCAATGTTATTTCTATGCATGAATCTTCAAGATTGCGGACCACAATCAAACTGAGATTATAATAAATTTCTGGGCATGTACCTGGGTACTAGACACCTATGGAAGAGACAATTCATTGTTCTAAACTATGAAAGAGGCATATAGTGATCATTATGATTTTAACCACAAAAAATTTTAGCAAGAGAAAATAGATATCCTAGTAAGTTATTTAAAGCTACCGTGAGCAATGAAATGGAAAAAAAAATACTGGATGATAGAGAGGCAATTAAGAATGACAACACAATCTCCAATTTGCCTGAAAGTTATATTTTTGTTTACCAGAAGTAGAGAAGACGACCATGTTAGCATCTCAGGGAACATCTAATACTGCAATAAAAACCCCATAGTACTGAGTAGTCAGTGCCCAGGTCAACTGACGTGGGCTCTTGGAGCTCGGGCTCTGAGCACCTCCCCATCGTGGAGTTTCAGAGTCTGGACTTTAGCCCAAGCCTGAATGCCTACACTGCAATTTTTGGCCCCACAGCCTGAGCCCCACAAGCCCCAGTCAGCTGACCAGGGCCAATCACGGCCATGCTGTGGGTCTTTTACTGCAGCATAGACATACCTTCAGAAAACAGCAAAGAGTCAGGTTTTGCCTGGAGAGGAAAGGCAATTCAACTGATGTCACACAGAATTGATCAATAATACAAACATGAAAGCTGATGCAGATATACGATAATGACCAGTAAATAAAGCCTAGGAAATGCTGTGGTAAAAATAACTGATTCTACACAGATTAACATTTTAGAAGTTAATGCTAGAGCACTTATTTCTGGATTATAAAAAATTTAAAAATTCAAGTAACTTTTGACAGAATACTTACTGTTTAAAATTATGAACGCTGAAAAAATTCTTCTCAATTTAGAGCAACAAGGAACACATCATTCTGAAAAAATCACTTGTATTTGGTGTAGTCTTGGAAACTTTGTTTCTTTATAGACGTTGCAGCAATATTATTAGGATTAGTGCGCTCACTGTACTAATAAAATACCCATTCACTTATTCCCCATTTACAATTAGATTGTGTGGCCTATCCCCAACTAGTTTTTAATCCATTAAGTGTGCGCCATATTGATTTTGAATCAATCCAGTTTATTAATCAAAGTGTTGTGCAGTACCAAGTCAAACAACTTACAGAAGTTTAGCATATATTACATCAACACGATTACCTTGATCAATTAAACTTGTAAACTTGTATTAAAAAGAAAAAAAACAAGTTAGTTTGATAGAATTTATTTTTTATACACCCATTTTGACTAGCATTAATAATACAGAATTACTAAAGAATTAAATTAGGGTTGTATTGGTCATTTTGTTATTTTGTCTGGGACTGAAGTCAGGCTGATAGCACTATAAATTACCCATGTCATGCTGTTTACTCTTTTTAAATATTGCCAAAGTACTAGCTTTCTTCCAGTTCTCTGGAACTTCCCCAGTGTTCTAAGACATACTGAAAACACAGCAAGATCCTCAGCCAGCTCTTTTAAAATTCTTGGATGCAAGTAATCTGGACTTTCAGATTTAAAAATATCTAGCCTTTGTAGTTGCTGATTAGCATTCTCCTGAGTTACACTTGGAATGGAAAGTGTTTCATCATAATAATATGCTATGACTACATCTGTCTTTTCCCCAAATATTTATTTCTGCCTTTTCTGCATTATTACTGATATTTCTACCACTTCCACCTAGTAATGGACCAATACCATTGTTGGGATTCTTTTTGTTCCTAATATACTTCAACTCCTCATTGTTCTCAACTCCACTGGCCATAGACGACTTCTTGTTTGCTTTCACTTTCCCATATCAATTCCTAGCTTCCGATTTATATTAATTTCTATCAACTTTCACTTTCTTCCACTTATTTATATGCGCACACACACACGGTTATCCTATTTATATTACATACCTATCTACCTATATGTCTGTGTGTAAGTACATTTTTATGGCTGCTTGCACTTCCCGTTTAAGTCAGGTTGGTTTCTGACCAGTGTGGCCTTCTCTTTAGATTGTAGCTTTTGGGGCATTTGGTAAAATGTTTTAAAGCAGTTGCCAATTGTCATTCCTATTTAATCAATTTACTGAAAACTTAAGACTGCATATGTAAAACATGCCCATGACTATCACTGCAAGCATAAAATTTGCATTTCTTGACTAGTGTAACCTTTTCCATCTTAACATTGTAATAAAATAATTCTTACACTCAGTATGTGCAGAGCTAACAGTTGTGTAATACTATAGGAAAAGAACATACATACATACATACATTTAACTCTCTCCATTGTTGGAAAAAATGCTAATGTTTGCATTTGTTTTATTTACACATGCATTTTTATTAAAATTCAGATTTAAAATTCTTGGTTTGTATTCTGAATACATACATCGTTCATGACATGACAATTAGATACAAGGCTGTCACTCAATTTTATAAGGATTTATCCAAGTACTATAATGATGAAGTTACTCAGCTGTTAAACAGGCTATAAATATGTGAAAGTATTTTGGCCACATAAACCACATGAAAAGAGTGTTTCCACTGAGTCCTCTGCCTCCATTTTCAGCTTCCTTTGGTATTACTTCTAGGCTCCCAATTATTCTGCACTCCTCCACAGTGAAGTGTGAAGAAGATTAAATTAAGAACTTCTGAAAGCAGTGAGAAGATGACATGCTACTTTTATTATTCATGCCATGTATGATTCACATGCTAGATGGCTTTCCCCTAAGCTTCTGTGCAACTGTATCAGGGGGTCCAGTTATAGCACTGTTTTTGAAATGGTCAGTGCACAGCTGCATTTTGTAGCTCAGACAGTCTTTGTAAGTGAAGGTCAACAGTAAGTGGATACTCCGATCAGAGGCATTAGGGCCCTGCTATTTAAAGAGACTCAAACAGGAAGGTAGCACAGGAGAACAGCAACAGACTTAGTTCTCTTAGGACTTCCATATCCGTCACAATGTGTCATCTATTATTGTAGAAAAAAACAGAATGGTAACAACCTGAACAGGATAAAAAGTTTAAATATGTGCCGTTTTAAAAACAGTTTTAGTAATTCTGTATCTTATTTACAAAAAAGAGGTTTTACAACTTTAAGTTCAAGATTAAGTGGTAATGCCCACCTATCACTCAGCGGCTGAAATTATTGTTGATGAGCCTGGAGTTATCAGCGAAGAAATATCTGTTAGTGCTGCTAGAATTTTAGCAGAATTCCAGTTGTCACTAACAACCCCCTGGATTTTACAATAAACCTGAAGGGAATGAAATAGCAGAATCTCTCCTTTAGAATTTCACTCCTAGGACATCTGTCCTGATAACTTTGAGCAGTTAGATGGTGGCTACTAAGAAGTGAAAGAAAATTTGGAGTCAGGCGGGCAATAATATTTTCCCAAAGAGTAACATTTTCAGTGCCAAAATGGATTTTATTGACAACCACCAACACGTGACTTCCTGGAGCTTTGTCCACAGCGCACATAAAACCTGTTAGAGGCTCCAGGAACTTGTCCACTGTTATCCTTACTTCACTTTGTTTTGATTTTTTTTTTAAAAGTATGTCAGCATTCTCTTTTGACCATGTTCCTTAGAAAGGGACAGCAAATTAGATCAATATGCAGCTAGAAAGCCTAGTAATATCCTCTACAAAAAACATACATTTATTTATTCCTCTACTCTTGCTAAAATACAGGTTTTGGTTAATTTAAAAATAAGAATGCAGGCCCCAATGTCATACTACTTTTATTCTTTATTCCTAAACGTTCAAGATTTAGGATTGTATACATGTACATGGATGGCCATAAAACAGAACTAATAATCTGGGTTATGGTTTTGAATTTAAAAGTCTAAAATATACTTTACCATCAGTCAAAAGGAAAGAAAGACTTCACCTCTGTAATAAATGTATCTTGAAGACTAGACCACTAAAAGGTAAAGTTTTATTTGTTGAACAGTGTCAACGCACTGAGATCGGTTGAGTCTACACAGTACTAAAAACATTCGGGGGGGGGGGAGAGAGGGGGAAATCACATTTTTAATTTGGTTGCCAAGTATGAATATCTCCCTGAGGAAACGTGTGAAACCAAAATCATTACAACACGCAAGTAGGGAAGACCGGTTGATATTTGGAGCAGCTAAACTCGTTTGTGAATGTTGTTCTAAGTACTAGTTAACTCCTATAACGAAGCTGCTCTATGCAGAGTAGGTTAAATTTATCTGATAGCATTATCTGCTCCACAATAAGAGGACCATAAATGTGCTTTACTTGGTTTGAACAAAGGCACAACTATAATCAACTCTCTTTTAAGACTAAGAGGATGTATTTGATTGGGTCAAGAGATTTATTTATTTCAAACCCTAAACAAAACATTTAAATTATAGTTTAAAATAATGTATAAAAATCAAGAAAAAATAAGCTCCTAATGGTCCCATTTGTCCCTTTAAAACTTAGATGGACAGGACAGACATCCGCTGATGCTTCTTAGTGCACAACATGCCTCAGGTGGCACGCAACCAGGATTCATCACCGAATTTGGTACGCTGGTTGGATCATTAGCTTCCCCGGCTTGGTCTGGGGACTGATGGGGAGTGTGGCGAGTTTGCAGATATGCTAATTGACTGCAAGTAACAGAAAGTTATGGGATGAGGATAGCATACCATACCACAGATATCTGCTGGGTGGGCCCAATTATACAAAGAGGGTGAAATGGCAAGAAATATGCCCTTTTCCCACAGCAAAAAGTACCCTTTAAAGATTTAGGGATCTATAACCTCAAAAATTAGGAGATTATTTTACTGAAAAAGTAAAAAAAGACGTATAAGAATGGAAACTCCTTACTGTCAGCTGGCTAAGCAGAACAGATGTAATAATTATTAGCAAGTCATCCCTTGGCTCATTCCACTCTCTCAATATCATGATTCCCATTAATTGACTGATACTTTAAAAAAAGCTTACTGATCTAATAAAAACTTTCATTTGGGGAGGAAACAGTCAGTAATATGGGACCGCCAAAAAACAGAGGCCTGCCTCTTCCAAAATTAAATGTTATTGCCAGGCTTTTATGCCTTGCAAAATGTGTAGACCGTCAGCATAAGCCAACAAAGTAACAATGAAAAGTACACTTGGATACATAAAAAGAAAAGGAGTACCCGTGGCACCTTAGAGACTAACAAATTTATTAGAGCATAAGCTTTCGTGAGCTACAGCTCACTTCATCGGATGCATTTGGTGGAAAAAACAGAGGAGAGATTTATATACACAAACACAGAGAACATGAAACAATGGGTTTACCATGTACATTGGTCAAACTGGACAGTCTCTACGTAAAAGAATGAATGGACACAAATCAGATGTAGGCTTGCTAACAAATGGCACCATTATGCAGTCAAAAAACGAAGACTGTCACCTACATCAGGGCATTCTTGCTGGAATATCTGACAATATTTTACCATAGGCCAACACGTGGTTAACTGACTATCTGACTGGTCAACTGACTGGCTTGCGACATCTATCCTATCCACGTAAGTGCAAATTGATCTCAATGAGAATTTACATACATAAAATCAAGATGAAGTTAATTCATGAGGAGCTGGGAGGCAAGTGTAGTACATTACTTCAGTGGTGGCTTTGACTTCTAAACAGTGAATTATGGAGAAAAATTAAATCCTTAGGATCACAAAAGTAAACTGAAACCTAAAAATGTATTCAATAGTCTTCCACCTACCACACCAGGAGTCAGATATGCTGGGAATTATGTACTCCATTATGGGTGCAAAAAAAAGAAAAATAAGAAAGACATTGCACCCCATGTTCTTCAGTGATACGATTATAGCATCTGGGTAACACCCACTAGACAAGATAAACGGTGGGGAAGGGCCTATTCAGGGCAACAAGCCATTAGGAAATCAAGAGGCCTTAGAAGAAGCTTATCCCCCACCTCGTGAGCCTTCCTGCGAACACTACAGAGAGCCTGTGAGTAATGGCTACTTTGATGCTACAAGGCTATGTGACCAGGCCACATGATGCTAGACTCCATCTTGCGATGTCAGTATTTTTGCACAAACTGGTCTGGGCACCAAGTTTTGAAACAAAGGGATACCGCAATATGCTAAATTTATATAAAGGCAGGGATCTGTGATTCTTCTCTCCCCACACAAGAACACCTGAGGAACAAAGATTGATCTCGGGGAAGTGGTGGACCCAGGCTAAAGGGATTTCTAACCTGTGTATGAAACACCTGGGGATTCCAAGCTGCAAAGCAAGTGTAGCTTGTGCCTTAAGAATCTACAAGTCTGCCTGTACCATCAGTTACGTTGAGAGTCTGCTATTCATATCCAATCTATTTAGTATATTAAGCTTAGCTTGCATTTTTTGTTTATCGGCTAGGTAATCTGCTTTGATCTGTTAGATTTTAAGTGATAAGTAATAACCATTTTCTGCAGTTAATAAACTTGTTTTTATTTTAATCTAAACCAGCGAGCTTTGACCTGAGTGCCTGGGGAAAATCTCTGCTTCGTTACCAGAAGTGTGCATTGTCCTCTTTATATTGAGGGAAGAGGCAGACCGGGTATTAAACTCATCTAGTGGCCAGATTTGACCAGGGTAGGATGGTACTACTCTAGGGTCCTAGGTTGCGAAGCTGGTGGTTAGAGAGTCTGAGTATAACTGCAGGTGGGTGTGCCCCTTCCTGTGTGAATGCTGGAGAAAGTGCAGGCTTTGTAACTTGTCACAGCAGTACAGTGTAAAAGGGAGCACAGGCTGGTGGTTCAAGAGAGCTCAGTGGCACCCCAGGGGGAACCTGTCACAACATGAAATTGGAAAAAAATCCATGAGCTGATTTTAATCAACAAGATGCAAAATTTTGGGGAGTCTGTACTTTCACAAAAGATGATCAAAGCTATTCCAGCCAGGGTATATTTTAAGGGCTCTGAAGCATAGTATATGCAATGTTGCCAAACTTACAAGTTTCACAATGTTTGGTGTTTCCAAGACTCAGTTCCTGGAGTCATGTAACTCAGGAAGAATCCTAGGTTTCATAAAAAAGGAAATGTGTAGCACTCATGATCATGGAGAACAAACAACAAAAAAACGTTTAGAACGTGAACCTTAGGTGGTCAAAGGAATGGGAAAAAAATAAAGTAAATAAGAAGAATCCAAAAATTTTTTTTTTTTTAAATCTCATTATCTTGGAGGGCTTGAATCATGATTTTTGAATGCCTGAGATGGCAATATTGTACCAGCAAGTGGTTAAAATGTGCACCTCTGCTCATTAAATTATTGCTTCACCTTTAAAAAAAAAAAGAACTTCTCTTGAAAAAAATCTCCACTGCAAGTTCTAGACATTCACACAGTATACATTATTTCATGGTGATGGTGTTACCATGCTTAATATCATTAGTGATCAAAAGTCACCGATGTTCCAGTTGTGTTCCATTTTATTTACCAGGTTTTCCCTCTTCCTACTTTATCAAGTAATACAAACAGATGTAGCATAAAAGTTGTTACCTTGGGGAATGAGTTTAATTTCACAATTTTCTATTTAACTGTTTGAAAATGTTCAGTTCTGCTGCAGGTTAGCCTTCTCTCCCCTCCTGTGCTGAATCAAAGCCTCAAAGCACAGATCCTTTTAGAAAGCAAAAGCAGCCATCATGACAAGCAGGAAGCACTACTTCCCAATATATCAGTGCAGCAGGGAAGTGCTGCACAAGCCACAATATTGCACAAAGCAAATGAAACTATGCTACTCACTCCCTAATGAAAATGTACTTTAAACACTCATTAACACTGGCAAGAATGAGGCATGGTCTACTCTAGAAACCATATAGCTATGTTTCTCCACGGTATGAAAAATCCCCCTCCAAGAGATGTAGTTATATCAAACTAATCCCCAGTGAAGCCACTGCTAGGTCAATGGATGAATTCTTCTGTTGACCTAACAACTGCCTCTCAAGGAGATGGATTACCTATGCCGACGAGAGAACCCCTTCTTTCAGCGTAGCCAGTGTCTATACTGAGATGCTACAGCAGTGCACCTGTAATGTTTTAAGTGCAGACATACCCTTAGATACAAGGCTCAAAGGGAAAAGTAGTGAAAATTTAAAGAGTAGAAAAAAAGGGAGATGAGATAAAGAGGGGGAAAAAGCAATGGATTATTCAGGGAGACCCAAGAGTAGCTCTGTATGTTGCATTTACTTATAACACAAGAGCAAATAGAGAAGTATGCAGGCCAGCATGTGTTTTGCTGCTCAGGCTTTGGCTTCCCCCACCCCGCCTCAAGGTGGTGGGGCTCAGGCTTCTCCTCCCTCCCCACCCCCCACGTCAGTGGGGCTCTGGCTATAGTCCCGCCTCGTGGGGTCATATAGTAATTTTTGTTGTCAGAAGGTGATCACGGTGCAATGAAGTTTCAGAACCAATGCTCTAATTGCTCTAATTTTATTATTTTTTTTCCAAACTTTTCAAATTTTAAGGTTTTTTTGTATGCATCCTGTGGTAAAGTAAAGTACTGATCCAACTGCTGTTTGGTATTTTACAAATTCATTTGCTCTACACAAGCCAAAACTGAATCTACATAACTATGAACCATTCCCCATTGATAGTTTTTAATGATTTACATGACAAAGGTGCTGGATAATTTAGCAAGTCACCTGGAGCAATATAAGCAGTATATTTTCTGACCTTAAAAGAACAAGGCCTTTTCTGTTTCTCAGGTTTCTTAAGGTTTGCCTTGGTATCATTTACCATCAAGTATAGAAAGAGTGCACAACTGTGATAACTGATTAAGAATGGAAGGAAAAAAAAACAACATGGTCCAAATACCAAAAGCACCTGCTGATCTGTGCTCAACATCATAGTTTTAATTCCTCTAGTATTATTGCTATACTTCTATTAGTCATGTAATAAACTCACAAGTTAATGTAAACATTAAAATCTGTAGATTAGCTGTAGTATAGGAGAGGCAAAATTCCAAAATTGCTTTTAGAAAAAATTAACCAATATAATGTATGTGAAGCAATTAAGCAACAGTGAATGTCTGAGAAGGAAAATAAGGAAGACAACACTGACACTTGTGGTCATTTCTAGATTTCCATTTTTCATTCAGTTAAGAAAATGCTGGGATACTAAATTATGCACCTGGGTTCTGAGCATAAAATAAACCACAAGTAAAACATTCCAACACTAGCTACAATACAAACTGGGTAATTTCTTTATTTAAAACAAAGAACAGTTGCTAGTATATGAATAAATGCTTATATGCAGAGAGTTTAAGATACAGAATTGTCTAACTTAATTAGAACTAAAGAGAATTAAATATATTTCTGAAAAACAGTTACACTTGTGTAAGTAAATCTGTACCAGAATGGGAAAAACAATGTCTATAGATCTAGGGACTGAGTTGTTCACAAGATTTAACTTAGGCCAAAACAATAAAGGTGAAAACTATGCCATTTGCTATATTTAAATTGTTCATTGTAATACGCTGAAAACTCTACATTTTGGAATAGCATCATCTCACATACAGCTCTGTAGAGCAACTTCAGCCTTTTCAGCCACATATACCTGGATTTAGAAGCTAAACTATTCCATCCTCAAAGCTGTCTATTCCATACCTTCCACATACAGACTTGCACAGCCTGCCATTATTCTGTTTTAACAGCTATCAGTATTTAATTGCATGACAGAAGTGTTTTTAACCCAAAACATAAAATTTAACAGAAGTAAAAACAAAGTATACAAAATTATTCTAAATTATGCTGTGCTATGCAGCAGCATGCAAAGTAAAGCAGTTAAAATTGAGAAGCAGAAGTATACTGCAAGTTAAATGCTCAGATGGGTAGCCAGGAATACGAGCGAAATAACATTGATGGCCGTAAAGCCACAAGTTCAAAAATGTGCCAATATTTCTTTTGACGGAAACATTTCAAACATTTCAATTACAATGCACAAATGTTTCTGACAGTACACGTAGGCCAGAGAGGCCATATTCACTCCAAAAGTTAAGTGGGCTCTGTTTTGCCCACACACACACCCACCCACCCCCCGGCAGGCCGCAGGCCAAAGGCTGCCGATCCCTGATAGACAGGCACCACCACCAAGTGACTGAAACGCTGATCAAAGGCAAGAGCCCGGCTGAAGAGCAACCAGCCAGCCTGTGGTGAGAAGCATCTAAGTTTGTAAGAGCACTGAAAGCGTTAAGATCAGCTTTAAAAGCAAAGAGCATTCTTTTCATTTGACCAAATCTGACTTGTTGTGCTTTGACTTCTAGTCACTGAAAATCTCTCTTTTGTAGTAAATAAATTTGTTTATTCTACCTGAAGAAGTGCATTTGGTTTGAAGTGTGTCAGAGACTCCCCTTGGGATGACAAGCCTGATGCATGTCAAGTTCTCACCCATAAGCACTAAGTGGTCACTAACCAAAAACAGTATCAAAATTTAGCCTTCATAAGTGGACTTCTTATATTTTTGTATATATCTTAATAAAGCATTTACAGACAAATACTGGGATCGTCATGCATTATAGCACTTAGGCACATATTGGAATATAAAGCCTTTCATAGATTTTTTGCCATGCCCAAAACAAATGAAAGTAAATAAAAATGGTAAATGGATTTCAGTGAGCTATCCCACACTTGCTGGTCCACTTCAGATAAGTCCATTTTTCCAAGCATGCAGTTTAATATCAGCAAATTCAACAAAAAAATTAGCAGCCTTCAGATTGATATTCAAAAGCATTGCCTATGTAAATCACTATCAGTAAATTAATTTTTTGATTTTCCAGGAAATACTTCAGAAAACAGCAGGTTGGCTTTCAACTGGTGTAATCTGTTACTATACATATACAAATTATGGGCTTGACTACACTTACAGCACTGCAGTGGTGCTGCTGCAGTACTTAGTGAAGATGATACATTAGAACCTCAGAGTTACAAACACAGAGTTACAAACTGACCAGTCAACCACACACCTCATTGGAACCAGAAATACGCAATCAGGCAGCAGCAGAGACGAAAGAGACCAAATACAGTACAGTACTGTGTTAAACTACTAAAAAAATAAAATAGAGAGGGAAAGTAGCATTCTTCTTTTGCATAGTAAAATTTCAAAGCTGTATTAAGTCAATATTCAATTTAAAGACCAACCATAATGTTTTGTTCAGAGTAACAAACATTTCAGAGTTACGAACACTCTCCACTACTAAGGTGCTCGTAAATGAGGTTCTACTGTACCTACACCAACAGAAGAGGTGTAGTTAATCCACCTCAGAGAGGAGGAAGCTACGTCTATGAGAGAAGCTCTCCCATCGACCTGCTTTCTACACCAAGCGTTAGGTTTGTATAGCTGCTTTACTCCAGGTGGTGGATTTTTCACACCCCTAAGTAACAGTTAAACTGATGTAAGGTGGTAGTGTAGACCAAGCCTTAATATATTTAAGTTTTGGAAGAAGGGGAGGATAAGTCATATATGTCCCAAAGTTTGAATAGACACGTCAGTAGTCAGGCAGGAGGCACACACACTTTTCTCAATACTGATGCTTAATTATTTATAGTGCACTTTGGGCAGTACAGTTACCGTCTACAATAACTCATCCTTTTGGTTTTTTTAAAACCACTATTTTAGACCAAAGCAGATACAAGTCTTTACCAATATATAGTAACTCCTCACTTAACTTTGTCCCAGTTAACATTGTTTCATTGTTACGTTGCTGATCAATTAGAGAATATGCTCGTTTAAAGTTGCGCAATGCTCCCTTATAATGTTGTTTGGCAGCTGCCTACTTTGTCCACTACTTGCAGAAAGAGCAGCCTGTTGCAGTGAGCTGGTGGGGGCTTGGAACCAGAGTGGACCAGCAGCCCCCCACCATCAGCCCCACAAGTTCCCTGTGCGGCAGCTGCCCAGGCTATCAATTGCCAGCAGTTCAGCTGTCCCTCCCCCCTCTGCCTTGGAGCTGCTCCCGGGAGCCTCCTGCTTTCTGTGCAGGGGGAGAGGGAAGAGAGAAGAAGGGTATTGTCATCGTGTCCCGCTCCCCCCCACTCATGTACCCAAGTATTCACAGAGCAGGGGAGGAGGGGACAACAGGGCTCAAGACAGAGGGAGCTTCCTAGCATCAGGAGCTGTCTTAACTTGCCGATCTACTTAAAAAGGCAGTGTACTTAGAGTGGGGTCAGCATACTTAAAGGGGCAATGCGCGCATCTCTCTCTCTCTCACACACACACACACACACACACACACACACACACGTCTGTCTCTCTCTGCCATGCTGTCTCTCCTCCCTCCATTCCTATTGCCTTGTAGAGTGTGAGGCTACGTTAACAACGTGTTAACTCTTGAGGGCTCAGCCGAGTGCTAGTTCATCATTTAGCACTAATGACAGGTTTCAGAGTAGCAGCCGTGTTAGTCTGTATTCGCAAAAAGAAAAGGAGTACTTGTGGCACCTTAGAGACTAACAAATTTATTAGAGCATAAGCTTTCGTGAGCTACAGCTCACTTCATCGGATGCATTTAGCACTAAGGCATTCTCTGGGAAATATCCCACCCTCTGACTCCACCACCTCAATCAAGCTTCACAATCATCATTGCTGTGCACAGTATTAAAATTGTTTAAAATGAGAGAGCACGAGAGCGTGTGTGGTGTATTTGGTCTGGTGAAAAAGAGTTCCCTGGAACCTAACCCCTCCCTCCCCCATTTACATTAATTCTTATGGGGAAATTGGATTCATTTAACATAGTTTCGCTTAAAGTAGCATTTTTTAGGAACATAACGTTAAGTGAGGAGTTACTGTATATAGTACCTCAAAGAGGGTAACAGGGTTTACACAAATTGTAATTAGGATTGGAAATATAGACTGAAAAAAGGTCATCCTAATTAACATGTTGGACTTTTATACATTGGTATTTTCGGAAAAATAGGTACATCTTTGATTAAATAGTTTTTGTAAGTTATCAGAACATGCAACTGGAATAGTAAACCACATTCACTGCACCTGGGGAAGCATGAATTGTTATTTAAGTTCCATTACAGCAGGTACTTGCCCAGTGGACTACAGAAGTCAGAGGTAGCATATGATATGGTAGTCCAATGAAGAAATTCTCAATCTTAGTCAATGGCTAGTCCCATTAGAAGTGTATCATAAATGAAAAATCAGTGGACCTTTTCAAAGGACGAGATGGATAAATACTCAAATATTCATTCTTCATTACAATTGTGTTCCCTATAATTGAGTAAAATCTTTTGAGTTTTTGCTTATGTACTGCATACATCACATAATTTACTATGATACTATGCCATAAAAGGACCTGGTTGTTGAAATGAGAGAAAATAAAATTTAATGCAAATTCTATTAAGAATATCAAGACAAATTATATAGCGTAGACATTTCAAAGAAAAAAATTATAAAAATATCAGGGTCTCTTAGAGTCATTCAATTTCCCTATTTCTTCAATGCTGAACTTTGACCTCTACTAATGAAGGAAACCACTAATGGCTGAATGCGTTGGTATTTGTACATTAGCTGCTGCCAACTGCTTTGACTAAATTAAGATCATGAAGAGGAGTTTCCACATGAACAGTCATGGATGTAGGGAATAAAGGTGGGGGCATTCTATTTTTATTTTAATATTATAATATAGTAAGACATATGTCCTATTTTACACAGAATAACCAGGCATGTTCACAGAGCAGTGAAGGGGTTAATCAAAGCTAATGTATTTAAAAGCTTATAGCTCTTATCCTCTGCTGAAGTATATCCAGAGTAAGAAAATGGAATGTCTAACATTAAAAAAAACATTAGAGAATTGTAAATTATGGCACTGAAGATAAGGGAATACAATTTGAAAAACGAACTGAATCATTCATTTAATAATCATCCCATTTTCATATTATTCACTCAGCACTACACTTGTACTGAATATGTATCATTTATCAAATAGAAGTAAAAACCTGTAAGCTTTCTGTCTGCCTTAGGATTTAGTCAAAATGAATGCAAACAATCACGTGGGAGTCAGCCAAGCAATGACGTTAAATTCTGCTCTGTCAGAAGACAGCATCTGTCAAAGCCCACATTTAAACTGCTGCCTGCCTGTGCAGCAGCTGAAGAACTATGGAATGGATTTTATAGACCAAAACCCTTAGTTCAAATTGCTCAAAACCTTTTTAGTTACTGCCTAGCAACAAAAGGTGGAAGGACGGAAGAAGTAAACCACATTATTGAATGCAACAACCACTACACTCTAGCACTTGCTGCTTCACCTTAATCGCTACAAATATGGATACTGAGAAGAGAATACAGCACTGCATTGTCCAACAAGGGAAATGCCAGATGTAAAAGCTTCAATGCATCAATTGTCAGGAGCAGACAACCCTCCTCGGAACACAAGCAAGAGCTACTGTTCTTTTGTTTGAAAGATGAACAAAAGACCCCAAGAAATGGACACTTATAAGCAAAGAAGGTAACAGCAACGAGCAGACAGATGGACAGACTGGGTACTGTGAAAAGCAATCGCAGGAAGCAGACGTTTGGGGGATGTGCGCATGTTCGATAGCATCTTTTTTGCTGAAGCGATGCGTGCCAAAACTATTTTCAGTGGCAATAATCCTCTCAACATAAATGGCCTAACCAAGGAAGGTATGTCTAAACCATGTGTGAGATATTCATTCAATTGTCTATTACTTTTGCATCCTATAGGTATAGATCACAGCCAGCCTATAGTTCCCAGAGATAACATTTCCATGATCAGTGGAAAAAGAATTCCAGCAATTCCTCCCCGCAGCACCAACACAACAGAGAACAAATGTCACTACTGCTTTACTTCTTAGTTAAATATGTTTCTCACAGTCAACTGAGGGTTAAGGGTAGGGAAAAGGGATTATGGGGATAATGTAGCTATCTATGGTTATTGTATTTGAGAAATTAAACTTAACCTCCTGTTTTAAAAAAAAAATCCGTTAAATCTGACCCAAGTTTGAGAGGATGGTTAATCCTTATCTGAAGTAATCTTAAAGCCCTGGTAAAATGGCTATGTGTGACACATGCTGAGAGTCCTGAAGCGTCAAAACAGACCATGCAGTTAAATTATATTAGTTAAGTAGTACCTTCAATCCTTTTTGAATTTTCTATATAGTGCTCTTAACCACAAACAAAATGTCAGATTAAATATTATCAGCATGCCTAATTTAGGACTAAAAAAGCATGCAAAAGAATGGACATGATTTATCTAACAGAAGTACAATTAACCACCACATTTACAAGTAGTCTCAGGCTCCACTGAGATCCCCAAAGGAAACCTTAATATACTGGTATCACTCAGGATGGTGAGCATGTAATTTACATCATGTCATCATTACAATTTATCTGCTTAATATGTAACACATTGATTGTTTAACTCTGACTATAAAAAAAGGTACCACGATAGAAATGATTGAAAAATCAGTTTATCTAGTGTTTAAGCTCGGTAACCTTAAAATAATTTATTGATAAAAAACAGACAGGAACCTCACATTACTATCTGCAATAAAAATAAAAGACCTGAATCTATAATAATCTTATAGAGCTACAGAGTGAACATCCTTATCTGCAAAATCTATCAATAAAATACAATAAATGATTAAAGAGTGTTATATAGAAGTGCTTACTTTGTCCCAGGTAATTCTAACATATGATAAAACTAATGCAACTGTGGACAAAGTCTGCATGTTTAATTTAACAAAAGATACAGCAAGATGATGTAACTTGAAAACTGAATGGCACCTTAACAAAACAAAACATAACTCGTATTAAGTTTGTCCAAAACATTTTGTAAAAGAATCACTGAAAAAAAAAATGTAATCTCAGCAAATGTGCCGATGAGTGATAGTTAATTTTGTGAATTTCGTTATTTAAAAGTATTGGATTTTAACAAGCAGAAAAGAAACAGTTTGAGCATAGTCCATTTTGTGCAAAGGATTAATGGAGTTAATGTCAACACAGATATTAGGCCCTGCATATAGTGCTTAAACCCTGGTGCTATTTACCACCAGTACACCAATTCTCAGGTTGCCTTCCCAACTTTTCCCTCTAATTAAGGGTTTGTCCACAGAGCTAATCAAAATATGAAAATCCAGGATATATAAATGCAGAGCTGAAACTAAAGCTTCAATCTGCAGAGCCATAATTATTGAGCACTACTGGAAATAGAAGGAGCTGAAACACAAGCACGGCAAAGACCAAAAATAAAACATTCAAGAGGCATCCTACAGTCGAACTTGGTCTATTCACAATACATCAATCACTGCACATTCAAGTGTTGAGAAATAAATAAATAGAGCTTTTATAAATAAATATGCTTAAAATGCACAGCTGCATACTATAGCATTCAAAGGACAAGGTGACTATTCGACTCTCTAGGTAGGTTCAGTCCCACTTACCAGTAACACAGGATGTGTTAATTCTAAGCTTTTTTAAAAAATATAGCTTAATATCACTGACTGAACAAGTGTTTGATAATACTCTACCTAATAAAACAGTCAAAGTCGCAGGAAACAAATCCATTAATGTTTTTCATAATGTACATTGCCAACTTCTCACAGTCTGTTAAACATTAGGCAAATGTTATTAGCTAATACTTTTTTTTCCTCCAAAAAAGGACAATTACTACTATACTTAGAGATAAAATTCTTAATTTCCTTCACGCATTTTAAAATGTTTTGAACCACAATTACAAATGACATAACAAAGACATCAAGTTTTAATTTAGTCTTCTAGTAAATATTTTCACAAGCCTAGAGAAAACATTTTTAAACACAAGAAATATTATACAATTTTTGAATATACGATTTTATGAACATCCATGACAATCAAGAAACATTTGAAGAAATCACCTCATTTTTATGAAGTTTTGAGTTGAGGATAGGCTTAATATATTAAGAAATTTAAACAGACCACATAAGCATGCAGATTCTAAATAAGCTTCAGCTTTTAAAATCCTCTATTCCTATATTTTCTTGTGAAAATTAATTGAAAATAAGTTTTCAGAAGTTCATTGTACATGAAATAGTCTTCAGTACTTTCAAGTTCCTCTAACTAAAAATGGGTGCACAGAAAAAAAAGTTACATCAATTAAATATTGAAATATTTACAGCTACCAATGTAAAATTCACTGAAATCTTTTGCATTTAATAAGAGGAAGTTGTAGTAGTGGAGTTATTCAGTGTGGCTACAAAGTTAAACTAAACTGCAGTTGCTATCCTTTATTCAGCTTTCAAGAAATTCTGTATTTTACCTTTCTGAAATCTACATGAGCCTACATACATATGTAATGGAGTAACTATGTTTTACCAAATATATTCCCACCCTCAGAAGCTGACATTAAATATTCATTGAACTGAGAGATGTTGGCTGAACAGACTTATTTGAAGTAAGACTGTTGTATTTACTTTTATGTAAAATTTTTCAAAACTGAAACCACCGATTTTTCACATAAAATGCACGGTCAGCGTTAGATATTTCTCTCTCTCTCCTCAGACAGACAGACACCCACACCCACACCCACCCCCCCAAATTCATGAATAGGCAGATCAGCTCAAAATTAAATCCTGAGGGATTTATTTCCTCCTACATAGACAATTTCAGGTTATTTCTCAAATTAAATATTTTTATCACTTACAACTTTAACCTCTATGTTACAGCTACGCATTGTGTACATTCTAAAATAGTTTTAGAGGCAGCTCAATATCAAGTAAATGACATGAGCCACTAAATTTCAACTTCAGACAAAGCTATTTCAATTCAGTGGGTTGAGGCACTGCATACAATAGAAAATGTTCATATAGAAGAATTTAACATATCACTTAGTACATATTTTACTGTTTCAGAAGCAGAGTTTTGGAACCCTACAGCCTTTTCAGATACTTTTACATTGTTTCAAATCATGGTTAAAATCCCCACTTACTTGCTCCTCCTAGTGGAGGTTAATAAGATAGACAAAGTATAGCTTTCATTCAGTAAGATAATACTTCCAGCACTTCCAGCAAACCAAATATTTTGAATGAGCTTTCCTCTGCATAAAGATCCATTCATTTTTTCACTTTAAATTTAAATTTAGTTTGACATATGGCCTCTTTTTAAAAAATTCTACATAAAGTTTTTATAATCATTTTTATTTTTTCTACATGTTTCGGGCACAGATTTGTAGGCTATACATATATATTTTCACACACACACACACGTACGTGTGTTTGGGGGAGTAAGTAAAGATTTTTAATCTTTAACCATAGTATGATTTAATAAATTATCTCTGCCAAGCTTTCAAATTACATCTTTACAGTTTAAATCTTGTAATTATCCATGTAACATGTCACTACCTTTTTTAAAATGAAGAATTAATGCAAATATTGGCTTTGGAAGATAGCGAAGTAATTAAATAAATTACTCATTTACATAAAAGAAGTGTTTTCCATGGGACTCCAACAAGATGGGGAAAAAAAAGCCTAACTCAAAACCCTAGAGTCTAGAAATGAATTAGAGCAAATTGAAAATCACAAACAAATTTGTGCTGTGCAATGAAAGGCTCATTTATGAGATGATGTGATCAGCTTTTAATATGCAACATCATGAAGCTGCCATATTGACTCTGCTCTTGAATCTAAAATAAATTTATGAGGCGATGGGAAGTGATGCTGTAAAGCTAAGTTAACAAATTTTCTATAGTTGCAGCTGCTAGTACAATTTTGTCTCAACTGTAACATTGTATCAGAAGCATACAAGTTAGTTACTATAAAAAACAATGAAAGTAATAATCTGTGGTTTACTATAAAAATTGAGATTACTGTGTAATTTTACTGTGTACACACAACTGAACTCTCCATGACTATAGTAAATATTTAATTTTAAAATTAACCACAGAAGATTCAGGTAAGGAAAATGTTCTCTTCAACCCCTCATTGTGGAACAAAAGGTTAAAGATGAGTCGAAGACGAACAAATGCATTCATCATTTATCATGCAATGAGGTTACTGGACCCCGAAAATTAATTTGACAGGTGCAACTTCTCACTGAGTTTCTGAACACAGCAGGGGACAATGGAAACATGCCAACGAGTGTACTGTGACTAACAGAACTCTGCTATAATCAACCTTGCACTGTCTGTCCCACTACCCAAACATGACCACTTTACAAAAAGTCTGACTGTGAGCCATACTACCCAGTGCATGTCAAATCCATTTTAATTAATGCCAATAAACCTTCCCATCTGGTATCAAGGCCTTTTCACTTGGCCTTTCTCAAGAACAGTAGAACAGTTTTACATTCACTATACATAGAGCTGATTTAAGTCAGCTTCAGACTTTCTTGTCCAGAGTTGAACAAGCTACCTTTTATTGCACAGTGGGAAGAAGACGACAAATCATTAGTATCTAGGATACACTACCCATATAAAGCAAAGTTTTTTGTAATTTATAAAGCACTATAACTTTTCCCAAATGCTAATGCATCAAGTATATTTAAACCTAAAAAAATTAAGTTTGCTTTTTAGTGTGGAATTCAACTTTATTTAGATAATTTCACTGGGACTAATTTTATCATTAAAATTCAAATTTTATTTGCTTCTTATTTCTCACTGTAACTTTAGATTATAAAAAACCTGATCTTAAGGTGAATTGTAAAAGATTGTTATTTTTTCACCTATGCAGCAGAGTGACCCATTTGCAGAGAATTACCCAATGTGAATACAAGAGAAGATGAATACCAAAGAATAGCAGTGGATTCAGAAGGAAAGGAAAAAGCATTTTCTTCAACCATTATCTCACATCCCATTGTTGGATACGTACAACATGCTTCAGTGGAGAAGACGACACTGCTGTTTTGCAAAAATGACGTGGAATACCAAAAGGTCTCTGTTTCGCACCCATCTTATTGGTCTGCTTTCTCTCGTGTTTCTTTTTGCTATGTTTCTGTTCTTTAATCATCATGACTGGCTGCCAGGCAAGGCTGGATTCAAAGAAAATCCTGTGGCTTACACTATTCGAGGATTTAAGTCTACAAAAAGTGAGACAAACCACAGTTCTCTGAGGAACATTTGGAAGGATACAGTCCCTCAGACTCTTAGGCCTCAGACAGTCACTAATTCCAACAACACTGACCTTTCACCACAAGGAGTAACTGGTTTAGAGAATACACTTAGTGCCAATGGAAGTATTTACAATGAGAAAGGTACTGGACACCTAACTTCATATCATTTTAAGTATATAATAAATGAGCCGGAAAAATGCCAGGAGAAAAGTCCTTTTCTAATACTACTCATAGCTGCAGAACCAGGCCAAGTGGAAGCTAGACAAGCTATTCGGCAAACGTGGGGTAATGAAAGCATGGCACCAGGTATCCAAATTGTTCGAATTTTTTTGCTGGGCTTAAGCATTAAACTAAATGGATACCTCCAACGTGCCATACTGGAGGAAAGCAGACAATACCATGACGTTATTCAACAAGAATATTTAGACACTTATTATAACTTAACCATTAAAACTCTTATGGGGATGAACTGGGTTGCCACCTACTGTCCAAATGTTCCCTATGTTATGAAAACGGACAGTGATATGTTTGTCAATACTGAGTATTTAATACATAAGCTTCTGAAGCCAGAACTGCCTCCAAGGCACAAGTATTTTACAGGTTACCTAATGAGAGGGTATGCACCTAATAGGAACAAGGATAGCAAGTGGTATATGCCACCTGATCTGTATCCAAGTGAGCGTTACCCTGTATTCTGCTCAGGAACTGGTTATGTTTTTTCTGGAGATTTGGCAGAAAAGGTATTTAAAGTCTCTTTAAGCATCAGACGCTTGCACTTAGAGGATGTGTATGTGGGCATCTGTCTTGCCAAGTTGCGAATTGACCCTATGCCCCCACCCAATGAGTTCGTCTTCAATCACTGGCGAGTTTCTTATTCCAGCTGTAAATATAGCCACCTAATTACCTCCCATCAGTTCCAGCCTAGTGAACTGATCAAATACTGGAACCACTTACAACAAAATAAGCACAATGCCTGTGCCAATGCAGCAAAAGAAAAATCTGGCAGGTATCGCCATCGTAAACTGCATTAAAAAGGACAATATTCCCTCTATAAAAGTATCCCATGTGCAATTTGTAAATATTGCTGAAAGCATGTACAGTGAAAACAGATGAGTTTAATGGGACAGTCTTTAGTTAAGCCCTCATATAATGGAGTTTGAAAATTATTTTTTTAATTTTAGAAGAGTATAATTCTTGAAGATAGTAATATTATGAAACTATAACCAAAAGGGTTTCCAAACAAATTTGAGGAAAAAGATGGTATACAAGGATTTTTCTGTGTTAATGTGCAATAATAAGCATGAACACTTTGGTGGTACAATTGATATTTTATGTGCCAATAAAATATAATTGAGCATATTTTCCACACTTTTTTTTAAATGCACATACTGCTCTAATTCAAAAAATTCTTTCCTCTTCAGCCATTAATGATTTCATTCCGTTGTCTAGAACTGTTGTAAATAAAACTATCCATGTTAAGTTAAGGACATTTTGTAATTTTAGAAAGTTTTCTTCCCTAACTTCAGAACCATATTAAAAAGTGATTACACAGCTGTTTCACAGGCAATCTGAGTTTAGTAATGTGACATTTACAATTTGAGAAGAAACTATCAATGAATTTTAAAGCACTGAGCACATACTTTACTACAGTAAGACAAACAAAACTCGAAGTTTAGAAGGCTGCTATTTTGTGGTGTGACAGCTTGTGAACTGAGTTTTAGATTAAAATTTAAATTGAGAAATCACTGAAGGTTATTTCAAACTCTGAATTATATTCGGAGGATAACACCATAATCTCGGTGTCAAAGAGCATCCTCTTCTAATATACTACTCACCATGCAAGTCCATTATATCTGCTATTGCATTCACTTTCTTTGAGGTAGTTAAAGATACATGAAAAATGCAAAACTCAAAACCTTTGATCTGGTCTCAAAAATGGTCCAATTTGGGGGGGGAGGGGGGCGCACAGACTGCAGTTCCCCTCCCCTCTCAAAAATACTATTAACTAAGTGAAATTGTCGCTTGAGCAAAGTAAGCCAAAAATCTTTTTTCACAAAGGTGATATGGAAGTGATAATTTAGCAAAACTTATATTTCTGGATAATAAGATGGTTTAAAAAAAATAAAATAAAAAAACCACAAGTGCGATGAAAGTCACTCCTGTGTTCCACTGAAAGTGAAAGGTAAAAATATAGATTTATAGGTTTTCACTCTACCAATGCACATATTTAGAAAGCTCATTTCCCAATAGGTTGCTGCCTCCTAATACTAGATATTCTAAGTCACTGTTTGTTGTCACAGTGCCAGGTTTACAGCCATATACCTTTGCTTTAGTAGAAAACCGTCCTGCAACCTCCAATAGTACCTTTACTGAGCAAAAAAAAAAAAAAATGCTTGATACATTTTGGTAATAGTTATATTATTTGATTCACTTTTATTTATTTTAATAAAAACAGACTATATCTACGGTCACTCAAACCTTCCTTTACAGGGAGGTTACTCAGAAGGTAATGGTTAGTCAGCTTCTGCATTTTTTAAGATTTCTCTGGTTTCCCCTAACCTTTATTGCAGTGGGTTTTCAAACTATGTTAGGCACAGAGACTGTATTGATATTTTTGGTTGCTCTTCAGGTAATAATGGAAAGACATCATGAGTCCATACAGACACTGTTTACTCTTAGCCACCTTTGATATGATTGACCACAAGTCAAGTACTAATAGGTATGAACAAGCTGCATTACAGTAGTTGTGTTTTTTCCCCTCCCATGAAACCCTGAGCTCTTTGGTAACATGAGCAATTTGATTTTAGAGGTCTCTCTCGCCACCTTTCTGTATTTAATTTAACTACTCAGATGGTACCACAACCACAGTGTATGAGCATCTTCAAAATATTAAACAGAACAATCTCTCTTCTTCCCAGGCCTGTAGGAAAAATTGCTTGACTAGTTTATGATATTTGCATGAGAGAGTGGATATGTTGCTTGGATTAAGCAAAAGCTGCACTGAAGAAATAAATCTTATTTGTTCTGAAAATGACGACGTCCATAGCCATTCCCTCTTCCTGTACATGAAGGTGACTGAGGGAAACAAACTTTGGGGCTGTTGCTTTACCACTGTGCTGATACCCATTTTTGGTCTTCCTTCAAATTCAGATCCAACAGTTTGCTTTCCAGTTGATACTTGTCAGAGATAGCATTCTGGATGAAAGCTAGACAAGATGGAAATAATGCTGCTGGTTATTGGGAAGACATCTGGAGAGATGGTTGGGGGCAGAATGTTCAAGGAACTGCATACATCCTTAATGGAGTGATTATGTGATATGCTATCATGGGTTCATAATGTATTCAGCACTGGTCCCTGATGTTCAGTCAAGAGCTATGGCTCAAGATGCCTTCCCCAATCAACAGCTGACCCAAAGAATACAGCCCTTCCTCTCTGAGTAGGGCCTCAATACTTAACCATACCTTTGGCACTTCCAGGCTGGACCACTGTAATATACTTTTTATTTGAGTTATTCAGAAGTTTCAGCTAGTCCAGAATATTGTTTAACAAGTGTGAACAAGACATACACAGCACATAACGCATCTCTGTACTGGAATTCTGCTTGCTGAAGGGTTAAATCCAAGGGGTTAATAGCTAAACTCTATGTGGCTTGACACTTGAACTCTAGGATTTGGCAGTAAGGTATCCTCTAACAGACTCATCTTTGGAACTTGTTCCTCCTTAAAGTCTGCCCAAGTTCAGCAGTTTAGGACAGGTTGCAACATCCATCAGTTTAGTCTGACACTAACTGGCAGAGGATTTGTTAGTGATCAGGTGGGGAGAGAGAGAGGCTTACTTTTATAAGCCATATTGAGAGTCCATCATAGTTTTTAAAAAATTTTATTAGTGCCTATATGTAACTTGAAGGCACTTTATAAATACAAAAATGAATATTTGGACTATAAACTAGATAGCCAGTCTACTGAAGTTTTTTCGCCTCTGAACACTGTTCTTTTTTCCCTTGTTCAGAACAAACTTTAAGAAGTGAAGGGGGCCTTGTACACCGAAAGACAATTACAGGATGAAATAGTAAAATCTTTTCCCCTTTAAAAAAAATAAAAATTGCTTTCCATTTCTCTATGTTGTGTTTAGACACCACTTAGTTTCTGATCACCCTAGTACAAAATAAGAAAGCATTAGTTCATGTTTTAAAATAATGCAACAATTTATGCTACAAATTGTTTACTTTTTGTTTTGTTTATAATGTTTCACTTACAATATTCTCTTCACAAGAAGAAAAAGATGTTTTGAGTTTTACATTGTCACCTTTCCAAACTAAGATGGACAGAAACTATATTTTTCCTAAATGTAGTTTGAGCATTTGTGGCTAAAGATAAAGAATCTGTTCTATGGTATGTTCCTACAATACACATGTACCTACAACTCAATATATACCTCAACTGCCAACGTTAAATGAAATATTTTCATTTATTTTTTTTGGTTGTAAGATGAGAAAAAGAACAAATGGAATCAAACTATAAGATGACAGTTATGTTATCAAGTAGATATAAGGGAAGGGAATACAGTTAAGAGCAGTCTTAAATGATGAGAACAATGGGTCAGTGGGTTATCAGCAGGGAACGTTCATGATTTTTGGCTAACAATTGATACTTCCTCAGCTAACAACATGTATACAAAATAACTGCAATCCAGAATGTAACTGTTGAAAACAGGCATGATCTGACAATATAACTAACTGTTTCCTGTGCATCTTCAGCTAAGCAAGCGAGCTAGGTTCCTTGCCAGCTCAAACATCAATACCCCTTCTCCGTGGAAAAACGAGGTCTTATGGCTAACAGCACGGGGTTGGGAAACAGGAGCAATTCTGGTAGATTTCCTGTATGATCTCGACCTCTCTCTCTACTTCCACATGCAAAATAAGGATAAAAATACTTCTCAGCCTCTAGTGGTGCTTTGGGGAGAAATTCAATGTCTGTAAGATGCTTTTGAGACTTAAATGGAAGATATTATAGAAGAGCAAAATGTTCTTAACTAAGTTCAAAGTTATTAACTCAATTTTTCATGGCTGTTTGTTGTGCTGTATGTAACTGCTAACTTTCAGATCCTAGGCTGAAGGCGACATGCTGGTAAATATTTCAGCATCTTACCTCAAAAACTGACCACATTTTCCTCAGTACATGTCTACACTAAAGACTTAAGTTGACCTATGTTAGGTCCACTTACAGCCGCCACAGTAATTTTGTCAGTGGCTGATGTTTGCGCTACCTTCCTTCTGCCAGTGGTGTGCGTCCTCACCAGTAGTGCTTCCACTGACTGAAGAGGGGCAGTGTAGGGGGCTGAAAGCCAGGGCAGCTTCCACACAGTTCCCTGCTGGGAGCAGGGGATGCAACCACCTAGGCATCTCACTTTCCTGAGTGGGGAAGCCAGTAGCAGCAGGACTCAGGCTTCCTGGCTTTCTTGTCCATTTCTCAGCTCCAGCATGGAGCCCTGAAATTGATAAGACAGCCAACAGCCCATGTAAGTAACACAGTGTATACACAGACATTGTGTTGCCCTAACTACACTGACATAACCTCTATGCCTCCCATGGAGGTGGATTTCTTATCTTGATGTAGTAGAGCACTTACATAGTTGGAACAAGGCTGTCGTATGTACATTGACATAATTAGGTCGACTTAAGCTGCCTTACATCAACCTGCATAGTGGAGACCAGGCCATAGTAAACTTTAAAAATCCATCTGATATTGTGAGGAGGTAAACATGGAATCTCACATATTTTACAAGTTATGTTTCAGAGTATATCCATACTAAACCCAGCATTATATTCCAGTATCCTTACTATTCTAAGCATTTTTATCTAAAAAAGTGTAAAAGTGCAGCTAAAAAAAAATCCCTACTCTCAAGGGGCTCTTTTTCCCCCACCTATTTTCCTAATATGCACTAACCCAGCCCAAGCCTCAGACATGTGCCAGTATGAAATAGTTGGAGAAATTGGCAATGCGATTAAAAATTTAGAGCCATAAGTATGTGAAAACTTGAGTGAAAAGAGAAGGTAACATAAAAACACCAGTTCCCTTCACATTTCTTGTGAAGGGTAAATACCAATGTATAGTTGAATCCATAACTCAGTTTTTTTTTAAATGACTACAATAAATAATACATTTGCCAAACTCAGAAAACATTGCTTTTCTTAATTCTCCATTTTGATGCATGTCATGTAGAAATATTTTATGCCCTTAAAAGAACAGTATATTTAGCTACAGGCTGAGTGAATGGAGGACAATTACAGTTGAAAACAAACGATGGTATCTTCCCTTAAATTTCACTGGATGTAGATAGCCCAAAGAGGATTTTACAAGGATAGTGACTCAGACAACGTCTTCCAAAACAGTCTCTGTTATAACTGGTATGTGCAAATGCCTTGGAAAACTGAAGTGACTCAAGTCTATAAGCCATAGTTTAGGAATGTAGTATTTACTGTACTATTGCAGGTCAGATCTTCGGTATTTCAGCTTCCTACCTCAACATTGATCATCAATATCTATTTTTGCCTGCTAAGCTATTAACATATGCGTCTAGCAAGCTGTACAATGATGCACAAAGGAGGCAAAGAGAAGGCAAGACAGACACCTTTATTCTGTATCCAAGGCAAAAATAAAGTCACAGGTGTAAGGAATAAAGATGGGTACTTAGTCACCTCAGTTAAAACAATATCTAGTTGTCAGACTACAAAGATGAAATTGTCAGGCACTACAAATGAGGCAGCTAACCAAACGCTATATTCAGGTTGAAAAAATAGGACACTTAAATAATGTTAAGGAATTTTTTAAAAAGGAGGACAAACTAGAAAATGTTTGAATCTATAGTTAGAAAGGCCTACATAGCTGTCCATTCTGAAAGAAAGTACAAAGCAGGGGGTAGCTCCATTTCTGTCAAAATTTCAAGTCATTTTGCAATTACAAAGGCACGCTTTTTAAGAGTTGTACCTTGATCAAAGGTAATCTTAGAGAAAGTGACATGAAAGCATATCAGGAGGTCACTAACTCCAGAGGTAATCTTTTCCATAGATGGCTGTCAGTGACTATTCAAAACAAAGGGTATCTAAAATTTAGAGAGTTTATTTACCATGAAATTATTAATTACTGTTCTCTTTTGATTAGTGCAGTAATAAATGAAAACTAATCTGGCTACAGAATGGCACTTTCCTTTCACAGTTAAATTACTACAAAAGGATTCAGCTGAACATGGATATAGATGAAAACTACCATGTTGCCTTCCTGATATTACCATGGCAACAGTTACAAGAGCTCTCTCCTAAGTATTTAAATCTGACAGTTTCACAGTAACACCAACACTAACAGAATGATGGTGATGCTGTATTTTGCTTTACGAGCTAACTGCTCAAATCACAGTATATGAACCATTTTCTTCATACTTTTCAAGAATTAACTCTTGGTCAGAATACTGAGACTAATCTTGAATGACTTTTTTATCTTTAAAAAAAAAAAAAAAAAAAAGAGAGTGTCCCTCCAGCGTAAGAAACACTCATAGCTATGCCTTTATGTAGTCTCAAAGATTCCACCTAAACTACTTATGTTAACCTTTGTTGGTGTAAAGTTGAAGTCAGTAAGGCTAAAATTGGATAGATTTTCTCTCAAAGAGTTATATTCTTGGAATAACTGGGCAAGAAAGTAATAAGTATGTTTGAGAAAAGGAGTTGTCTGTCTAAATAGAGAATTGAATTTCTGTGTATACCAAGGTGGATAATCATCAACTATTTTAAAAAATAACGAAAAAAATCGACCATTTTTATTTAAATCTGATTTTTTTTATATAAAATGTTTTGAGGAAAATACCTATCTAAAAGATAGTTTTAATTAAGATATCTTTGAGCTATAATGCATCTCATCATGGAATACGAATTATACATTCTAATTCTATATTATGAGAATATATTCATGTCATGTTTAAGAAAAGTTTTGTAAATGAGTTCCAATAGTTCATGGATTAGGAACCCAATTTTATGGGGTTCCAGGGGCTTCTGTATAGATTTAGGTTAATCTTTTTATCTACCCAATGGGACTCTGTGCTCAGTCTAGAAGGTACTATCAGAGATGTTTAGTTTTGCAGTTCTCAAACTGTGGATTTGTGTCTCCAGAGAGAACATGCCTATTAACAGCAAAAATGTTTTAAAATAAATAAATAAATATATATATAGAGGTGAGAAACAACAACCCTCAACCCTATTGTCCCTCTGCAAATTTGTGTACACAGAATCAATCCCTTATCTCTCTCTAAAAGTGCAAAGTCTCAGAAAGTTCGATGAATAGAAGATTGTTGGGGATGGAATAGATCTGGACAAAGAAGAAGCCTGGAGATAAATGTGAGAAGGGAGGGACAGGCAGGAGAAATAAAAGTGAAACTGTTTGAGCAGCATATTCCAGAAGTCTTGAGGTCTTTCTGAGTGTAGCCTTCATTGATTTGAGATCTACCATACCATTCTCTCATTAGAACAGAAAACCTATAATGGCAGCAAGCCGTAAAAGAGACCCAGTTTGGGAATAAGAACCATTCAAGAAATATATGTTTGCTGATTAAGTTTTAAAGAAAGTCTCACAAGTGAACTGGTGGAAGTCACTTACGCACTTGGATTCAGAGACTGTTGAAGTGATAATCTCACTTTTAACAGCCATACCTTCTTCTGCTGGTGTATAAAAGCATTTTTTTTTCTTTTGGACTAATTCATTCCAAATTGAGAAATCGTTTGGGACCTGAAAAAGCAGGAAAGCTTGTTTTTTCTTTTCCAGGTTATGAGCAAACAGGAAAATGAAGGTGAAGACGACCGAGTTAGCTGTAGAAGCCAATATTTTAAGTTTCTCATGTTGACCTGGCTGACTGTCTATTTTTAATATTTCATTTAACTATTTTAGTTTAACAATTTTAACAAAAACAAACCTGATTTTAAAAAACTTCAACGTTTAACTAAACTCAAAAATTCATATTCTGTTTTGTTAAAATATGTGTTTGCTGTTAAAGAAAAAAATACAGAATACATAATGTTGATTTAGTTAAATAAAACAATTTAAATGTCTGTCTGGTGATGTTCTCCTCCTAATACAGCAGGCAAGAAAATCATCCAAATATTAATGGATTAACCTGTTGAACTGGAGATAGTTCACCTCCCAATGACTGAAATAACCAATCATTCATTTCTGATATAGCTGTAAAACTAATCTGAAAAGTTTTCAAAATAAGTCACCTAACAAATGTATAGTGTGTACCTTCTAAAAGTGAAACCTACATCTATCTCTGAATTGTGAAGAATATGTATTAAGGTTATAACAACCAACAAGAATGCACTTTTATGTAGAAATCCATTATTAAATAGAGGCTTCCTGACTAGTGATTTAAATCATGATTTAAATCAAATGCACCCTGGTGTATACCTTGGGGGGAAAAAAACAAACAAACAAAAAACACCACTACTTGAGAGCAGGAGGATAGACCCACAACCTTTTCCAATCTTAAACTGTATGCACACTACCATTTTCATCAAGTTGTAGGTAATCTTAACTCACTGGAAAAAGAAAAAGGAGTAGTTGTGGCACTTTAGAGACTAACAGATTTATTTGAGCATAAGCTTTTGTGAGCATTACGTACAGACTGTCCAGTTTGGCCAATGTACATGGCAGAGGGGCACTGCTGGCACATGATGGCATATATCACATTGGTAGATGTGCAGGTGAACGACGTAAAAAAATAAATGGACACAAATCAGACATCAAGGATTAGAACATTCAAAAACCAGTTGGAGAACACTTCAATCTCTTTGGTCATTCGATTACAGACCTAAAAGTGGCAATTCTTCACCAAAAAACTTCAAAAACAGACTCCAAGGAGAGACTGCTGAATTGGAATTAATTTGCAAACTGGATACAATTAACTTAGGCTTGAAAAAAAGACTGGGAATGGATGGGTCATTACACAAACAAACTAGCTATTTCCCCATGTTTATTTCCCTCCCCCCGTGGTTCTTCAGACGTTCTTGTCAACTGCTGGAAAATGCCCAACTTGATTATCACTACAGAAGATTCCCCCCCCCCCCCGCTCTCCTGCCGGTAATAGCTCACCTTACCTGATCACTCTCCTTACCCTGTGTATGGTAACACCCATTGTTTCATGTTCTCTGTGTATATAAATCTCCACACTATATTTTCTACTGCATGCATCCGATGAAGTGAGCTGTAGCTCACGATAAATAAATATTAGTCTCTAAGGTGCCACAAAGACTCCTTTTCTTTTTGCAGATACAGACTAACAGCTGCTACTCTGAAACTTAACTCACTGGGTACATCAAAGGATATTAAAGGCAAGTGCATAAATCGGCATAATTGAAACACTTCCACCTCCAAAAAAGAGGAAGTCTTCAAAACGTTTCACACCTACAAGAGCGCAATAGATTAAATAAGTATTCTAGCTTTTTTTGGTCTTTAATCATGAAGTTAACTATGATAGGATACTTCAGTGGTCAATTGTCAAGACACTATTTAGTATGTATGCTAAAAAGAAAACCGATATTTACAACAACTAAGCAATTCTCTGAATAGCAATTACAGATATCTGAAATGGAACTGCACGGTAACCACAAACACTATTAGAAGCTTGCAAGAAAGTAATACATTTCATTTTGCCAACACAAAAGATAGAGTTAAGTATCCCCTCCTGTTAACACTTTTCAAAACGTCATACTAGGTTACAAGTCAGTATGATGCCTTGGTTCATAAAACCACTAAATACTCCAGCTCTTTTAAAAAACAGCTCTTCTTGTGAAAACACCAAGTGCTCCCGTGCCTCAGTTTGTTTCAGGCTTTAATTAACAAAAACTCTGAACAAAAAAAAGGCTTTGCTAATAAAATACTGAATACCTTTGTCCACAGGAAAGCACACTTTACTGAACTGTCTTAATTAAATATTTCATATGTGCTGCATTTGAGGAAGTGGAGTTGTAAGAAACATTTGAGAGAGAGATTCGATGTCCCTTGTATGATTTCCATGAAGCACACATCGCCTCCAATACAGATGTGAACTTTGGTATATGAAATGAGCCTCAGCATTAACAGCCACTGTTACTACAGTTCACAGGCGGTATAGCACAGTAAAGCAAGACAGAACCACTGTGGAAATAGCCATCTGGGAATCTCTCTAAAATTTTATGTCAAATGTTAGTACTTCCACTTAATGCGAATGTCAGTCTTCTTATAGACATCCTCTGAAGTCCACCTAGACATTGATTTTTGACAGAAAAATTCAACTCAATTAGCTAACCTTGTGACAGGTTTCAGAGTAGCAGCCGTGTTAGTCTGTATTCGCAAAAAGAAAAGGAGTACTTGTGGCACCTTAGAGACTAACAAATTTATTAGAGCATAAGCTTTCGTGAGCTACAGCTCACTTCATCAGATGGAAACACTAATTTACCCCTGTATCATCTTTGAATAATGTAAATAATGTGTGTTCTTATAGACTGTTCTTTTATGTAGAAGAAGGTAGCATTTTTATGTTCCAATCATTTAAAGGAACAAGGATATAGTTCAGTTGTGCTCTTAACATTACTTAATTCAGATGCCAAACGAAGTCAGGGGTTCTCAAACTTCATTGCACCGTGACCCCGCTTCTGACAATACAATTACTACATGACCCAGGAGGGAGTCAGAGCAAGATCCCTGACACCCTGAGTGCGGGGAAAGGGAGCTGCAGGCCAAGCCCTGACACCCTGGAGGGGGGCGGGGGGGGAGAGGGCTGTAGCCCGACCCCCATTGCCCCAGATGCAGATGGAGGTGGGGGTGGAGCTCAGGCTTCTGCTTCAGCCCTGGGTCCCAGCAAGTCTAATGATGGCCCTGGGAACTCCACTTAAAATGGGGTCAGGACCCACTTTGGGGTCCTGATTCACAGGTTGAAGACCACTATGAGTCTATCCAATATAAAAGCTGATGGGACAACTGATATACCTGGTGCTGAAAAAGCAAAATTCTAAAGCCTATTCTGTAAACGCATGGATACATATAAAAATTAAAGTTGCTCTTGAAATAATAGATACATCTACATTAAATATTCTCTAATAATTCTTCATTATGTCAACAGGACTCTTCTCAGTATTTTTTTTGAGAGATTTTAAAGTGTATACAAAAGATACATTTTACTATTTTACCACATCCAAAAAACACAAAAGAAATTTTTAAACTTCTAAAACAGAAGAAGCATTTTATCTACTAAATATTAGGAGTTTAAAAGTTAACTCTGTTCTTCCCCACTTTTTCAAAATATGATAATGGATTGATAATTAGAGTATGGTCACAAATCTATGAAAGCATAATTCAATATTGGTGCTATCACAAGAGTTAAGACTCGTATCATTTGTTCAAGTTTAAAAGACACAAAAGTTTCCATCTATTTTTAACATTTAGACGTCAGTAATGGGTGAATCACTTTTCTTCCTTTCACAGACTGACAGACAGACAAGCTGCTTTCTACATCCAAGATGTGATTTTCTGTCCAGTCAATTGTGAAGATTGATGTTGCAAACCTGTTATGCCCAACTTTCATTAATGTTAGTAACTAAAATCAAGGTAAGGACATGAGAGCTCAATTAAAAATTGCAGGATTTAAATCTGAGTAAAGAATAAAAGTATTGCCGTGTTCATTATCCACATACCAGATGGGACTACTATCTTTTTTTTTTCTTTAAAGCATTACCTCACTTCCTACTCCTACAGCCAAATGACTACAGTGATTTATTGTCTGAATTCGCACTAGTAGAGCAGAATGGAAAAGCTAACAAAATGTATGATCCAAGAAACTATTTCTTCCCCATCTTTCCTTCTGTTCATCTGAAAAAAAAAAAAAAAAAAAAAAAAAAAAAAAAAAAAAAAAAAAAAAAAAAAAACAGGGCACGCTTGGTAATTATATAAAGTGTATATTCATGTCTTCCAGAGAAATCTAAAAACCAAGCATTTTTGAAAAACTGTGTTGCATAAAAAGCCTGTGTTTTGAAAGATTGTGTTGCATAAAAAGCCCGTCTCATGACAGCCAAATAATATACCTATATTTCAGCACTTCTAATTCTGTACAAGAAAGGAATCTGTCAATTATAATAGTAAGCATTTTCATTAAGAAAATTATTCTACATCACCCTTCTCCTATCTTGCCATGGTTTAAATCAAAAGCTTGGTTTACACCAGCAACTTATGCCAGTATTATTACATCACTCCATGTATGGAAAATCCACACCCTGGAGTGATGCAGTCAAACTGACCCAATTCCTGGTTGGAGCTATGTTGACTGGAGGACTTCTATCGTCGACATACCAACCGCCTCTCAAGGAGCTGGAGTACCTACTGCAACAGGAGAAACCATCCCATCCTCACAAGTAGAGTCTCCTCTGAAGTACTACAGCAGTGCCGCTGCGGCATTTTAAGTGCAAACAAGCCCAAAGGCATATGAACACACCCACCCACAAACAAAATATATATACATCTTGCATATTCACAAGGCTTTGTACCACTGAGAACCAACAGGTTATTCTTATTCAGATAATCCCTAAATGGAATAAATATATATGAAGTCTTGACTTAGTTTCATTCAATTGTAAAAACAGGACAGTCTTCCATTAGCACTGAACAATGGGAATGAAAACATGAAGGAAACAAGCATACCCAAAATGTAACAGATCAAAAATTAACAGCAACAATGATCAATTCCTAAAAATACAAGTTACATTGGAAAATGTCATGGACTTTAAAAAATACATACAGCATAGTATTTGGGTTGATAAACAGAAGGCCCTATTATCTGGTAAGTTATAAATGAAGACTGAAATAGCCATGAAAACCAGAAGAGATTGAATTCCACACTTTTGGAAAACATGGACTCCATAGTCTAATGATTTACAGCATAGGATGAAGAGTTGAGATACCTGAATTCAATTTCTGGGTATGGCATGAATTAAATGTGTAAACTTGTGCGCACTGCATAACCTCTTTGTCCCCACTTGAGAAATGGGGATAATATTCACCTTTCTCAGGCTAATCTAAAGCTTAATTTTTATGTTCGTAATTGTTTTGGAAGTCTTGGTTTGAAAATTCTATTTGGAAAATGAGTCTGCATCAACATTAAGAGTAAATTATACCAGAAGCTGATCTCTACCTCTAACTTTTATAATAGAAAGACTAACTTTCTCTGAGAACCTTACGCGTTCATCGTTTGTAGCAGTACTATGAAATTTTGCAGTGAGAAAAAGCCCTTGGACTAGAGAAATCTGTTTTCTAAGTTCCACAAAATTCCAGTCAGGTTTACCCAAGTTATAAAACAGGGGTGGACAAACTTTTAGGCCTGAGGGCCATATTGGGGTTCCAAAACTATGGAGGGCCGGTGTAGCGTACTTACAGCTGCTAGTCGTGGAGCTCCGTCAGTAGCACATTCCAACAGGGAGCAATTTAATACACTGGTGGCTCTCGCAGCTCTGCTGACCGGCAGGACCTCACAGCTCCACCGCCCAGAGCCCTGGTGGCGTGGCAAGCCGAGGCTGCAGGGGAGGGGCCAAGGGCTAGGATCCCCGGTCAGGAGCTCAAGGGCTGAGCAGGACAGTCCCGCGAGCCACTCCAGTTTGCCCACCTCTGTTATAAAACTATTGAAAGTCACCATTTTGTTTCTCTCAATTGTGTTCCTGAGGAAATTATGGCAGCCTCCCAAATAACTGACCCCGAACATTCTCAAGAGCTAGACCTGCCAACAAAGAAGCAGCAGCACTGTCAGCTCACTGTGAACTGGGAATGCCTGGGAACTGCTGAAGCAACTATGGGATATGGAGGTGAGAGAGACCGAAAAGAACTAGGTCAGGTCCTCATACTTCAGGACCTAGCATATGGCTCCCAAATACCATCCTGCTCTCTGGGAACAATACATGGCAAAGTATGCCCCTCACCTCCCTGGGGGCAAGGGAGAGAGCAAGAGCTGGGCCAGGGTCCCTGTGAACAACTTTGAAAACCCTGGAGGAGTGGGATAATAGCCTTCTCCTGCTGTCTGCTATGTAGCTAGCCCTGTAGCTCAGAGTTCAGAATTCAATTCCTTCTGGAAGATATGCGATGGGGATTGTTACAGTTGTGCATTTGGATTTACCTCTTTTTATAAAGAGGAGGAAAAAGCCGAGGAAAGTTTGGGAATGTCAGATTTATGTCAGATATATGCATTAGGGGGCAGTTTAATTATATTTTCTCCTTCAGACTCTCATTCAGTGCAGAGGTTGGATGAAAAGGGGGTAGAATAAAAGCAGTATTGGCAACTATAAACCTGACAATTCCTAACTTGGTGTCCCATTGTGCTGGGTGCTAAGTCAGGCAGTGGCTAGTCACTGGTTTGAAGAGAAAAAGAAGTTAGCAAGTCCAGCATGTCTACACATCCACCACACATCCATTCAAGTCCAGGTCTCTGATTAATAGACCCTGGGTTTTTGTACTGATCAGAGCATAAAATGAGCAAAATGGAACAAGGGTTGCACATACTGTGAATAAATGACAGAACACTCACTCAGGAACAGAGTTAAGTAGGAAAGGCATGTGTCAAAGTTCATGGTTTCCAGTTTTATGTTAAGAAATCTGCATATGCTTCATGGGGTCTTCTACTGTATACTATGCAGTAGATTGCACCATCCTTCTTCTATTAAGGAGATAGGATGGGGCACCTCAGTGTCTGTCCTTAAAACAGAAGAGCTACTAAGAACCATCAACAATTGAATAACCTTGCCCTAGCAGGACAATGGAGACTACTGGCCAAACACTTAACATGCTAAGGAATTGTCTACATTTACAGTGCTGCAGCTTCTCCCCATGCAGGTACTCCACATTCCCAAAAGGCAGTAGCTATGTCAACAGGAGAAACCCTCCCGTGGACATAGTGCTGTCCACACCAGGAGCTTGGTCAGTACAACTTTGTCACCTAGCCCTGGTCTACACTAGGCGTTTAGGTCAAATTTAGCAGCGTTAAATCGATGTAACCCTGCATCCCTCCCCATGACGAAGCCCTTTTTTTCGACTTAAAAGGCTCTTAAAATCGATTTCCTTACTCCACCCACGACAAGGAGATTAGCGCTGAAATAGGTTTTGCTGGGTCGAATTTGGGGTACTGTGGACGCAATTAGATGGTATTGGCCTCCAGGAGCTATCCCATAGTGCTCCATTGTGACCGCTCTGGACAGCATTCTCAACTCAGATGCACTGACGAGGTAGACAGGAAAAGGCCCGCGAACTTTTGAATTTCAATTTCCTGTTTGGCCAGCGTGGCAAGCTGCAGGTGACCATGCAGAGCTCATCAGCAGAGGTGATCATGATGGAGTCCCAGAATCGCAAAAGAGCTCCAGCATGGGCCGAACGGGAGATACAGGATCTGATTGCTGTATGGGTAAAGGAATCCGTGCCATCAGAACTACATTCCACTTTTCGAATTGCCAAAACGTTTGTGAAAATCTCCCAGGGCATGAAGGACAGAGAACATAACAGGGACCCGAAGCAGTGCTGCGTGAAATTTAAGGAGCTGAGGCAAGCCTACCCCAAACATGCTGCTTCTATGATGAGCTGCATGCTATTTTAGGGGGTTCCGCCACCACTACCTGAGCCGTGTTGTTTGACTCCTTCAATGGAGATGGAGGCAACATGGAAGCAGGTTTTGGGGACGAGGAAGACGATGATGAGGAGGCTGTAGATAGCTCACAGCAAACAAGCGGAGAAACCAGTTTTCCAGACAGCCAGGAACTGTTTCTCACCCTGGACCTGGAGCCAGTACCCCCAGAACCCACCCAAGGCTGCCTCCCGGACCCACCAGGCAGAGAAAGGAGCTCTGGTGAGTGTACCTTTTAAAATACTATACAAGGTTTAAAAGCCAGCATGTTTAATGATTAATTTGCCCTGGCATTCGCGGCTCTCCTGGATATACTCCCAAAGCCTTAGCAAAAAGTTTCTGGAGAGGGCAGCCTTATTCCTTCCACCATGGTAGGACACTTTACTACTCCAGGCCAGTAGCACGTACTCGGTAATCATTGTAGAACAAAGCATTGCAGTGTATGTTTGCTGGCGTTCAAACACCATCCGTTCTTTATCTCTCTGTTATCCTCAGGAGAGTGATATCATTCATGGTCACCTGGTTGAAATAGGGTGCTTTTCTTAAGGGGACATTCAGAGGTGCCCGTTCCTGCTGGGCTGTTTGCCTATGGCTGAACAGAAATGTTGCCCGCTGTTAGCCATGCGGTGGGGGGAGGCAAAATGCGACCTTGTAACGAAAGCACATGTGCTATGTATGTAATGTTAACAGCAAGGTTTACCATGAAAGAGTATACCCATTGTTCTATAAAATGTCTTTTTAAATACCACTGTCCCTTTCTTTTTCTCCACCAGCTGCACGTGTTTCAAGGATCACAGGATCTTCTCCTTCCCAGAGGCTAGCGAAGATTAGAAAGTGAAAAAAAATGCACTTGCGATGAAATGTTCTCTGAGCTCATGCTGTCCTCCCACACTGACAGAGCACAGACGAATGCATGGAGGCAGTCAATGTCAGAGTGCAGGAAAGCACAAAATGACCGGGAGGAGAGGTGGCGGGCTGAGCAAAAGGCTGAAGCTGAAAGGTGGCAGCAGCATGATGAGAGGAGACAGGATGCAATGCTGAGGCTGCTGGAGGATCAAACTAATATGCTCCAGCATATGGTTGAGCTGCAGGAAAGGCAGCAGGAGTGCAGACCACCGCTACAGTCCCTGTGTAACCAACCGCCCTCCTCCCCAAGTTCCATAGCCTCCTCACCCAGATGCCCAAGAACACGGTGTGGGGCCTCTGGCCACCCAGCCACTCCACCCAGAGGATTGCCCAAGTAACAGAAGGCTGGCATTCAATAAGTTTTAAACTTTTAAAGTGCTGTGTGGCCTTGTCCTTCCCTCCTCCACCACCCCTCCTGGGCTACCTTGGTAATTATCCCCCTATTTGTGTGATGAATTAATAAAGAATGCATGAATGTGAAGCAACAATGACTTTATTGCCTCTGCAAGTGGTGATCGAAGGGAGGTGGAGAGGGTGGTTAGCTTACAGGGAAGTAGGGTGAACCAAGGGGTGGGGGATTTCATCAAGGAGAAACAAACAGAACTTTCACACCGTAGCCTGGCCAATCATGAAACTGGTTTTCCAAGCTTCTCTGATGCGCACGGCACCCTCCTGTGCTCTAACCGCCCTGGTGTCTGGCTGTGCGTAACCAGCAGCCAGGAAATTTGCCTCAACCTCCCACCCTGACATAAACATCTCCCCCTTACTCTCACAGATATTGTGGAGCGCACAACAAGCAGTAATAACAGTGGGAATATTGGTTTTGCTGAGGTCTAACCGAGTCAGGAAAGTGCGCCAGTGCGCTTTTAAATATCCAATGCACATTGTCACCATTCTGCACTTGCTCAGCCTGTAGTTGAACAGCTCCTGACTACTCTCCAGGCTGCCTATGTATGGCTTCATGAGCCATGGCATTAAGGGGTAGGCTGGGTCCCCAAGGATAACTATAGGCATTTCAACATCCCCATCGGTTATTTTCTGGTCTGTGAAGAAAGTCCCTTCCTGCTGCTTTTGAAACAGACCAGAGTTCCTGAAGATGCGAGCGTCATGTAGCTTTCCCGGCCATCCCACATTGATGTTGGTGAAACGTCCCTTGTGATCCACCAGTGCTTGCAGCACTATTGAAAAGTACCCCTTGTGGTTTATGTACTCGCTGGCTTGGTGCTCCGGTGCCAAGATAGGGATATGGGTTCCGTCTATGGCCCCACCACAGTTAGGGAATCCCATTGAGCAAAGCCATCCACTATGACCTGCACATTTCCCAGGGTCACTACCCTTGATATCAGCAGATCTTTGACTGTGTTGGCTACTTGCATCACAGCAGACCCCACAGTACATTTGCCCACTCCAAATTGATTCCTGACTGACCGGTAGCTCTCTGGTGTTGCAAGCTTCCACAGGGCTATTGCCACTCACTTCTCAACTGTGAGGGCTGCTCTCATCTCGGTATTCTTGCGCCTCAGGGCAGGGAAAGCAAGTCAAAGTTCCATGGAAGTGCCCTTATGCATGCGAAAGTTTCGCAGCTACTGGGAATCGTCCTAGACCTGCAACACTATGTGGTCCCACCAGTCTGTGCTTGTTTCCCGAGCCCAGAATTGGCGTTCCACCACATGAACCTGTCCCATTAGCACCATAATGCCCACATTGCCAGGGCCCGTGCTTTGAGAGAAGTTTGTGTCCATGTACTCATCACTCTCGTCACCACGCTGACATCGCCTACTCGCCTGGTTTTGCTTTGCAGGGTTCTGGTGCTGCATATACTGCTGGATAATGCGTGTGGTGTTTAATGTGCTCCTAATTGCCAAAGTGATCTGAATGGGCTCCATGCTTGCAGTGGAATGGCGTCTGCACAGAAAAAAGGCGCGGAACGATAGTCTGCTGTTGCCCTGACGGAGGGAGGGGCGACTGACGACATGGCTTACAGGGTTGGCTTACAGGGAATTAAAATCAACGAAGGGGGTAGCTTTGCGAGAAACTCAATGGCCACCTCAAGGAAAGAATTCAAAACTGGGTTTAGCAGGCCGTCGATTTCACAGATGGAGGGAGGAGAAAATGAATACAAAATAAATCTGGTCTATTTCTTGTTTTGAGCCACTTCATCTATCTTTATACATCATGCTGGCAGCAGACTGTGCAGTACGACCGCTAGCCATCGTCACCTCCTGGGTGCTCGGCAGAAGACTGTGCAGTATGACTACTGGCCATCGTCTTCTGCTAGCTGCAGATTAAAGGACAGTGCACTGCCGGTAGGACTCAATCGCCATGAGACGAAGCAAGCGAAATGACCTGGCTGAGTCACTCCCATGTTTGCCCAGGCGCCCGGTTAAAAGAGCACCCAGGACTACATCATCGACGGCTACCAATCATACTGCACTGTCTGCTGCTAAAAGGCAATAAACTGCTGCTGTGTAGCAATGCAGTACCGTGTCCGCCAGCACCCAGGAGACATACGGTGACCGTTAGCTGAGCGGGCTCCATGCTTGCCGTGGTATGGCGTCTGCACAGCTAACTCAAGAAAAAAAGGTGCAAAACGATCTTCTGCCCTTGCTTTTACGGAGGGAGGGAGGGAACAGGGGCCTGACAATATGTACCTAGAACCATCCACGACAATGTTTTAACCCCATCAGGCACTGGGATTTCTACCCAGAATTCAAATGGGCGGTGGAGACTGTGGGAACTGTGGGATAGCTACCCACAGCGCAAAGCTCCGGAAGTCGACTGTTGCCTCAGTATTGTGGACACAGTCCGCCGACTACATGCACTTAGAGCATTTGTGTGGGGACACACACACTCGACTGTATAAAAATGCTTTCTACAAAACCAACTTCTATAAATTTGACCTAATTTCATAGTGTAGACATACCCTTAGGGATATGGATTTTCCACACCCCTACGCGATGTAGTTATACCAACATAAATTTGTAGTGCAGTCAAGGGCGAAGACTCAACACCTGTAACCAACAAGAGGACAGCTGCAGCCCATACAGTATTAGTGAGTGTAACAGCCGCAAACTGAGAGGACATTGGCTGCCACAGCTTATAGAGGGTCAGAGAGGAGGAAAAGACAAGGAAAACAATATGTTCAAATCTGTTTTTAAAAGACTCTAGTATAGAGAGACCAGACCAGAATCAGAAGAGAAGGCTGGGCAGGATAAGAGAAGGCTGTCAGGAGGAGAGGGGATGCCAAGAACCTTGGACTCTGGAAGGACATTGACTCCAAGACCCAAAAACAGCTCTCAGGAGGGGTAAGGAAACTCAGCTATGGCCTTGCCCACAGGTTTGTTATTTTTCCATAGATCTATATATTTCTTGTGCTTTGTCTCTGAGAAAAAGTATGGTTTTTAAGTGCCTTCAGAAAGTCAGTGCCTTACTGTAAACTGGAGTGTCTACTGGGTTGGCAGTCTGAGGAGGTCATACTTCAGCGAGAGAGAGATTTTGGGAGGTCAGAACTGGTTTTTGGGTCTAGGGCATCTGGACTTTAAGGTTCCGCACACCACAAAGGGGTACAAGCATTAAATTCTGTACCATGGGAGTGTGCCTGAAATACCAGACTCAGAGATAGTGTCTGGAGACTACTCAGACTCAGCAGGTTTAAAAGCACGCGACCCAAATTATTGGTCACTTACAGCAGCCTGGAGACCATCCACAAGTAGGAGCTCAGCCAGGCCTGTACCAGCATACACAAGAGTAACAACACTAAAAGAAAAAACTATAGAGAAAGACCTGGAAAAGAAATTGATATACCGACTCAGACTAAATATCCAGAAAAAGCCTACTTAGAAAATCCATCTAATTAAGCGCTATCAGAGTAAGATGGTTATAAAACAAAATAAAATATACAGTAACAAGCCTAAGTTTACATTAATGTAAAACAAATTCACTATGGATTGAGCAGCAAAGTGAGTAAACAATGTGGAAAACAGAAGAAAGAAAAGAAATCATACTGTTCAAAAGAGAAAACAGGAGCTTTAAAAACAACTCAGAAAACTAATATTCGTTCTACAAAAAAAAAGTACAGAAGATTTTTGGTGGAGAGCAGGCCATCTGAAGAGACAATATTTTGAGAATGTAAATGGTTCTAACCCTCTTTAGGTTGGCCATTGAAATACCATCCGGCCACTTACAGATGTGAGAGTACACACAGTTTCCCTTTCCTCCAACTTCAATTCCAACAACAGATAACTGCTTTGAATTTGACTGATGTTAAAGAAAAATGTTTGTACACCAACAAAAAAAATTTCAACTGAATTTCCCACAGAGTACTAATAACAAGCAACCTCTTTTTTAAATATTTAAATTACTAGTGGGAGAAAACAGTAAGTTTTCTACATCTGGGCAACTCTAGTTGAAAACACAGCAAGCTCTGTCAGCCAAGCACAAGAGTCGGTAGTTAGGTTCTCACAAAACTTAACAGTATATTACTGAAATAAAAAAGTGTGAACATTTAGATGTTTGGAATATGATGTAGGATTATCAATGTATCTGCATACAGAAAACACATTTCAATATGGTATATATATGATGAGTTTGCTTAATAATGAAGTGGATTTTTCAAACAAGATGCAGCATTAGAAAGTTTATGTGAAGAAACCATGAAGTGTTAAGTATCAGACATGATAATAGTGTTAAATCGTTGAAGTCTCAACATAGTCTTACATATATTTGCTTAAATATATACACAGCCATAGCTAAAATGGCCTTCACAAAACATTGTATACCAACCACCTCTGTTTAATAAGGTTAAGAAATTCTTGACTTGCTCATTTGGAACACAGTAGAAATAGTTGATACTCATCTTAACTGATGCATTTAACACTTGACATAATTAAACAAACAGTTTTCTGGATCTTGTACAACATTTCCATTTAAGAAGCATCAATATATTTTACATATTAAGATGTATTCTCATCATGCAGATTTTTTTTAATTATACACATTATAATGACCATATGGAATTACTATTCATATGTAAATTAATTTAACTTTAATTAAGGGCAGGTAGCCTTAAAGTAAAACTGCAGTAAGACCCCAAACAAGATTCTATCCAATGAAAAAGATAGGAAAGGAGTCTGCTGGAATGAAAGAACATATCCAAAATTCAGCCTAGGGCACTTTCTGACTTTTCACTGGCCTGACTGCATTTCTGTTAGGCAGTGCAAATAGACATGCATATGAAATCTGGCCTTGATAAATACTTATGTACCATAATCATAGTGGAACAAGATTTTTGAAGGTACTTTCTTTTCATGCAATTTGCACCTAACTTAACTTGTTCTCTTTTGAATTACAGGTACTCTTGAATATTGTGCCTGTAAACCCAATTGAGGCAAGTATTCTCATTTCCAGATTTGAAAAGTGAAATTTGTAAGAACTAGAAGAAATTATTGGAAAAAGACCAGCCCTTTCAAGCAGGCTGAAAATAAGGCAATATGCTGAATAAGTTTGGGATTTATTGTTATCTATTGTTTTTACTGCTTTAATACACGTGATTTTCTGTATATCTTTCCGTCCAAGTCTAGACACATTTTGAATTTTTTTCAATGCAGTAAAGCATAAAGTGAGATTTTCAGGATCTGAAATTCTTTAAGTTATACTGTACTGTACCACCAGGTAACACCACACTAAATTACAAGGTAATTTATATGCCTGCATGAGGTAACTGTATATATTATCAGCAGTTAGTTAAATTAACAAGAACACAAGCAATAGAATATTAGGCAGAAAGTGCATTATAAAACACATTTTTCCCAGAAGTATTCCACTGAGTTTAATAAATAAAAATAGAAACAACATGTTAAGCAAACAACTCATTTTCTTAAGATAAATGGATTGACAACACTCTAATGTTGCAATTCGTTTGTCCCCATTAGCTCCCCAACATTAACTAGATTAAAATGAACTGAAATGCAGTGCACGCTCCAGATTCCTTGCTCTAGAATATACAGGGAGGGAGACTTGTGTTGAAAAGAAAGAAGTAAAATGAGAAACTGAGTGGATCAAAATTTAAAAATAATAATAAAATTACTTTGACACTTCTCTCAGTAAGTAGTAGTTTCTAGGAATGGTCTTAAAGTTTAAAGTCCTCCACAGCACATATCACTAACACTTTGTTAGTCATACTGAAGTTCCCCAAGGACATTTTACATGAATGTTAAAGAATATTTATTCCATATATTTTTATCTTATGAATAGGGCCCTACCAAAATTCATGGTCCATTTTGGTCAATTTCATGGTGATAGAATTTTAAAAACATTGTAAATGTCATGCTTCCGGAGATTTAAACTGAAATTTCACAGTATTGTAAGCGTGGGGGTCCCGATCGTGGGCGGCGGGGAAAAAGGTTGCAAGGCTATTATAGGGGGGTCGTGGGACTGCCACCCTTACTTCTGCACAGTATACTTCTGCACAGCTGCTAGTGATGCTTCAGAGCTGGGCATCCAGAGAGCAGCGGCTGCTGGCCAGGCACCCAGCTCTAAAGCAACGCCTCTGCTAGGAGTAACACAGAAGCGAGGGTGGTATGGTATAAGCCACCCTCACTTCTGCTGGCTACTGGTAGGGGGGCAGAAGTAAAAATGGCAATACCATATCATGCCACCCTTACTTCTGCACTGCTGCTGGCGGCAATGCTGCCTTTAGAGCTGGGCACCTGGCATAAAATGGAGGGTAGCATATCCTGAAACAAATGAGTTTCAAGAATTAAGAAGATGAGACAATGAGATACTTCAATATGTAATTTATTTCTGCCCAGAATACAATTACTGTTTTGTAAAACAGAACCATCTTGTCTATTCTACTCATTAAAATAGGACAGTTACCAATATGGTAACAAAACACTCCATAAAAGAGCACTCTCTTGGAGCAGATACACCACTTTGCACACTTCCCTTCATTACTGGTTCTTCAGAAGGCCAGAGCTTCAGGAGCTTCAGCTTCCCAAGTTCAAGCTATAAGCCATATCTTTGTGAGTATGGTATTTTTAGCTTTAGACACACAATCCCAACAGATCCAATCATCTCCACCATAAAACTGTCTCACTTAGCAGTTGTCCTACATTTACTACAATCATCACTACCTTACCAAAAAGTCACCTCGTTTTTGTCCTCCTAATCTTTGCCCTCACTTTCTTATACATGTCCCCTGTCCTGACACCCCTCCCTCCAATCTAGCCTCCTGACTCCCTCTACACTACATTCTTTCACTACAATTCCCTTCCCATTTAAATGATTTTGAGCCATCACACTGTGTTGATTTCTGGTTTATGTAACCACAGGATCCACACCACAGTTACCCTCTAATTCTCTCCTACTGTTTGCTACACTTTATCTTGTCTTGAATTACATTGTAAAGTCTTCGGGGCAGAGACTCTGGGTATGTCTACACTGGAGTTGGAAGTGTAATTTCCAACTCTGGTGGACAAACTATGCTAGCTCCGATCAACCTGGCAAACTAAATACAGCAGTGTAGTCCCAGCAGCACAAGCAGTGGGACAGGTTAGCCATACCAACTATATACTTAAAGATTCATATGGGATAGTACTTAGGGCAGGAAACCCATTCTACTGCTCATGCCATTGCAGCTACATTACTATTTTTAGCATGCTAGCTGGATCTGAGCTAGTGCAGCTATGTCTATCCTAACTGGAAATTATACTTCCAGCTACAGTATGGACATGTTCTGTCTTCCTATATGTTGGTTCAGTAGCTAGTAACTGGGGCTGAGTTTGACTGAAGCCCATTGATACTACTGCTAGATAATTTTAAAAGCCACAGCAATATGGGTAATTACCTCCAATTTGTTAAAGCACTTCATAAAACTGCCATGTGAATTATAATTTATATTTCAACTAATATACTGTAAGCAATAGCCCCATGTGTACTTAGAAATAAATTACTGATTTCATGCGTTTCTCATAGAAAATGTTAAACATTTCACAGTGACGACTGTTAGATGGGAATAAGAAAGATGCTACAAATATACTCACATCTAAGCGTTTTCTGAAACTGTAAGTCAAAAACTACAGATTGTATCAGAACAGAAAATTTAGAATGAATCAGTACACTGCAGGATATCCAAGCTCTTCTTTCCCTGCCTTTTCTGTTAGATATTTAACTCTCTGACAAATACCTGCCATATGAAGACAGAGCTATTCTGAAGGAGGAAAGGTAACTTGTAGGGGAAAATACGCTGACAAGAAGGTTTACCAGTTAAGCCATATGAACTACATGTGATTCAACTACAGAAGTTACTTTTTTAAAATTTGTAAGTAGCTCAAGTTCAAGGGATACTCTAAATGAATGTTTTATATACACATCACTCTAAATATTAACATTTCTACAAGATGATCATAACTATTTGGGGTCAGAGAAAAATCAACCAGCACTGAAATTTTGCAAAATAACCGTCTGAAAGCCTTCCCAGTATATTTTTCTATTCTTGGAAAACCAAAACTACTAAGCCTTTATGAAAAAAAAGTTAAATCTACACCACACACATTATGTATTTATATAAGATACCTGTTACAGCTTCAAGGTTACTGCACCAATATATCCCTCCGACCTCCCTCGAGGGCACACACTTAAAGGTCCCTGGTTCCCAGACATCACCTCATGGGCAGAGATCTGCACCTCTCCCCCTCCTGACTTGGATTTTCCAGGCTGCATGGTACCCTGCCTAGACTATGATTCTCCCAGCAGCTCAACACCTAAACAGACCAGCATCTGTGCTTTGCTTTCTCTCCAAAAGGGTATGAATAGCGTATTGCCTGCAATTATACTACAGGAAACAGCTCTTTGTAAGCAAGCACCCTTATTCTTAAGGTGAAAGCATTAGAGAATGCTAAAAAGCTTACCAGATGGTAGGTTTCAGTTCTTCAAAAAAAACAAAATCAAACAAGTCTTTTTCCCTGTGGCTACAGGTGCATAACTATCTGATCCAGAACAATAAATTACAGCTGGATAGATAAGCTGTTTGTACGGCTCAGGCCTTTAATCTTCAGTCTCTTGGAAAAGGTCATCAGCAGACAAAGACCTATGGCCAGGGTGTAGTTTCAAAAGGCAGAGTTTTTGCATAACCAGAGGAGCATATGTGTAAGGGAATTTACATTAATCTCCCTCCTAGGAAATCCACTTAACATGTTCCAAAAGTCCATACTCAATTTAGTCACATTTTCAGTACAGTCCTTTGAACTTCCAAGTCTGACATCATTTCTCCCCCCTAGAGAAGTTGCATGCAATCCCAGCCAGTAACAGTACATAAACTTGGAATTTAAAATAATGGACCCCAAACATACTTAAATTCAATAAGGTCTTGCAAGGATATGCAGGAAACTGCCATATCTGTCAACACCCATTTTGGACTAGTGGAGATCTGCAAATTCATATAACAATTATCTCAAAATAAAATGCATCCCATTTTGAGGAATAAAACAAACAGCACTATTGTGTGATGTAGTGCACTGGCACCAAGCCAAAACAGTAGCCCAACACCAAATGCCTTGGCACATCTATACGCGATTTGAAAGCTACCCTACATGAAAATTCATGGACTGCATTATTCAACTTTTAACTAACTTTCTTCTAAACACCTGCATATGCTGCTGCTTCATCTTATTGAACAACTTAAAAACACAATTGCCTGTTTGAGTGCATCCTAGCTAAAAGAAAACCTGTTCATATAATCTGACATCCACAGAACCATAACACTATTTCCAATTACCTAGTCTTGGGAAAGCTAAAAATACTGTGAGAACAATGAGAAACTTCAGGACTTTATTACAGGATGTGAATTTACTGAAGGTAGTTGCATCTAACTTTACAAAAATTATTCTGGTTACCAGGAACATTATGGTTGTCATGGGAAACATTTGAAAAGCAGGCTCAAAAAGAAAAAGTTTGGAGCTTGACAAGTCCCTGGGAAGAGTAAAACTGTCTGTCCAATCTCTGGGCCTCTCCTTTTGTCCCTCCAGGCCCACAAACATGATACAGTTCTGTGGTGACCTAGAATCCTACTTTCAACATCTCCAACTCAAGGAATATTTCCAACACACCTCTGAACAACTAACCCACAGAATCCTTCCTACCAACACTACAAAAAGAAGGATTCTGCGTGAACTCCTCCTGAAGGTCAAAACAACAGACTGGACTTCTACATAGATTGCTTCTGTCGATGTGAACGGGCTGAAATTGTGGAAAAGCAGCATCACTTGCCCCATAACCTCAGCCGTGCTGAACGCAACACCATCAACCGCCTCAGGAACAACTCTGACATCATAATCAAAAAGGTGACAAAGGAGGTGCTGTCATCATCATGAATAAGTTGGAATATGAACAAGAGGCTGCTAGGCAGCTCTCTAACTCCACATTCTATAGGCCATTATCCTCTGATCCCACTGAGGATTACCAAAAGAAACTACACCATCTGCTCAAGAAACTCCCTGAAAAAGCACAAGAACAGATCTGTGCAGATACATGCCTAGAACCCCGACCAAGGATATTCTATCTGCTTCCCAAGATCCATAAACCTGGGAATCCTGGAAGCCCCATCATCTCAGGCATTGGCACCCTGACAGCAGTACTGTCTGGCTATGTGGACTCTCTCCTCAGGCCCTAAGCTACCAGCACTCCCAGCTATCTTCGAGACACCACTGACTTCCTGAGGAAACTTCAATCCATCGGTGATCTTCTAGGAAACACCCTCCTGGACACTATGGATGTAGAAGCCCTCTACAACATTCCACACAAAGATGGACTACAAACTATCAGAAACAGTATCCCCAATAATGTCAAAGCAAACTTGCTGGCTGACCTGTGTGACTTTGTCCTCAAACAACTATTTCACATTTGGGGACAATATATACCTTCAAGTCAGCAGCACTGCTATGGGTACCCACATGCTAACATTTTTATGGCTGACTTAGAACACTTCCTTAGCTCTCGTCCCCTAACACCCGTTCTCTACTTGCGCTACATTGATGACATCATCATCTGGACCCATGGAAAAGAAGCCCTTGAAGAATTCCACCATCATTTCAACAATTTCCATCCCACCATCAACCTTAGCCTAGACTAATCCACACAAGCGGTCCATTTCCTGAACATAACTGTGCTAGTAAGCGTTGGTCACATAACCACCACCCAATACCGGAAACCTACTGACTGCTATACTTCCCTACATGCCTCCAGCTTCCATCCAGGACACACCACACGATCCATTGTCTACAGCCAAGCTCTAAGATGTAACCGCATTTGCTCCAATCCCTGAGACAGAGAAACACCTACAAGATCTCTATCATGCATTTCTACAACTACAATACCCACCTGCTGAAGTGAAGAAACAGATTGACAGAGCCAGAAGAGTACCCAGAAGTCACCTACTACAGGACAGGCCCAACAAAGAAAAACAAACAGAACGCCACTACCCGTCACCTTCAGCCCACAACTAAAACCTCTCCAGCGCATCATCGAAGATCTACAACCTATCCTGAAAAATGATCCTTCACTCTCACAGATCTTGGGAGACTGACCAGTCCTTGCTTTCAGACAGCCCCCCAACCTGAAGCAAATGCTCTTCAGCAACCACACAACAAAACACACTAACCCAGGAACCTATCCTTGCAACAAAGCCCAGTGCCAACTCTACCACATATTCATTCAAGTGACACCATCACAGGACCTAATCACATTAGCCACGCCATCAGGGGCTCGTTCACCTGCACATTTACCAATGTGATATGCCATCATGTGCCAGCAATGCCCCTCTGCCATGTACATTGGCCAAACGGACAGACTCTACAAAAGAATAAATGTACACAAATCTGACATCAGGAATCATAACAGTCAAAAACCGGTGGGAGAACTCTTCAACCTCTCTGGCCACTCAGTAAAAGATTTAAGGGTGGCAATTTTGCAACAGAAAAGCTTCAAAAACAGACTCCAAGGAGAAACTGCTGTGCTTGAATTAATATGCAAACTAGATACCATTAACTTGGGTTTAAATAGAGACTGGGAGTGGCTGGGTCATTACACATATTGAATCTACTTCCTTAAGTTAAGTATCCTCACAACTTCTTGTCAACTGTCTAAATGGGCCATCTTGATCATCACTACAAACGGTTTTTTTCTCCTGCTGATAATAGCTCATCAGCCCCCCCAGTCTGTATGGTAACTTCCAACTTCTGTGTGTAAGTATGTGTCTTACTATATGTTCCATTCTATGCATCCGATGAAGTGAGCTGTAGCCCACGAAAGCTTATGCTCTAAAAAATGTGTTAGTCTCTAAGGTGCCACAAGTACTCCTTTTCTTTTTGTGGATACAGACTAACACGGCTGCTACTCTGAAATCTGTCCAATACTGTGGCTATTTGCTCTGAAGATTAAGATCCGATCTGCATGGGGTGCTTTCACTTGATTCTGATAAAATCTGAGAACGGCAAAGTCTATTGAACACTCCTATTTAGTCTCAATGCATTTTCATTTATAGCAGGGGTGGGCAAACTGCAGCCCGCAAGCTGTTTTAAGCTGGCCTGCGAGCTCTCACTGGGGAGTGCGGTCTGGACCTTGCCCCACTCCAGCTCTCCAGCTATGGCACTGGGTCGGGGGCGCCCGCACACTGCGGCTCGGCCCTGCTCCGGCACTCCAGCCAGAGCACAGGGTCAGGGACTGCACCATGCAACTCCTGGAAGCCGCGGCATGGGCCCACTCCGGTTCCTATGTACTCCAATGGCCCCCTCTGGCACTCCAGTGGGAGCTGCTGGGGTGGTGCCTGCGGATGGGGCAGCCTGCAGAGCCGCCTGTCTGAGCCGGAACTGGAGGAGGGACATGCCACTGCTTCCGAGAGACACTTGAGGTAAGCACTGCTCGGAGCCTGCACCCTTGAGCCTCTCTCCATGCCCAGTCCTGATCCCCCTCCCACTCTCCAAACCCCTTGATCCCAGCCTGGAGAACCCTCCTGCACCCCAAACCTCTCATACTCAGCCCCACCGCAGAGCCCGCACCCCACAGCCTGGTCCCAGCCCTAATCCCTCTCAGTCCCAGCCCAGAGTACCCTCCTACACTCCAAACTGCTCATTCCCAGACCCACCCCAGAGCCCACATCTCCAACCAGAGCCCTCACGCCCCCACCACCCCATCCCAATTTTGTGAGCATTCATGGCCCGCCACACAATTTCTTCTCCCCGATGTGGCCCTCAGGCCAAAAAGTTTGCCAACCCCTGATTTACAGAAACAAAAAATGTTACAGTATATTACTTTGTGAATTGATGGTTCACTTGCCAGAATATAAAAATGGTCTGCTACAGTTTTCTCTTCTGAGTTATAGAGAAGCAATTCGTTTAGGTTTATATTTGAAAGGCAATCTTGTCCAATAGATAAGCAAATGTACAATCCCCAGCTCCACCCAATGCTCTGTCCCATAACCTTGAGCAAGATCCTATTTGCCCTCCTACTCTTTGACTTTTGTATTTAAACTGTACACTTTGGGGCAGGGCTTGCCTTATACATTTTTGTACTAGGCATTTTATAATTCTAAACTGATCTAAGTTGGGGTTTCTAGGCATTCCTTTCATCCAAGTCAGAAGTAGTGCCAAAAGAACTTTGTTGTACCTTTTCTATTCTCCTTTTTTAGTTAAGTCATCTGGCACATAAAATTGTACATAAAGAAATTTAAATGAAGAAAAAGAATTTTCATTAGGCTATGTTTTCATTTTTAAAAAGATACCCAAAACCTATACTATGGGCCTGACCTATATAACCATGCACCTTTATATACCATTCTGCCACTCAATGATTGTTTTCTCCTGTTTCTATGGTTAAACTTGACTAATGCAGGACAAAAAATGCTACACTTACAAAACAGGTTACCATTATGTCCACACTAGGTAATTTACAGAACACAGTTCACCACACACAAGAGAGACTGGACTGAGGTTATACTTGTACAGAGAATAACGACCAGTCTGTTATGTAGAGATCGCATGCCAACTGTGCTTAATTTCAGTGAGAAGACAGCAAAACATCTATTGTTTAATGGCCCATTCTTTCAGTCTTCCTCCCCCATCGTCGCAACCCTTTTTACAATATAAAAAGAGTGGGTAACCCACGTGCAAATAGTTTTGTAAGTGGCTATTCCTTTTCTAGCATTAAACACTAACTTCAGTGGCAGATTTAGAGTTAGTCAGGCCCAGTGTGCAGCTTCATTTTCAGGGGCCCCCGTCAGGACCCAGCCAAGGAGAACAGTCTCATCTTCCCCCTACCCCCATTTTTCCATTCTTTTTTCCCCCCTTCATCCTCCTTATAATATAGAAGTAATGGGAAGTAAATGAAAATAAAGTGAGGTAACCTTGATTGGGGAAGGGGGTTGGGTGCAGGAGGGAGTGCAGGGGGCAGGCTCTGGGAGGAAGTTTGGGTGCTGGGTGAGCGCTCTAGGCTGGGACAGGGGGTTGGGGTGTGGGTCAGGCTCTGGGCTGGGGCAGGTGTGCGGGAGCTAGGCAGTGCTTACGTCGGGCGGCGCAGCTCCCAAAGCAACCAGCACACGCCGCCCCCACAGCTTCCATGGGCCACGGTTCCCGGCCCATGGGAGCTGCAGAGTCAGCGCTTGGGGCGGGAGCAGCACATGTAGAAACTCTCCCCCCCCCCCCCCCACAGGGGCTGCAGGGACATGCAGGCTGCTTCCGGGAGCAAAGTGGCACAGAGGAAGGAAGGGAGGCAGAGCAAGCAGGGAGCCGCCTTAGCCCTGCTGCTGGCGCATCTCTACGCGCCTCTTGAGGGGAAGGGGACAGTGGGTCTCTGTGCGCTGCCTGGGATGGGGGCAGTGCGCCAAGCCACCTCCCTCCTACCCCCCTACCAGGGCGCGCAGAGACATGCCAGCAGCTAGCCGCTTCCGGGAGCGGCGTGGGGCCACTAGCCATGACAGGCAGGCAGGCAGCCTGACTGCATGAGCCCTGCCACACCGCCGGCTGGGACTCAGAGGCAGGTTGTCAGATATTTGTCCTGCATTTTGAGGGGCCCCCTGTCATTGGGGGTCCTGTGAAACATTTGTTTCATGGAAAATCCGTTCCTGACTACTTTTAAAAGCAATCTGAGGAAGGTGCTATAATCTACCCATTTATTTGAAATATGTAAAAATAATACCAAACAAAATCCCACCAAATGCTTCTCTCATGCAGTTTTAAGTACCTGCAAGCAGCTAATGGGTTAATTTACCTACATTCAATCCACTCACATGCACGAGATCTTGCACAGGGCACAATTCTAATTTTAAAACTCAAGTTTAAAAAAGCTTGTATTGCCCTCTGGGTTGAAGCTAACAATTTTATAAAAATGTGATGAGGATGATTTGTATCCTTTTGATTATATTTCTGAAAATCCAGCATAATTGTTTGTTTTGTGGCAGAGAGGCTAACAGCATAGTCCTGTTTAATTGCTTTTGCGCTGCTGGGGAGCACTACAGCTTGCCTTTTTGATAGGCAGCAACAGCTGAGAGCTTGCATCATGCTGGGTGGCCTCTTCTGGGGAGCAATGCCTGGAAGCAGTAGTTTTAATTTAATTTGTGGATTTTTAAAGTCACATATGCAATGAAAACTAAATTACACATATTTACATTTCTACACCACTACAGTCCTAAATCCAACTGATGGCAATACTTCAATTCAGACAGGCATCTAGTCTCTGTTTTGGTACTGAGAAACATTGTGTTCTCTTATTTCCTCTGAATACTTCCTTTTAATTAAGTGACCAGCATCTTGTGATTTACTCAAAAAGGTGCACCTCAATTATCCAAATCTTCCATGCAAAGTCTGTGTGTGCACATGATATTGCACCTCTTCCCCTAACCTCACTGACCCCTCACTCGCCAGCCTTAGAGAATCCAGTAGCTCCTCTTTTGACTTACTTTATCCCACCACATAATAATCCATCAGGGAGACATTGCAATGCCCTACTTATTGGATCTTCAGATAACCTCTGTTAGGTGGATTTTGTATAATTGAGATTCTACTATATTACGAAGTTGGGGATTTTTTTTTTTTTTTTTGGAAGGAAGGACACCAAAATCTTTTCATTATTTAAATCTTAACTTAGTCAAGTCTCAGCTCTTGAACATTAAACTCAGACTGATCTAAAAATGCTTCCGAATGTAGTGGAGTTCATCCAATATTCAGATTCTCCCAGAGTAACTGTCAGAAGTGTGGTTTACCTACCCGTTCATGTTTATCCTAAAGTGATTTCTTTTTCCCTGTATAGACTGTATAATGTACTAACTTCATTTTGAAAACATTACCTGTGGACCAAAATCTCTATTTGGGTAACTTTAGTCTTTGACAGTAGTCAAATGAATATCACAACTGGACTTTCAACTATCAATAACTTCCAAAAAAAATCTTTAAAAATATGTATCTCTTTTGCACCAACTACCTTAATCTGGAAAATTGGACGCTAGCCTGCCAGCACTGGAAAAATCATTTTTAAAAGAATTTAGAAGCTTTAAAAAGAAGGCTTCCCTTTCTACAAACTAGGATTTCTTAAGTGTAGAACGTATATATTTGGCAACACTACAGAGGTTTATATTTTAGTTTGCTATTAGCAAAATAGCCCAAACTGACTAAAACCTAGTTAGCCAACAGGACTTGTGTACAACCAGTTCAACTGACCAAGTGTCTCATATCAAGGACATGTAGACAAATCCGATGGACAAATCCATGCCTTCTGGCAAAGGTTCCCAAAGGAGAGGAGTGTTAATGATGGTTGTAGCTGAATATGACCTTCAGTGACAGCCTCCATACCAGCAGTCAAAATAAACATTATCTATGCTTCACAAGCTGTGATTTCCAAAGGAAAACAGAAGCATTAAGCCACAGCTTCCTAAAATCTGAGAAAGGCAAAAAGTAGAATCTGTTACACCCACTATGAAAACAAACATGCAGGACTTATCTGCCTATAGAAAAATTGAAAACCATGTCTCAGTTCAGGATGGGCAAACTATGGCCTGGGGGCCACATCTGGCCTTCCATCCAGCCCTCAAGCTCCTGCTGGGAATTGGGGTCTGGGGCTTGTCCTGCTCCCGCGCTCCAGCTAGGGAGTGGGGTCCATGGCTGCTCCATGCGCACATACCAAGGCTCCTGGAAGCAGCAGCATGTCCCCCCTCTGGCTCCTATGCTTAGGGGCAGCCAGGGGACTGCATGCGCTGCCCCCACCCCAAGCGCCAACGCCGCAGCTCCGACTGGCCAGAAACTGTGACTAATGGGAGCTGCAGGGGCAGCGCCTGTGGACAGGGCAGCGTGCAGAGCCATCTCGCCGCATCTCCGCATAGGAGCCAGAGGCAGGACATGCCACTTCTTCCAGGAGCTGCTTCAGGTAAGCGCACCTGGAGCCTGCACTCGACCCTCTCCCATGCCCCAACCCCCTGCCCCAGCCCAGAGCCCCCTCCTGCACCCTAAACTCCTCATTTATGACCCCAGCGCAGAGTCCACACCCCAGCCAGAGCCCTCACGCACAATGCCCTGACCTCCCTCCCACCCTCTGAACCCCTTGGTCACATCCTAGAGCACCCTCCTACACCCCAAATCCCTCATCCCCAGCCTCACCTGAGAGCCTGCTCCTCCCAAAGCCAGAGCCTTTCCCCCACACCCTAGCCCCCTGCCCCAGCCCCTTCCCACACCCTGAACTCCTCATTTCTGACCCCACCCCAGAGCCCGCACCCCCCAGACACCCCCCCCTACACCCCAACTCCAATTTTGTGAGCATTCATGGCCCATATACAATTTTCATACCAAGATGTGGCCCTCTGGCCAAAAGGTTTGCCCACCCCCATCTCAGATGGTGGTACTGATAAGGAGATACAGTTTAGACCCTTGCCACTCCAGTTATTGCAACTGCTACATTTGAAAGAGAAGATTATTTGATACAGGATTATACAATTTACCAATACACCTATGTGAAGGGAAGGAGAAAACCTAGGACACAGGAGAAGAAAAATATAGTGGCATGGAAGTCAGCTATAAGTAAAATCTTAGGTAAGTGTTCTTTATATATTGTTACCAAGTTCCTCCTCTATCATGGTGGGTCTTGCATTTATTGGTGGATTTGCTCCCCTTGGAGCTTCATGGCAGCCCTCAGTTTGGCCATTTTCGTGAACCCACAGTCCAGGTCAACTGCTCTTGTGTCTGCCCAGGAGTTGGGAGGTCTGGAGGGAACCCAGGCCACCCTCTACTCTGGGTTCCAGCCCAGGGCCCTGTGGAATGCAGCCATCTACAGTGCCTCCTGGAACAGCTGAGTGACAGCTACAACTCCCTGGGCTACTTCCCCATGGCCTCCTCCTAACCCCTTCTTTATTCTCACCTTAGGACCTTCCTCCTGGTGTCTGATAATGCTTGTACTCCTCAGTCCTCCAACAGTACACGTTCTCACCTCTCAGCTCCCAGCTTCTCACATGCGCACCACCAACTGAAGTGGGCTCCTTTTTAAACCCAGGTGCCCTGATTAGCCTGCCTTAGCAGGCTTCTTGATTGGCTGCAGGTGTTCTAATCAGCCTGTCTTAATTATCTCCAGAATTATTATTTATTATTTTTATTATTATTATTATCTCCTGATTGTTCTGGAACATTCCCTGTTACCTTACCCAGGAAAATGGGACCTACTTAACCTGGGGCTAATATATCTGCCTTCTGTTACTCTCCGGTAGCCATCTGGCCCGACCCTGTCACAATATACATATAGTAAATACAGAGCACGACCTCACCAAGGGAAAAGCAAAAGCCAACTTTATTGTACATGCAAATCACAAGCAACTTCTCATTACTCCAATATTCCAAGATGAGTCATTGGACAGCTCATTTGTGCTGACCTTTACAATCATGTCAAGCTGTGGAGACAGCTAAGGGCTTCATGTTTTCTAGTTACATCCAGGATTCAGTTTCATTATGTCTAATGCAACGTAAGTCACACTATCATTTAGGTTCTCACTAGATGGCACTAGCTTGGCTTTCAGCTGAGCATTCTTCCTTTAACAAGGTCAGAATAAAAAAGCATCAGGTATATTTTATTTGTGTCCATTTTAAACAAGTATGTTTGTACTCTTAATAGTACAGGTTAAAAATGTGGGAAATTTTTCCTCAGCATTCACTGAGAGAACAAATGCTAGCTATCATCCAACATTGTATACGTGATATACGAGTAGGACTACCAATATGATCATCTTCCATATTCACATTTCCACTGACCCTGACAGTGAGCATTCCCATTTTAAAATGAAAAAAATAATAATAAAACCAGTACATGAGATTATGGTTTGCAGTGAAACCTATAGGTAGGATGGAAGGTCATGTGTTTCTAGGACACAATGAAGATGCCGTCCAGTTTGCAGTATAAACTGCTGGGTAACTAAATAGCATAATGATAATACCAGTTGTTCACTGGTTCATCAATTATAACCATCCCAGCAAAATGGGGAGATGTGGCAGGTAAAAGAAAGGATCACTCTTGAGGAAGTTCTGTTACTGTAATCAGTTCACCTACTTCATCATTTAGCAATCAAAATTTGTTACAGTAAGTTAGTTTTCTAAAGTGACTAATTTCAGAGTAGCAGCCGTGTTAGTCTGTATTCGCAAAAAGAAAAGGAGTACTTGTGGCACCTTAGTCTCTAAGGTGCCACAAGTACTCCTTTTCTTAAAGTGACTAAGTATTCCAAACTTCCCTACTGCAAGAACAAACAGCCAGCAGCACAGATTATTTTAGCTGACATTACTTCAAAAAAAACCCACTATTCACAATCTATTGTTACAAATTTTGAATTCCAATGGAACTTCTAACACCACATACAAAGCAGCAGTTAAAATGTAGTTTTGTTTGTAGAAAAATGCAAGCACCAGTCTCTAAATATCCAGAGAGCAGTTTCTCCAGTTTCAATATATTCATACTTGATAGTTTTGAGAGTTTCATATAAATCAATGCAAACCAGTTACAGTAGGAAGATGAGAGCAGGTGCGAGACACAAACCAAGAGACACTCAAAGTTTGTAGTAGTAAGAAGTCTATGAGAAAACTGGATAACTGTGTATGGATTACAAGCAGCACAGAAAAGGTAGGATTTTAAGCTGCATTTCTAAAATGTCAGAGGAGGGCAGATTACTACAGATAGCTGGGTTCCACATTATGGCCCAGGAACAACCAGAATTCTGTCAACACCTTTACAGTTGTCTGTGAAATGAAAATTGCTGGGAACTAATACCACCGGGGATAGAAAAAGAAAGTGTTGGTATTAAAGTGGTTCACAGAATGAAAAAGTTCGAGAATCTGAAGAGAAGGAACGGAGGAAATTCTATTTGGCTGCATCAAGGATTAAAGAACAAAACCATGAGGAGTGTGCCCAACTCACCCACTTAGCGCTTGATAAATCAAAGTTAGAACATGTAGTCAGTGTTCAACACCCAGTTTGCTCAGAGAGCCAACAGGAGGAACAATCTTCCCCAAGGTAGTCAGTGATCTCCTCCATTCCAAAAACAAATGATGTAGAAGCCAGAATAGAAACAATCAAGGATGCTATGAGTGAAGAGAATCATCTACCTTGCCTTTACATCAGATTTCAGCATTTTTCCCCGAAGTGACGACTGACCAAGTATTCTAATGCATAGTCATTACTTTTTCATTCAACTTGTTGGGAGCAAATTACTGCATTAGTTTCTTTTTTAAATGTGCAGAATATGTTGCAATTCCCTAACCGTCTGATTTCTTCCAGTACTGTGTCAAAAATAGAAGATATAGGACTGAAAAGAAAAAGTGTGAAACTCAAAAGAAGTGAGAAACTTGATACTATGGACAGGTTGTCTGACTGCGGGTATCGTTACCATCTCCTTCAAACCATGCCAATCACTTAACTGAAATCAAGCTTGGAGAGCGAGATGCATACAGCAAGATTTCTGCACCACTTAAGTAACAATTCTTTCCTCCATATCCATAACAGAAAGCCAAGATTGCACCAAACTGTCGGATTCGGCTTTTAAATCTTCATTTATTAATGAAAAGTCTGACATTTCTGGTGGAAAACAAGTTTCTAAAAGTAGCACAGAACTTGATTTTTAGATGGAGTAATTCTAAAATGGTAGATGAGATTTTATCGTTTCTCATGGAGCTATAAAGATGTTATGCGTAGTAACATTTTAAGAAAACATAACATTTTAAGAAAACAGATTATTATTATTCTAAAAGGTTCTAATCATATTAAGAACCAGTTTTAGTTTCATAATTAGGTTTTTTTGTTTTGTTTCGTTTTGTTTTTTTAAAACGGTGACACTTTTTTCTTCAATGGAAGAGCTTGTAGGGGAAAAGAAAAATCAAAGGAATCCAATTTAGCAACTTCTATACAAAATTTCAGTTCAAAGTATTTTAAAACTATAGATCCTGTGTTGTAAGGTGTGGTTATCGGGGCGGAGGGGGGGGGGGGTGGAAGAGAGGAGGAAATGCCTGAAACTTTTGGATGCAGAACTTCGATATGAAGCCATGCAAAGCTATTTCTAGAGTCACTTTCCTGACTAATTGCACTTTAAGATATTTTTCATTTTAATTAAGCCTAGTTTAGCTAAAGCTTTGAACAACATAATAGAAACTCATTTTTTGCCACAGGACAACATGCAGGCAAAGTGTTTGCCAAGTCACAACATGAGAATTTGTAACAGACATTACACCCTGAAAAATCTGTGTTTAGTAACCTAGTGCTGGCTAGATCCTTCACTGGAGCTAACCTAACAAGCACCACTGTAATACATGGCCTTTGATTCAAGCAGCCACATTTTTCCCCTTAATTCTACACACCAGTGCATTTTGAATTCATCTAAAAGGCAGACTTTTGGCACCAAATGGATTCGTTACTTAACTATTAAAAAATGAACTGGGTGCCAGTGTTTTCCAATTAGAGGAGGGCAATGGCAAGACAGTTATTAGACAAAGGAAAAAGTTCAAATAAAAACCAATTAGTTTTGAAACATTTACATTCTAGGCATTATTTTATGTTCAAATTAGGAGTGCACAGTAGCAATAGGTGCACAGATTTAGAAGAATGTTTAGTGCTTTCTATTCAGATATATATAGGTATACAGATGGCAAAAGTCTTAATGAGGCCTTTATGTTAGTTTTGTAGCATCTATCCTACTTGTAAACAGATCAAAACAGCATTTGTTTGAAAATGTTCAACCACCTTCCATATAAAGCAGACAACTTAAGACCAACATGAAATAGAAGTCTGGTTGAGAGTCTCTGCTCTCTCATCAGTATGTATAGCAATCCACATTAAAAAAAAAGATAAATCAAGTCATTTGGTACGAACGGTCATCAATCTCACCAGACTAGATGGAGGAAAAAGCTTAGATAATACTGCAGAGGTCAATGAACTCTACCATCACTAAATTAAACCCAAACAGAAAGTTGGACGTGAGGCAATATTCCAAGTCTACAGTTCAAAGTTTTGCTGACATGTTACACCACTAACCAACATAGCTATGCTAGCTAAAGTCTTCAGGTAGACACACTTAGACGGACAAAAAAGAACCTTTTGCTGGTATAAGCTCATTTCATTATAGGAGCCAGGATAAGCAATACTGGCCAAAGAATTCTTGAGGATATCATCTGCATCTCCAGTAGGACCGTTTGCTGGTATAGCTATATTGGAAAAACCTTTCTAATGTAGGCAAAGTGTTAGCCTCTACCCAGGGTTACAAACATCTAAAGAAGAGAAGAGAAAAGAGGAGAGAGAAAGCTCTTCAATTTATACCCACAACCAGTGCATTCCCCAGATTTTAAAATCAGACATTGGCTTCTCATTAATGCTGCTAACAAACAGACAACCTTGTTGACAGGCACAAGCCAAGTAAACCTGAAGCATTTATATATGCTGCCAGTGAGGCATACTACATTTCAGAAACGCTTTTTAACTTACCGTTACAGACTTCAAAGTCATTCCATGGTAGGTTCCCATAGTGTCAATTTTGAAGCCTTCCGTCTCTGTAAAGTAAAAGAGCGTCTTGTAAGTCATTCCACATGCAAGCATCAGAATAAAGCCCATGTTTAAACTGGCAGGATAGGGGAAATTCCTTTACAGTCACTTTTGGGAGGAAAAATGCCTTCCTGCTGGTACAGTATTTTAAGCCCTGTATACACACTAACTTTTAACTACACCAGTTACAGTCACTATCCTGGTTGGCTCTAAATATGGCCTATGACTGGTTAGGTGAAATCCTGGTCTCACTGAGGTCCCAAGGAGTTTAGTCAAACTTCAATGAAGGCCAGGAATGCTCTCTTTACATTTAACACTGGTTAAAAACATGGATAGTAATCACGGATATAGCTCAGAGTGTTTTGCTTTAGGCAGATGACTACTTTTGCATATTTGTTTTCCTGTAAACAGTTTTCCTATATGGAGTTCAGAATACTTTACTGCTACATGGACAACACTCCTCTACCCATGCTTGTGTATCCACTTTGATTTGTCTTCCTTTCTCTCATCTCATTGCAACAGTGCACTGCTCTATATGCTGCTCTAAATATGCATCCTCATACACTCATCGGGCTAGATTAAGACAGGACAGTGGCTCAGAATATGAACTGAGAATAAGACTTGTAATTGCACTATTTGGCCCTTAAATTTGGTTCTGATATCCTGACATGCATGTTAGTTTTACAACTCAACTTCCTTGAATACTCAAAGGAAGCCTGATAGAGAATTTTAAAACTGGGATTTTAGTACAATAGCAAAATATAAATTCACTCAAGCATGTTCACCTTTAAATACAATAAAAGTATTCAATTTTAAAACATTCTAACAGAGGAAGACGACCCAGTTATGCAACTAAAAGCAGCACTCCTAACATACAGTCTCATGATCCACACTGTACACACCGTAGATGTGTAGGCAAATAAAATTAGTTTTAACTCACACACACACCCCCCTCTAAAACCACCATAAGCCAAGAAATGTGTTAAAGATTAGACATTTATTTGAATACAATAGTAACTGTGGTTACACTAATAGCATAAACATGTTAATAACTAATGAATATTTATTCTTCAGGGCATAAGCTGATCTCCAGTAAGAATAGGATGAAGTTTTCCCTACCACTCCTCACTGGGTACATTGTGGAGGAAGCGGGGTGAGCTAACAACATCCCCTGAGAGTATGTGGCAGTAACCACTGTTAGAAAATTGTAACAAACCGTAAGTCAAATATACATACTAACTAGAGAAATTATTATAAAAAAGAAAATATCAAGCAATGTTTGCATTTTGTATGTCTCTGCTGATGCAGCATTTCAGAACTTAGGGGAAACAGCTTCAGGATTGTATAAACCATGAAACCTGGTTTCTCTCTCTTATTTGTAAAAACCTTTGACTGTGTAAACAGCAGAGTGTCAAGCTCCAGGTGTACCGCCTCTCCCGCAACAAGAAAAAACCCAAGGTCATAAAAAAAAAAATAGATCAGTAAAGAGAATAACTATTATAAGACAAGAACTGGATAAAGCCAGTGGGGAGGATAGTAAAGAATAGATGACAGAAGCAGACATAAAAGAAAGTTTTAGCAGGATAAGCAAAAATGTCTTAGTTTAGGTTAGGTATTGTGATTAATAGACGCAGACTTTAAGGTCAGAAGGGACCATCATGATCTAGCCTGATCTCCTGCACATTGCAGATCATAGAACCTCGCCCATCCACTCCTGTAATAGACCCATAACCTCTGGCTGAGTTACCGAAGTCCTTAAAGCACGACTTAAAGACTTCAAATTACAGAGAATTCGCCCTTTACACTAGTTTAAACCTGTGCCCCATGGCGGAGTGGAAGGCAAAAAACACACCCAGGGTCTCTGCCAATGTAACTCGGGGGGAAATTTCTTCCTGACGTCAAATACGGTGATCGGTTAGACTGAGCATGTGGGCACCACCCACCAGACACACACCTGGGAAAGAATTTGCTGTAGTAACTGCGGGCCCTCCTCATCTAGCGTCCCAATACCGGCCATTGCAGATATTTGGTGCTAGCAGTCGCAGATCAGCTACATGCCATTGCAGGCACTCTCATCATTCCATCCCCTCCATGCATGAGAATGTTTTAATTAAACAAACAGTTGAGGTAACTTGGTAAACAGATTCTGCACAAAGCTACACACCAAGGGCTAAAAGATATGTGATTGACAACAAGAGTGTGTAGAAGACAGGGAAAAACAGAAACCAGAGATTTGAAAAAAGTTCCTCTATCCCTAGGAGACCGAACTTGATTGATTATCTTTCTTGCCTTATCTGGTTTTGCATGTATGCATCATTCATAGGTGATAACAGTATTGTCTTAAAATGTACAAAATAAAGGCTAAAATAAACTGTTTATGCCTAAATTGAAGCGGATCTCATTTTTCACCCAACCCCACTGATATGAGAAACCTAACTAGCTGGATCGTTGTCTGTTATGGTATAACAATTCCCATGTTGTAGCCTAACAGATGGTTCAATAACCCAGCATGTGTCAAATTTTTTTATACTGTGGACTTCAGAAACCTTAGACCACCTTCCTTCTCAGCCTCACTCTGCAGCAAACACCATGCCTGGTTCCATTTAAAAGGACTAGGCCCCAAAGTGAAAGTAAACCAATATACTGAAGTGAGTTTTTCGCTCTGATTACATTCCACCTCTACAATTTGTATGCATGCTCTTTATTTCCACTCACCAGGTAGATTTTACATTTTTAGTACCCAAAGTTCTCTCTCATTGCTTACAAGCCCCACTGTTCTAACCATTCCAGGTCAATCTACAGTTTGTTTCCATGTCCCTTTTGTTGGCTATTCAACCAGTGTTGAGCCCTCAGTAAATCTGATCATGGTTGAATTTACATCAAAGTAAAAGTGACAGAAAAAGACTTAACAGACTTTAGTTCCTGGGAAGGAACCCAAACAGGCAAAGGCAGCACAAGGGAGCACTGCTAGGAATACAAAACAGCTCTGGTTGAAGGCTGATTCATCCATACCTACAATGAAGACTGTATACCACTTCCCATTTCAGTAGTACATGTGTTATTACTGATGGCAGAAGCTCTTTGGACTATCTGGAAGTGGTCCACTAATCTGTTTTAAGGACCACTATGCTAATGAAGTCAAACAACTTCTTTGGAGTGAAATTTGGTGTAACACTTTCCTCTTTACTAGCAGTCGAATCAAAAACAAAGGGCTCCATGCAACATTTTCTAAACTAATTAACAAAATAACGGAATTGTATAAAATACATCAGATATAAAGAGAGATTGTTTATAAATCCCCTAGCCCATAATCACTTATCAAATAGTTCAATAATCTCACAACTGGAAGATCATGCTGAGTTCTGTTTAACAGCCTCTCAATAACAACCTGACCATAGTAACTGAAGTTTTATTTGCAAATATTAATTTTATAGTCTAATACTCAGACACAAGTATCACCCAGCTCACCCACACCAGGCTGGAAAAACATGAAGACATGTGATAGCCTGTATTTCTTCAAATCAAAATTTGTGATTGCATATTGCAATCTTGCATATTTATTCTCTATTATTAACATTCATTTTTTGATTGTAGGATTCTATTTCTAAAGAGAAATTTAATTCTAAGCACAACACTAAAATCTGGGCATGGAGTATAATTAAAATTTAGAATTTTGGTAGAAAATTATACATCTACAAGATAGCAGCTCTTAAAATCTCATGACAAGACAAAAAATACATTTATATTACAACTTCATTGATAGCCTGGTTCTGATGATAACCAATTTGCTTAGTACCTGCAAAAGCAGCCTCAAGCTTAGAAACTGGAGACTCCCCCATCTATTTCATAAATTTGCTGTTCAAAAGAAGTGGCAAGTAGGCAATCTGAGCATATTAATTTGAGTAAATACAACTGTACTTAAACATGAAGCAAAATTACAGGTGTGAGTGAAAGACTGATGCCCACACTAAGTCCAACAGCAAGCCTTTCAGTTAAAGCATGGGAAAACATTTAGATGTGGTAAAGACGACACTGTAGCCTGTAATGACAGAAAGAATACTGTCAGATGGCTGTCCTGAAAATCTCTCTCTAGTTTATACTAGATGGGATCACAAGTAGCGTCTGTTCTGATAGCAATTCATTTTTTGAATACGGTCACCTTGGTGGCAGTCTCAGCAGAGAAACAAAGGCCAACATTTCACTTCTGAAGGTAGCCCCTCAAGTGAGGGAGAAGGCGTTGCTGGGAAAGTTTATATTGCTACCACCTGTGCTGAACATGTTGATAGGCAAGATCATGCAAATCTTCTGGGCTATCATTTCAGCACTTTTCACATGCTAACATCACTTTAAAAGTGGGGTTGATGAAAAGCAGGCAAAGCAGTCTAAAAAGGTCAGCAGAGAACAATTTAGCTACTGCTTTTAAAGCAGTTTATTACTTCAATATCCTACAGAACAAAAAAATACCCTTTCACACATTAGCTCAGTGGTCAAGCATGTCACTGGCTAAATTAATTACACACTGTGTTCAAAATGAAGGACTAAGCCTTGATATAAGAGAGAAGGGCGCCAGATATGCTGCTCAAAAAGGGCATTACTGCTGTTTCAGAAGCAGTTATGAATCAAAAATATAGCTTGTTATATTGCCAAAATAGATGCGACAGGTTAGGGGTTAGAAAGAGGTGGTCCATGAAAATGATGCCATGCATGAAGTTCTTACCTTCTTAATGCCCAGTCAAAATTAAAATGAGTTAAACATAAAGGGTAAGGAGAAAATCTAGTATGCAAGTTTATTTTGTATTGTTAAAGAACGTGTGCTGCTCACTAGTAATTTGAAAGCCACAAAGTCAGAAGTGAGGAAATAATGGCTGGGTAAAGTAATTGCAGTGTGTTTGCCTTAACAGCTTGACTGTTTGGAGGGGATGGGATGGGACTGGCCAGGTGTACAGCCAGGTAACATGATCTTCCATGGCGAGGACAGATAGACCATTTTATGATGAATAGAGCTATAAGACACATTCTAACATGTTTAATGTGACGTACAATTTAAGTTTTAAGACAAGACAATTTTTCTCCTTTTAATCATAGCTGGAATAATAAAAAGTATGCTTGAGAATAAGCACTGGTCTGTGTCTACTACAGGACTGCTAAAGCAGTTGAATTTACTGCGGATATAATAGTTTTGTTCTTTACTCTCAAAGAATAGTACTTATCTAAAAACTCATTTACCGTTGCAGCTACCTTAACTAATAGAACTTGTCCTATTTGGCATAGAGACTGTAAGGCAAGCCACCTAGGTGAGCAAACTGATACCACCTTCTGAGTAACTATCCATCCCAGGTCATACAGAAACTTGGCTGCAGCTCAGCAGTCTCCTTACCATATCTTGCCAGGTTAAAGTGGTTTAACCCATTATCTTACATCTACATGTTTTAAATTGCTTATGTTAACAAGCATACTAAGCCATTCCCATACTAAGCCAACATACTGAAATATCCAAGGTAGAAACAAACCCACATAAGCAAGTAATTTCCTAATTAAGACTGCCATGGATAATACTGTAGTAAAATTGAGATTAAAAGACTAAGTCCATGCTTAGCCATACTTATGCAGTAATTGTTAGTTTAATACTATGAAACCCTTCTAATGTTGTAAGATCCTCTGATAGAAGAGCTAAAATGACTGCACACACTATTTTTGTGGCAAGTTGTACATATAATTTAGTTCCAGTTTTTAACAGGTTATTCAGGACAGCATAGGTAATGCTTTTTGGTATGTTATCCTTATATCTGTTCGTTATTGAGGAAAATTCAGTGAGCTTTCCTGTTACTCTCAAATGCCAATAGCATACTGAATGTTAAGATCAGAAGGAACTACTATGATAATCTGACTCCCTACATATCATAGGTGCTAGAATTTCACCCAGTGATTATCTGCTGAGGCAGAGATTTTCAAAAAAAGTGATTAATGATTTTGGGTGCCCAACATGAGATTTGTTAGAGGGGCCTCATTTTCAGAGGGTTGGCACTTCAGCATCTTCTTAAAAAAAAAAAAAGGCTCCCTTGAGGTGTCAAAAGTTGAACACACAAGTCCTAGTCACTTTTGAAAATCTTGGGCTTATAGTTCTTTAACAACCCTAGTGAATTTGCTAAAATATTAACAATGTGGTACAAAAATAAAAAAAAATGGTAAATGATAAATTTGAAAAAGTTTTAACTTAGTATCAACATGGTATCAGGAGAACTAGAAATATTTAAAAATAAATGCTGTACTAATATATTTCATGTAAAGAATTCTTCTCCCTTAACTCTGTCCTATACTCCACAGGCTGCAGCAGGAGTTGCAGAGTAGCTGCACAAGTTCCAGCTTCAGGCTGAGGATACACCTCTGCCCCCATTTTGCAAGCCTTTGCATTATGTTCCCAATAGGTTCTGTACTCTGCCTTTGTACAGGGTATGAAAATGTAGTGCTTAATGGGGTGATAAGTAGTTGCTTTTCCAATAATGTTCTAAAATACTCTGTATATTGTGCAGAGCCCCAAAAAACCCTAGAATGTGTCTTATTATTAACGTAAGATTTCACTAGATAAAACTCAACCCAAGCCTTCTCTCTAGAGTTAGTGGTTTCTAGAATTCCTACTCCAGGATTACCCAGCCCAAACACAAGGTTCTTTTTCCCTCTCGGGTACAGAACTACTCCCCACCTCTCTAAGTCCACACTGTATCCACACACAAAAACAAAACACACACTAAAATGTACCTTATTTATTTTTAAACTTAATTGTATTTTGTGGGTGCTCCCCCAAATTTAGCACAAATTTAGAACACAAATTTAGCAATGAGGCAAACCGCTCGAGCCATCCACGTATAACAAGCATCAGAACCACATTATCTCCCCCCTGAAAAACACTGATTTTTCCCCTCCCTACATTTTATACCATGTGGAAATCAAATAGTAGCTATAGTCTTTCCAAGAAGTGCACATTGCATGGCTGACACAGGTTTCAAATTGTAAAAGCAGATATATAAAATATGACAAGCAACTGACAAGAAATCTGTACAGTTGGGAGAACTTTGTAGTTTAAAAGATCCTGGCCTGGTGAAATGAAAGTGCCCTCACCAGATTTGAGCACACTGCACTCCTCTTTCTATAATCAATTATTACATTGTCTTTTTCTAAAAGAGAGTTACCATATTAAAGGCAACCCTACAAAAATTAATCCTGTTGGTAACAAGAATGAATGCATGAAGAGCTGAATATGTAGTGTGGCAAGACAACTTGCTTTCTTCTGCTTTCTTTTTCAAGACCGGCATTAGTGCCCAATCTGATTTACTCTCACCCAGGCCAATTGATCTTCCAAATGCATTTCACTATGCCAGTGGTTCTCAAACTTCATTGCACGCAACCCATTTCTGAGAACAAAAATTACTACATGACCCCAGGAGGGGGGATTGAAGCCTGAGCCCACTGGAGCCCTGCGCGGGGGACCAAAGTTGAAGCCCAAGGGTTCAGGCCTGGGTGAAAGGGCCCAAAGCCGAAGCCCCAAGGTTCGGCCCTAGGCGGTGTGGCTCGGATTTCATGTTCAGCCCCAGCAAGTCTAACCCCAGCCTGGTGACCCCATTAAAATGTGGTCCTGACCCACACTTTGAGAACCGCTGCACTATGCATTCATTTAGATGTGTAGCATCCAAGTTTTCATCTGTGACTTCATCCACAAAATGAATAGATATGCAATAGAAAAAAATATGAATATGCAAGTCTATTGTTTTTTATTTTTAATAAAATCGAATTGTTAAAGGTCAGCTGTCAGACTTAATTTGTTAAAAACAAGACAGAATCATACAAGTTTAAAGGATGGCATGAAAGCTGCTTGACCTGCAGAATATTAAGGAGAAACTACAGAGAAAAAGACTGAGGGCAATAGACATTTAGCAGCTGATGGTTATGAGGTGTTACTGTTTTTGCAGCTTAAACTTATTTTCCACTTGAACGTTCGGTACCTCATACATTGAAGGTTATTATTTTTATCAGATGGTTACCATTTCTAAAAATTATTTGCACTTTGTCAAAGGCTGATGTGTTCTGCTTAAAGGTTTGTCAGTGTTTATTGCCATGCTCTGCTAAACCCACAGGGCTTTTTGTTTTTAAAGATGTGAAGCCATGGCTTCTATTATCTTTGAGAACATGAAATAGTTTTAGGAATAAAAATGTGAACATTTCCTTTTTACAAAACTATGGGTACCTGAAAATCCACCATGAGTCTCAATCTCACCCAATCAAAAAGAAGCCATACAGAGAATATATTATAGAACCCACATAGGTTGGAACCTTTGAATGCAGAGGACCCAGGTTTGTCTCAATTATTAATCACCACTGATAATGGAAGTTACATGGTTCAGGTACTGAGAGTTACTGTGCCTCAAGCCAAGTAATAAGCCCTCTTTTCCTTAAAATCTTTCCCAGAATCCCAAATTCCAAAAGATCTCCATAAAAAGAGAACCATAGGCAATCCTAACAACTTGATAGCTTTATTGTATCTGCTTTTGTCTTTAGATTATAAGCACTTCAGAGCAGGGGCTCACAGTCTCATATTAAATGTACCACTGCAGTATACATAAATACATTATAATATGAAGAACTGTGGGATTTGATTTTAAGACAGACAGACACACAAATATGGTACAGGAAAAAAAATGCATTCCTAATTTGTAATGAAAACTACAGTGGATCTACTAATTATCTTTAGTCTCTGCTGTTTAGTATACAAAAACCACAGCTCCTCCAGCCCTACATGGGTTTTAATTAGATTACATTCCTCCCAAATTTTTCAAAATTTTGTACGCTTTAAAAAAAAAAAAAAAAAAAAAAACCACACCACAGACAGACACAGACACAAACACACTCAGTGCCCAAGTCGTCAAAAGAAATTGCTGACTAGCAGTCCCCCACTGTGGATTCATGGCTAGGGAAGAGATTCACAGGTGTTCCCTTAGCCCTCTCCTAAGAAATTTGAAGGCAGCTACTGGCTGACTTTATAAAGTTATTGAGGCAATTTCCACGAACACTACACCACTCTTTATGAATTAATATTGCCATTTAAAAATTGTTAAATTAAAAAAAAAAAAGAGCACCAGTGCAGTATCGAGGTATGTACCAGTGCCTCTGAAAAGTACAGGTTGGCATATCTCCATTCTTTCAACCAACTCCCTCCCTTCCAGGGAAGGGGAAAGAAGAATGGACCTGAGTATATTATGTACTTGGCTCAAAATATCTGAGGCATTCATTAGAAACAGAAGAACCTTCACCTTTATTTTTTTTTAATTATTATTATTAGTAGTAGTATTATTATTATTAAAAGATTTGTTTTCCCCTTTAATTTCAGGACATGCTATTTAAAAGATGCTCTATCAGATTTTTTTTTAATTAGCACTGAAGTTGACTATTGGCTTGAATATCTGTACATACCCAGGCCCTATGAGTTGAAACTACTTACACTGTCTCTGCCTTGAAAGTGAACAAAAAAGTGTTTAACATGCAAGTTTTGTTTTCAACTAGACAGTTTCTTAAGTTATGGCAAAATCATCATTTTTAATAAATAAGATTCCTAGCTTGTGTTACTACCAGAGACTACATGTGAAGACATTTCAGTCATCATTTATGGACTTATACTTTGCACTTTATTCAGCTTTGACAATGAAACAGACTAGTCAGTTTCACTTTTCAGTTCTCAAATGCTGTGTTTCCTTAATGCTAATTAGTATTTGAGATCAACTTACCTTCCTTTCCTTTAAATCTTTCCTGATCATATCTGTTGTAGGCAGCCGGAATAGACTGCTTAGTCCGTAAAGTGGGATCCTATAACAAATTAGCAAACATGATATTCCACTGCATCTCAAAACATATGTTGATTAACACATTTTAGTTTCTGAACTTTGGAAAATATTGTATTTAAAACTGACTTTACAGTTTTGGGCAATTATATAGGTGGAAGTTTTCAGACAGTTTGTACTTTTAATTAATATACTTCATTTTAACCTCTTATTGAAATGGTAGGTTTTAAAGAAATACTTAATGACATGCAAATCTAGAGAACTGACAACATTCAGAAGCAAGACAAAAGTAACAGAAAGCCATGTTAACTGAGCAAAATGAATGAAATCCAATTCCCATTCATTTGCTAACATCTTGGGGCTCAAGAATGAATTGTCATCTGACAACATACAGCTGGTCCTTCAGCCACATGCACAGAAGACTCCACCAGAAATCTGATTAAGCTAAAGAGGTGCTAAACCTACAGAACAAGATTAAATTGGGAGGGAAAAAAAAGGCAGATTTAAAATGCGTTTTCAAAATGCTGCCAATCTAATGATGCACTAAATATCAATTAATGCATCTTTTTCATGGGTGACTTAGTAACACAGTTACAATCATTCCAAACAGTATGTCTAAGTAGTCCCATGAACAATTTATGAAATTCAGCATACAGCAAGCATTTAAATGTTGAAATTCATCTTGCTACTCCAATCTAGTACATTGGCATATAATACAGAGGTATCAAAATAAGCTGAAGTAAGACTAACTGACTTTCATAGCAGATTACCATTAGGAGTTCAAGAATTTAGTTATTAAGTTTAATAAAACAGTAAACATCACAATTCAAAACCATTGCTTTTCTAATGCCTAGATAGACCTGAATAATAAAAATGTAAATTAGTCTTTGAGGTGATACAGGCATAGGACAGCTGGTTCAATCTGTTGCTGCTCATGAGTCATGTTCCAGCTTCTTAAACATTTTACTACTTTATCTGTCAAAAAATACAGTTAGCAAGGCATTTTGCTGGAAATGGCGATAGTCTCATCTAATATACTTCTTCCAAGTAGCTGCAGAATGCTAGTGAGTGTTCGGTACATACAGTAGTTGGCACTAACTGTTCAGTCTATAAGTAGCAAACGAAGCGTATTCTCTCTTCCAATACCACTATATACAGTTTTGATCTAAGGAAAAATTCTGCATGTAATTTATTTAATTAGAACCAAACAAAATGAAGAATTCTTGCCATTATTTACTCAATTCAACCTCAGCTATGGAGCCACGACCAGCAGGTCCATAATAAGAAGAGTTATTCTTACCGCTGGTGCTGTATTTGGTGCAGGCCTCTGTTCAGGTGCACGACCTTCTTCTCTGGCTTTTACTGACTGAAGAATCGCAAAAATATTCTTGGCAAAGTTCTGGAAAGCAAGTTAGACACTAATGAATCCCACAGACCATCAAAGCTGGTTGGAGCACTAGAAATACAGCTAGAACACATTTTTGAGTCAACACGTGTGCTTCAAAGAATGTATGCCTACTTGTAAACACAGAGACAACTGCAGACAAATTAGAGAGACTTTGTTCACTCCTCTTTGGGAGTGTCTGAAGAACTGAATCATTGTGCCAGGACTCACACCCCTCATGGATTTCCATCACATCACCCTATCTGTTCAATGTAGGTGAGGCCTCTCGGAGATATGGAGACACCGAAGTTCAGCAATCATTAGCCTGTCACTACCAAACACTACTATCTTGATTGAAACCAGATTTTAAGATTTTCTTCCTTTCCATAACAGAGCTCTGGATGAAAAACAGCCATCAAACTCAATACAAAGGTGACATATTATGTACAGACCCCAGCTAGACTGACTAGTGGTCTGGCCTGATGTGGCAATTTCTATTATGCTGGTAGGAAAGGGAAAGCTATCTGATTACGATTGCTACTTCAACAGAGATAGTATGGCTTCTCTTATCTCAATGCTTTGAAATCAAAGGAGTTTAGTGGACCCATTGGTGTTCCTAGATTTCCAGGTGGCAGCAGCAGTATAAAAGTGCCTTCCCATCTTTGGCTGGCCCAGATATTCTAACTCCTTCAATGCATCCTCTCCTGTAGTGCTGTCACCTCCAGGCTGGAGTATTTTAAGAAGTGCTCAGCCTACAGCAAAACTACTCAAACTTTAGTTATGGAAGAATACCCCCTCTTCTGAGAGGTAAGCCACTAAGAATACAATGCTTGTTTCACCAGCTCTGAGCTGGCTCTCATTCTGCTTCCGAGTATAATACAAGATGTTGATTGTATGTAAAGCCCTAACCAACCCTCTGAATACAGCTGTTTGAAACCACCTCAGCCCATTTGTCATAACAGTTTCAAGTAGCCAGAATGCGGTCTGTCCTAAAAATAAAACTGCCAGGGCAGAGCAGAGCATTTTTGACAAGCAAAGGGAGGTGTCTACTCAGGAATCATTTTCTTCTGGAGGAAGCATCACAGCCCATGTCTATAGCTTTAAAAAAAAAATATGTAGAAGTGTTCCAGTTACGTTAGCTGTGCAGATGAGAGCAGATTCAGATCATAAAGACAGGATTTTTTTTTAAATATTTAATTTTGAATTGGCACCTAGTTACTACTGTGATGAGTAACAAGAAATCTCTGAATTAGTTTCCATGGACTGAATATAGGAAGGCAGGTAACGAAAATTATATTAAAAAGGCCTTTGAATCTCTCTACTCAAAGATCTCATTCTAATAATTTTAGTTCATTAACATGTCATGTACCCTAGCCCCTAATTTACTATTGGGCAGGTTTTCTATTCTGTTTTATCCAGTGTTTTCAGAAGTCCTGTGCTAAATATTGCTAGGATTATTTTCTGTTTTTCCAAATAAAAATATAAATGCTAATTTAGCACCTACTTAACACTTTGCATCAACAGTCGAGATGCACTTCAAGTTAAGCAAATGACATATGTACACAACAGATGTCCTTCCTTACTGAGAATTATCAGTAATGATTGCCAAAGTAAAAGCAACTTCCTACAAACAATTTATAGCACATGATGGCTTTCCCCTATTCATCATAGAAATGTTAAGGTATTAAATAAAAGTAATAAATTAAAAATCCCAGTAGATTTTCCCACAGTAATGTATAGTTCTAGGTCAAGATATTTCACATTAATACTAACAACTGGATTTCCAATCAAGACAGAGCAAGAACGGGAATCAATCTGTACAAAATCACCTAAATGAGAGGTTGAAGAACAAAACACTAATGCAAAATCTTTTCCAATTTAATTTACCTGGCTCTAGTAAATAGGTTGTCAGTTAACTCCAATGCTTCCTCTCCAGAAAGCTGTTCTTAGGATTAAAGGATTTCCTTCAACTGAAATAGTTGTTTTGAAAGAAAAAGTTTAAAGAAACTTAGCTCTAGATTTGAAATTCTTTTGGGTTGAGAAATCTTAGCAGAAACCTTAATAAATGGACTACAAGGTTGACACTCAAATTTGGATCTATTAAGAAAAAATAATTCCAACTAAACATTTTTCGCTGGGCTTCAGAGAATTTCCCAGCTTCTAAGATGGGTGACCTAGCAACCACCAATCCTGGAGCACTGTGGGTTTGTCTGTCAATGCAATCATTCACCAATCACACTGTCCTACTCAAAGAGCCTGGAGAACTTGAGACTCCTGCTTCAATTAGAACAATGCTGGCCTGCTTAAGCCTTGGTTTTGCCCCATCTAAAAAAAAAAAAAAAAAAAAGAAATAAAAAAAGAAAAAAGTGACTAATAATTCGAGCTGGTCAAAAAATGAAATTAAAATATTTGCGAATCATTTTATGTGGAAATTTTAATTCTAGCTGGTTAGAAAGCAAGGAGGAGTAATTCGTAGAAAATTTACATATGAAATTGAAGCTTTTGAGACTTTTTTTTTTTCCTTTTTAAAACACAACCAGCTCTACTAACAATACAAGAGTAGTCTGGAATGGATGCAGCCTGAGCACCAAAGCAAAGCTGCTGGGTATTTATGGTATTTATTCTGAAAACCTATCCTTTTAAACTGGGGAATACTCAGCCATTTATGACTGCAAAGATACCTGCGTGTAGATGCTACAGCAGGGGTGGGAAAACTACGGCCCACGTCCGGCCTTTTAATCTAGCCCTCAAGCTCCATTGCCAGGCTCTGTCACTGCCGCCGGGGAACGAGGTTGGGGGCTGCCGTGCTCTGGCGCTACAGCCAGGGAGCGGAGTTGGGGGCTTGTCCTGCTCCTCCATCTGCCTGGCGAGCCCAGTGTGTTCAGGACCTGAATGACAGCATGCACATTACTCCGGCTGCACAACTCATACACGCCATGAGAGCCTGGAATGTGCAAGCCCACGGGCCTACTACTTGTTAGCTTAGGTGACTGATTTTTGTAGTGTTAATTTTCCATTGTTGAGGATAAACAAAGTAGTTGGCCAGGGAGTGCTCAGTGGCAGTTTTCAAAATTGTGGGCTGTCGGGACCTGTGTGGGAGGAGATTTCTGAGAGCAGAGGGCTGGTGAATCTCAATGAGTTCCAACAACTGGAAGCTGAAGCCTGACAAATCCAGGCTAGAGAGAAAGGACATGGAAAGGGGGTAAGTTTAGTTTAATTACTGAAATATGTTATTATGATGGTATATTTATAATGGTAAGTAAGGTTTTATATTTATTTCCACTAAAATGTATTTTTATTAAATAAAGTTTATTTGAATATCTCTGAATTGTTAATTTCGTGAGCATTCATGGCCCGCCACACAATTTCCATATCCAAATGTGGCCCTCAGGCCAAAAAGTTTGCTCTCCCCTGTGCTACAGTCTATTTAAATATAGATTAGAACAGTTTCTTTAAAAAGAAGTTGCAGTGGAATATAGCTTTCAGTAACATGATCCAGTATAAAAAACATGACTAAATCACCTTTTCTTTAGATACGGGACAAGCAGCTGCTGCATATTGTCAGCCTGACAACATGTATAGAGACATGACTATCAAAGATGCAGTCAGAAACCTAGGGAACAGCAGGAGATTTCCACAGATCTCTAAGTTCTGAACTTGGGGAAGAGAGGGTGGAGAGGAAAGGGAGGGAGGCACAACTCTTCAGCTGGGCTTAGCTTCTGCAGAAGGACATTTAAAACTCACCCACAGAGATGCTTAAAGTCAGTTAAGTTTGGGGTGCACTGCAAAGGATCATCTGGCTATTCAGTCTCAAAATGATCAGACCAGCTCTGCATACAGTGGTGTGATGGTACACAAGAATTAGTTTTGTTGGGGGATAAGAGATGGCAACACACACACACACAATAAAGTCAGACCTACTTCTTATGATTTTCAGTCCTGGCTGCAGCTTTGTTAGCTACTGCGTGCTGAGGCAACTGCAGATTATAAGTATTTTGGCTTTGGCCATAGCAGCTACTGCATTGGGAATTCCCCTCCTGCATCCTTAACCAGCACCTCTACAAACAATCCCTCCCACTGGCTGTTTTATCAGGGCATGAAGAGGAAAGGTGGTAGGGCTAAACTTCTGTACTGAACCAAGGTTCTGAAAATAAGGCAGCCTACCTTTTCTGTCCAATGATATCTGCCTGCCCAGACCCAGCAATGAGGGGAAGCCTGGAGACCTGCTCCCCATTGTAACTCGAGCACTACCAGACAAACCCACTGCCCAAAACCAGTTGGGAGCAGCAGTTTACACCTAACTCCCTACACCAGAAAAGGGAGAGGATTCCTCCATTTGCAAGGAAGACTGCCAGCTGTGAGAGCTGCCCACCTCGGAAACAAAAATGGATTCAATCTCTGACTGACCATCCACCCCAACTCTCCAGTGTACCTGCTCCTCACCTAACCCTCCCCTCCCCTCCCCCCTCACACACACAAAGGGTATCCATTCCCAACCCTGGCAGCAAAGGCACAGGTAGGAGAAGCACCTAGAAGAGCATCTGAAATGCTGGGGAAGATAGATACCGAGATACTAGGATATGAATGGAAGCGTGTGGGAGGAGTGATGGATTGTTTGGTGGGGTAGGAAGGGGAAAGTATTTGTCAGGCCATACCATGTGTATCGTCTATGGAATCAATTTGAGGGAGCCTCTTTTTAAAATTTTGTCAACATCACTAGTTGCCTTCATGCCTTAGTTTCCTTGCTCTTCACCATATACTGCATCTTGGGTAGATTGAACACCACGTTAATCCCTTCTGAAATCCAGGAGGTAGAACTGGATATGCTGAGACGGGAGGAATTTAGGTAAGTAGTAGTCTGGGTAGAAATAATTTCTTCTGCCATTTATCGGAAACTAAATGCAGTGTTCATTTCAACCCTAGATCAGACACACCAATTAGCCAATATGTGAAGGATTTTTAAGGGAAAGTTGACAGTTTCTCAACTGGTAGCAAGTTAAAATTTCATGAGTCTGGACCAGATTTTTGGTTTAGCATGCAGACAAACAATAAGATTTCTCCTAGACTGCTTACTTAAGTTATATTCCAAGTCAATAAAACGCACAACTATAAAATGTTTGCACTGAGGTTTCAACAGTGTGAAAAAGTAGGTTCCCAAGACCAAAACTAATACTTAACTATATCTCTTTAGTCCTATATCTATATTAAGAGTAAACATCCAGAAATAAGGATCCAGAAATGTTGTCTGTGGGCTCATTCTGGAACGCAAAATTACAATCTTTTGACAGAAAAAAAAAGACCGAGTCAGAAAGTCAGTATTGCAACCAGCTGACTTATGTAGCTAGTGCTTCCTCAAAGTCCTGAAAGGTAGAAGCAACATTAAGCTTTCATTGTCCATCTCTACACACACTTGTCTGAAAATCCCTCTAGCTTCTGCTCCAGATTTAGCTTAAATACTAAATTGTGCACTTTCAGATTACTAAAATTCCCCCATTTGGGGGCATAAACTAACAATGGCTTCTTTGGGTAATTTGAAAAGTACTTTAAAGAACCACTGACTACATGGAAATCCCATCTTGTGTCATTTCTCTGTCTGGTTACTACCATCAGTCATGTGGAAGCTATTCTGGTTGCTTCCGAGTCCATCTGTACTGCTATTTATTCATTATGGTATATGGACAAACTTGTTTTCAAGTACAAAAGTTAATGAGAAATTTCCATTTACTCTTTAAAAAACCCTGAAGTCACCAAAATATCAAATCAAAGGGGAAAAAAAATCTGCTGGGAAGGGAAAAGCGTGGGAGAGAACAGGACAGCAGCTGATGGGGAGCAAGGAAAATACAAAAAAGTCACGGAAATAAAATTAATCATTTTCTTTTAAGTCGTCATTTTTTTTAAAATTATCCATTTGTTTTTTAAATGACATGGGGAAGTGCAAATGTTGCCCAATTGGTGCCAACTCAGGCATCATTTCTACAAGTTACAAGATGGGCACCAGTGCCTGCACAGAGCTAACCGCAGAATGAAAGTCTCAGGTGGCAAGTGAGAAGAAGGTCAAACTTCATCCTAACCCAAACCCACCACAAATGTTGGATCCAGGTCAGGTCAAATGAGAAAACAACCAGACCATCCCTGGCTTGGATCAGGTCGGTTCTCCTCCTCGCCAATGGGATTGGCACTGCAACATCTGAGTACCCGGCTCCTGGCAGCCAGCCGCCACCACATCACTGTTCTGCATGTGCAGCAGGGTGAGCATGCTGATGAGTTGCAGCACCTCTCAATCCACAGCATGCTGTGACAGGGTCAGGCCAGATGGCTACAGGAGAGTGATAGAAGGCAGATATATTAGCCCCAGGTTAAGTAGGTCCCTTTTCCCTGGGTAAGGTAACAGGGAAGGTTCCAGAACAATCAGGAATTTTCTGGACACAATTAAGGCAGACAGGCTGATTAGAACACCTGCATAATCAAGAAGCTGCTAGAATCAATTAAGGCAGGCTAATCAGGGCACCTGGGTTTAAAAAGGAGCTCTCTTCACTTTGTGGTGCGCGAGAGGAGCTGAGAGTGAGAAGGCATACAGCTGGAGAGCGGAGGAGTACGAGCAGTAACAGACACCAAGAGAAGGTCCTATGGTGAGGATAAAGAGGGTGTTGGGAGGAGGTCATCGGGAAGTAGCTCAGGGAGTTGTAGCTGTCGCACAGCTGTTCCAGGAGGCACTCTAGACCAGGGCCCTGGCTGGAACTCGGAGTAGAGGGTGGGCCTGGGTTCCCCCCAAACCTTCCAACTCCTGATTAGACACAGGAGGAGTTGACCAGGACTGCGAGTTCACGAAAACAGCCAAACTCAGGGCTGCCATCAATCTCCGAGGCGAGCAAATCCGCCAATAAGCGCAGGACCCACCAAGGTAGAGGAGGAACTTGTCACGATGCGCAGTGCAATCAGGGGCAGGGCAGACAGTCGCCAGCACATACAGCCACTGCCATTCCAAAACCACAGGCAGGAAATGGAGATACTGGCTCAGGCTTGGTGGGTAGAAAAGAGGTTTGGATTGGAAAATGACTCCACCCTCTGATTCAGATCCTGCCAGGCCTAAAAATTAAGCCTAAGCAGATCTCTGTCAAACTATATTACATGCAGATTTTGTCTGTACTGAGGCTTACCACCATCTGGTAGATGGACTTCCAATATCATTTGAATTCAAGTAATACCCACATTTAACCCATCTTTTTAGTTGGGCTTTTAAGACAGAAGTAGACTGAGTGACTGACACTAAGTTCTACTGGTCTGTGGTTAGGTTAGTGTGCATGAGATTTATTATGGGACACTGCAGTAATTAATACATTTTAAGCTTGTGGGAGATGTTTAAAGAACATGAAATGATTAGAGGCTGAATTAAATTCTGTAGAAGTCTAAATACAACAGCCACACACTACCTTTCACAAACAGCTGCTCTTTGAATCAAGTATTTGCTTCCTAGGTTCTAATTAGACGTTTCCAGCAGTTCTATAGTGTACTATACTCTGTACAGAAAATGCAGATAGATATTTCCATTAAATTGTGTGGATTATGTTTTGCAGAACAGATTTCACACCTCATTTGTTCTGCATTATTACACTTTATTCCACTAGTATTTTATATTAAAAAGGGTACTACATGAAAAAGATTTAAAATATCTTATGTGAAAGAAGAAATAATTCAGGAGTTTGAAACCGCTATAAACATTACAATATGTCAAAGAGACAATGACTAAAACTGCATAAGAAGTCCATTTCTATATTTTTCCTATAGATACTTCTATGGAAAATGGACTCTTCCTTCAAGGTTTCCATGAGCCTGTTCTACACAGGAAAGCTGTTGTGAAATAAGCAAGGGTATGAATTTAAAATGCAATAGCTATTTAATATGCAGTTCTGTCTGGACACACTTATTCTGCACTAAAAGTGCCTTTGTGCAGTTTAGCTTAATCCACTTTGGAAGCAGACTAACCTTAACTGCACAATGGCACTCAATGTACAGTAAGCATTCACATGGAGAGCCATTTCACAATAGCTATTCAGGTAAGGAAACTAAGGCATGAAGGCAACCCCCCAGTTTAGACAAGCTCTTGTTAGAAATGCTGCTCCTGTGTGATGGATTATTTAGAACCCAATTTCAAAACCCCTATTCAAACAGTAGTACTGTACTTCACAAGTAGTCCCAAATAATTCAATGGAATTATTTGTGGAGTAAAGTTGAACAGTATTTTACGTGAGCAAAGCTATAGGAATCTGGCCCTTAATTGCAGGTAACACACATACTGGGGATGTTTTATACAGAACAAAAAACTTACGATACAAAATATGTATGCTGATCTCAGTTACAAATACTAATGTAATATAAGTAAACGCCCATAAAGATGAAATGGGGATTGGGATCATAAAATAAAACTACCATCAGATTTGCATTGTTGTAGCCATGTTGGTCCCAGAATACATTAACTCCTCACTTAAAATCATCCTGGTTAATTGTGTTTCGTTGCTGATCAATTAGAGAACATGCTCATTTAAAGTTGCGCAATGCTCCCTTATAACATTGTTTGGCAGCCACCTTCTTTGTCCACTGCTTGCGGAAGAGCAGCCAGTTGGAGCTTGCTGGTGGGGGCTTGGAACCAGGGTGGACCAGCAGCCCCCCCTATCAGCTCCCCGCCTCCTTAAGTTTCCTGTGCAGCAGCCACCCAGCAGGCTATCAATTGCCAGGTAGTTCAGTGTCCCTCCCAGCACTGCCCTGTGCTGCTCCTGCCCTCTGCCTTGGAACTGCTCCCTGGAGCCTCCCATTTTCTGTGTCCGGGGCTGGGAGAGGGAAGAGGGGTGCTAATGTCAGGGTGTCCCCCTCCCCCCCCAGCTCCTTTACCCCAACTCTATAGAGTGGTGGGGTGGGGAGAAGAATGGGAGGACAGGGCTCAGGATGGAGGGAGCTTGCTGGCAGCAGCTGCTGTCTCAACTTGCTGATCTACTTTAAAAGGCAGTGTACTTAGAGTGGGGTCAGCATACTTAAAGTAGCCATGAGCGTCTCTCTCTCTCTCTCTCTCACACACACACACACACACACACACACAGAGTGAGCGTATGTCTGTCTCTCTCTGCCATGCTGCTGACTCCCCTCCCTCCATCCGTGCTGCCTTGTAGAGTATGAGACTATATTAACAATGTGTTAACCCTTGAGAGCTCAGCTGAGTGATAGTTCATCGTTTAGCAGTAAGGCATTCCCTGGAAAATATGCCACCCTCTGACTCCACCAACTCAACCAAGCTTCACAATCATCATTGCTGTGTACAGTATTAAATTGTTTAATGCTTATGCTGTGTTCGCGCGTGCGTGTGCAATATATATAGTCTTTTGTCATCGTGAAAAAATTTCCGTGGAACCTAACCGCCCCCCCCCCCCATTTACATTAATTCTTATGGGGAAACGGATTTGCTTAAAGTATCATTTTTCAGGAACATAACAACAACATTAAGTGAGGAGTTACTGTATTACAGACACAAGGTGGGTGAGGTAAAAATCTCACATTCATACTGTTAGTCATCATTTTTAAACCACAAATGTATTCAGTTTGAACAAGCTAGTAACAAGGATACTAGCTCCTAATTTAACTGGCATACCTCACCCTAAAAGATTGCTTCAGATATCAAGTTCACTGCAAGAGCTATGAATTTCAGGAGCACAGAACAATTCTGCCACCTAGAGCTCATACACAAAATTGCCTTTTACATTCAAAGAACAAAAATATTTTTCTTTACATTTCCAAGCTTTATCTCACAACCTTAAAGAGGTTGTATTAAAAAGTACTACAGTACCAGCAGTCTACTCAGATACAGGTATATAGAACCTTTAATTTAAGAATATAATTGAAAAATTACAGAATATTAAATTTCTCAAGTTATTATACCATTGTGGGGATGGTTGGAGAGTGTATTCCCTTCATGTGTAAATAACTCCACCAGCTAGGAACATTTTTAAAAATAGTTAAAATGACAAATCAAGGAATTTCAGTGAAAGCCACTTGGTCTTAATTCAAAGTCTCCTAATTTCTAATCACAAATTGCATCACTTCAAGATAGGGGCAAGTACCATGAGCCAAGAATCTCCTGAGTTCTTAAAAAGATGCAATGAAATTTGTAAATGATACGAAATTGGAAGTACACACAAATAAGATTCACAGAAAACCAGAAATATTGGCAAGCACAACATGGTACTGTTAATTAATGATGCTCTGCGGGGCGGGGCAGGAAAGGAAATAGTTAATACCTGTGCAATGGGAGGGAGAAATCTGGAAAACAATAATGTTGGAAGGTACCTAGGCATGATAGATATCCACTAGACAAGTGTGCAGCGCAATAGAAAAACACAGTAATGTAGTTGTGTGCTGTACACACACACACACAAAGCTACAGCTAGGAAAGCATTAATCCCGCTCTATACAGTCCAAGTGTGACCATCTCTGGAATATCTCATTCAGTTCTAGGCACCTCATTACCTCCTCCCCCCCCACACACAGTTCAGAGAAAAAAAAAACTGAGAAGTGGACTGATTTATGAATAAAGATTAGAGTTCAATACATGCATCTTATTTAAGGGTGTCTTACAATGAAAAAAAGTGGGGTGTGCCAATTTGCCTCAAATGACAAAAATGTTTTGTTTTTTTTTTTTTTTAAAAAGTGCAACAATATTACATACTGTCTACCCTATTTTCCAAAGAAGACTATAGATAACGGAGGGATTAGTAGAACATCACAAGTTAAAGGAGAAAAATTTTAGACAGTTTAAAACCCTGTGTTGAAATACATTCCTAATACTTGGGAACAAACCTCTAGTTAAAAATCCAAACACTTCCATCCCTTCAACTGAGGGTTGAGAAAACACCTGCTCCATTGCACCAATTCTGAGAATTCTCCAGCTAGAGCAGGGAAGATGAAAATAGACAGTGAATTCTTAAGGCAGAAAACAAGCAGGAGTTTTATTTGTTGAGGGTTTTATAACCTCTTTCAGGTCTTCTTTATACATCATAATAAAAACAAAGGGCAGTCTTTTTTTTTTTTCCTTTGAAAGTTCTTCTTAGGGACTGCAAGTAAAATAAACTTACTATACATAATATTTGAAAGGTGAAAACATCCACAATGGAGAGGATGGTGAAAGACAGGGGCATAGCTAGCAATGATAGAATGAAATTTTCCCTTCCTAAATGTATGATGAGTATCAGAATCAGATGATTTGATAGTCTCCCAAGCAAAGTGAGAGCCTCAGTGCTTCCAACATTTATATCTGGTTGGACAAAGCACTGGTAAGTGTTCTGAAGGGAACAATCCTGCATTGGCAAGGAGATAGTCATTTCCACCTGTAAACTTGCATCAATTTATAATATGTAGCCTCCAAAAGGACTTTACATAATTGTGATCATGTAACAAGTTGTAATATTGTAAGAATTGTTCTGGGTGTTATATGCGCAAGGCGTCTTAAATTCTTACATTCTTGAATTTGTACAAAGCTACTTCCCTTTGGGCAAAGTTTTAACTCAGATCCACATTTCCCATCTCTAATTTCTACAGTTTCTACTCCAATGCTCTGTTCTCCCTGCAGATTTCCCCACAGACAACAGAAATTCAGTACAGGGAGGCAAAGCATAATATCTGAAATGATCTGTTATTCAAATCCAAGCGAGTAATCTTTTCTCCTGTATGCAGTGTAGTTGTAGCCATGTTAGGCCTAGGATATTAAAGAGACAAGGTAGGTGAGGTAATATCTTTTAGTGGACCAACTTCTGCTGTTGAGAGAAGCTTTCGAGCAAGAGAAGAAGTTGGTCCAATAAAAGATATTACCTCACCTACCCTGTCTCTCAGCCTTCTGCTGCCTTATGGTGAACTCACCAGGTCCACAGGGTTGGTGTGAGGCCCTTCTGTGTCACTTAAAACTCATATTAGGGCCATTTGGTGCCACATCCAGGTCTCCAGAGAGAGAGAGAGAGAGAGAGAGAGACTTGGAACAGATATAGCAATTTCCTGAAATATCTTTGGAGATCCAACATTATCACTGGCGGCCAGGGATCATATGCAATTCCATGGCAGAGAGTAACCACAGCTCCTCCAGGAACTAACCGTGGAGAGTGTCTAGGCAAATTCACTCATGTTCTAACACCTATAGAGACACTCCACCTCCTGGGGAGACTTGCCTACCTCCTTCAAAGTGGATTCTCCAGAGGCCAACAGACAAAGAAAGGTTAAACAGCCTGAGTTTAAACTGACTCGGGACTTTTCTTTCTGATCCAGCAAGGGGAGAGCCCCAATTCTTAGGGAAGGGCTGGAAGAAACTGACCACTTACCAGAGGCCTTGTGGAGATTGGAGGGGATCTCTAGTATGCATGTGTGTAGGTTCTTTTACTATTTTTAAATGTTTTCTCTGTAATGCTTTTACCCTAAGAATAAAGATGCTTGCTTACAATAAGCTGAGTGGTAACTTAAAACCACAGGCAGTTACCTTATTCATTGCTTTGCTTTCTCTTTGAAGGCTGAGATGCTGGCCTGTTTAGGAAGTCTGTCTTGATTGGGTTATCACAGTACACACACACACACACACACCACACACACACAACACAGCCAGGAACCTATCCTTGCAACAAAGTCTGTTGCCAACCCTGTCCACATATCTATTCGAGGGACACCATCATAGGACCTAATCACATCAGTACACTATCAGAGGCTCGTTCACCAGCACATCTACCAACATGATATGTGCCAGCAATGCCCCTCTGCCATGTACATTGGCCAAACAGGACAGTCTCTATGAAAAAGACTAAATGGACACAAATCAGATGTCAAGAATTATAACATTCAAAAACCAGTCAGAGAACACTTCAACCTCTCTGGACACTCAATTACAGACCTAAAAGTCACAATTATTCAACAAAAAAACTTCAAAAACAGACTCCAATGAAAAACTGCAGAACTGGAATTAATTTGCAAACTGGACACCATTAAATTAGGCTTGAATAAAAGACTTGGCATGGATGAATCATTACACAAACTAAAAACTAATTTCCCCATGCTAATTTTCCCCCTACTGTCACTCACACCTTCTTGTCAACTGTTAGAAATTGGCCATCCCGATCATCACTACAAAAGGTTTTTCTCTCCTGCTGATAACAGCTCACCTTAATTGGATTAGTCTCATTAGAGTTGGTAAGGCAACCCACATTTTTTCATGTTCTCTTTGTGTATAGATCGAGATCTCTCTATCTTCCTACTGTATTTTCCACTGTATGCATCTGATGAAGTGGGCTTTAGCCCACAAAAGCTTATGCTCAAATGAACGCGTTAGTCTCCAAGGTGCCACAAGTACTCCTCGTTCTTTCTGCTGATACAGAATAACACGGCAACCATTCTGAAATGGTATAGGCAGCGAACTGTGAGGTCTGGAAATACCCCAGTCACGAGGGAGTGCGATGCCTCTCTGCCCAAGAGAGGTGCAGCTTGGAAGCTGGAAGTCTGAGAATGGATGCCCTTGTTGGACTAGGGAGATGAAATATGGGTGCAGTTGTCCTGAACTGTGACAGCACCATCCCCAAAGAGCCCAACAAAGAAGAGATTTAGGTGCACGTCAAGAGATGAGCCATGAAGTCAACAAAGCCAGCATAAGCATCATAAAAATGGATATAGCAACCATTCCAGCTTGTTGGTTAATATGGAGACCATGGAAGGACTGTGGTGCAGTCCTTCCAGTCTTCCCAGAGGTTGGGTGGGATGGGGAAAGAATGGGGCTTGCTAAGGTTCCCTCAGTCCTGTGTGTATGACTCAATCTCATGTAGAAAAAGTAACTTTGAAACATCCTATATTTAGATTGTGGAAAAATATTCCACAATAAAACATGAATCAAAAGCTCTCACTGTAGTTAATGTTGGAGTTCATTGTTTGCAGTACATTTGGAAATAGTTCTAGACTGAAAAGGATAAAAAACATGGAAGAGGTCAGGAAGTTCTCAAAAAACCTTGCTCCAAGGAGAATGGAGGTTTACTTCAAAAAGTACATAAATACACAAGCATAATCATAGGGCATTTGTTAGATTTCAATTCTGAGATTTTTCCTCACAAAACTCTCACATGTTCAACCCAACCTACTGAGTTACCACACTGCTTAGTATCTGAGAAATATTTCTGGGCATGCTGTGAGAAAAGGTTTTTAAACTAGATACATCAAAAACCAGTGAGATGGAAAGACCTCCTGCCGATATTCCTGTGAACTCGGCAGCTCTTCCTTCCAGCTCCAGCACAAACTTATTTAATTTGTTATAAAGGAAGAATAAGTGCCATTAACCCTCTCATGGTACAGCCTGAACAAAGGAAATGCTCTTTGCTTACAGACTGGTCACTGAAATCTGCTGTGGGCAGAATTCAAATGCTCAATTGTCACAGGCAACTTTAGAAGGGGGGGAAAATGGGGTGAAAGGAAGGAATTAATTAAGGAATAACTGTTTCAGCAGGAGTTTCCTCATGTGTTCAGCTCTTTGTTTAACAAAATGAAGTTCAGACACCTGAAATCAAGTTTCCCTTCTTGGCTGGTTTACTGCTGGGGGAATACTACAGCACTGCACATGCACAGAACTCATGTCTCCTGCAGACTTTTTTTTTCTCCCCTCTGAAGAAAACATATTCCGTCCAAGAGGTGGTGCAGTTGTGCCTTTAACCCAGCTGGGACTATTTTGGCACCAGAACAGAGGGCAGCCAGCTCAACAGCAGCTATGGAGGAAGGAAGGAGAGAAGCCTGCATACCTCACAGTGCCCTGCCCACAGGGCCAAACAAAGACACACAGGATATGCGGGGGGGGGGGGGGGGGGGAGGGGGACAGAGCAGGGCACACAGAGATGCAGTGGGGCCACAGATTGGAGTTCAGAAGGGCTAGTGCATGGGGACAGACTGGAGCAGGGAATGAATAAGAGTGGGGGCGAGGGGCCATATGGGGATAGGGGTGCATGGGGATGGCTGAGTGGGAGTGCAGGGACACATGACGGGAGGAAATGTGCCTGACTGAATGGGAAAAAGCTAGAGGTCAGAGTCTGCATGGGGAAGGCTCCACAATTCCCTAACAATCCCACCCCACCCAAAAACCCATACTTCTCTCACCCATAGCCAACAACCCTCCGGGTTCACTCCCAGGTTCCTTCTCTCTCCCTCAGCTCCATTACCCCTGACTCCCCCAAGCCTTGGAAGCGCTTCTATGGGGTGCAGATTTCTGGATTGTAGTTTAAATGAATTACTCCTCAAAGTCTGTATTAATATGCCTACTAAGGAATCTATCTTTTTTGTTGTCTGCATTGTTACAGACATACTTGCTGACAAACATTTTGAAATAAATTACCAAATAATTGAAACTGGCATGATTATATTGTTTATTTTGGCAAATAAAATGTGCACAATTTTTAATTTTTTAGCACAGAATTCCCCCAGGAGTATGGTATACGTCCTTTGGAGCAGGAAAACACCATTATTCTCAATGTTTTATTCTGTAGCTGTTCTATTTAGAGGTCCAATCTTAGATTATCTTCGACAGAGTATATATCCACTCTGGTAAAAAAAAAAAAATGTTTTCTAGCTGAAGAATTTAAAAATGGAATTTTTTCCGAACATTTGTAGCATTAAAAAATGTAAATATCACTTCTGGCATATCTGAACCAATCAAAGTTTCAGTTCAAATTGTTTGTAATTATATAAACATCTGACAAGACAAGTCTAACCTTCTCTCTAGAAATAGATTTAGTTGTCAATAAAAGTGACTACAACGGCAAGACCTCATGCCACCTGATTTGGTGAATGTCAAATCTCTTTGGCAAGGAAAATGCTGTTTACTATCACTGAAGTAGAAGCAAGATCTACAGTAGCAAGACTTGTCCAAATTAAGGGAAAGGTTGATCTACACATCCCTAATCTAATTAGAAATAAACGTACATATTTCACTTCTGTTGAAAAACAAACAAACAGTTTTAACTACTATTTCAGTAATACCTAGATTTACTATACCTGAAAAAAATAGTGATTTCCTCTAATACTTCTGTTTACTTTATGCATTTGACAGTACTTTGCATACAGTTTCTACTTTGTGTTGGTCTTTCACACAAAGTTGAGAAAAGTGCCTTAAAATAGGAAATTGTGGCTGTAAAAAAAAATTCAAACACTTGTAAAGCAATTGAGAAGTACATGTAATATTGGAAACTAGTCAACTTGTAAAAGACAGATTAAGTAAAGTTCAAGATGGTAGTGTCCCTTTAAGACAAGTCAACTGTGTTCCCAGTTAGATGCTTTCACTCTAATCTGAAGATATGCAACACTGCAAAACTGCTTCTAAACAATCTCTCTTCCAAAATAGTTCCAAAAGTGAGCTGCTTTAAAGGAAAAATAGGCTAAATAACTGATATCACAAAGTGTGGTTTAGCTCTGAAAAAAGTGATTATACAAAAATGGCACCTACTTAACAAATCTGTTCTTTTGTGTATTCAGTCATATCTGCCAACTTCTATGACTAAAGTTATTACAGTTTTTTACTCCTGTTAGCTTACCAGAAGAAAATGCAGCAAAGACTGAATGAACCAAATTCTATTCCAATTCCCACAGAATTCTTCACTGAGGGCAGGTCTACACTACAGCCGGGATTGACCTCTGAGATCAATCCACCGGCAGTCGATTTAGTGGGTCTAGCAAAGACCCGCCAAATCAGCTGCAGATTGCTCTCCAGTCGACCCCTGTACTCTCTGCCTGACAAGAAGAGTAAGGTAAGTTGACATGAGATTTTCTCCTATCAACCCCCCGCGGTGTAGCTGGAGTTACATAGCATAGGTTGACTTACCACAATAGCGTAGACATTGCCTAAATTGCAATCATTTAAACTTTTGTAAACTAATTGGAGGAATCAGAGTTGCACAGAACCTATATTACTGGCAATGATGCTCAATATTCAGAGCCCAGGGAGAATGATCATATTTGATCTAACAACTGTGGACACACTATAATCATGGAAGACCATACTACCATTTTTACACCATCACTTTTCCAAGCCCAAGCACAATCACAAATTTAGCAGGGTATTTTTGCTCATTTCTATGATGTGGTTACTTTCATTTCATGTTCAGTTGGTAAAGCCAAGTAACCTTCTTTTTAGTTGATTATTTCTCACACCTGCATAGTGCACCTTGAGCTACTGATAGAACAAGGAAGGCCCAAAACCTGCACTGAGGGTCCTGGGAAGAGATCAGTTTCTCTGCCCTTCCATCACTGCTCCCTATGCCCCAAGAGGTCCTAAGATTTGATCAGTCTCTATTACTGCCCTCAGTAATCTACTGCTCTCCCCTGGTTCCTATGGGTAGATTGGAAGTTAAGAATCTCTCATCATCCTCTTCTCTTCTACAGATTGGTCGCAAAATTGTCCCATGGAGAAGAGCAAGCTTAGTGACAACCCATATGCCTCATCCTCTCTCTAACCCTTACCTTTGTGGAGAGGCCTGTACTAGAATCTGCCAAACTCCACTATTCCCTGACTCCCTCCCACAGCAGAGCTTCTGGGGTGGGACTCCCATCTCCTTCCCTAACCCGGCTCAATGTGGTTCCTGTCGAAGTCACATGCTAAGGATGAGGATGCCCCATCTAGCTCAGTGCAGGACTCTGGGGGAAGGGAAAAGCCACCAAGGCTCCTGCAGTTTCTATGTGTTTTCTGTGACAACTGCTAAATTTTGAATATTCAAGATTTTAATTTTGTTTAGTAAGAAAGACTGAACCTGGCTGGGATTAGCAACAAACAGCAGCAGGAACATGACTAGCTCTAACAATATTCTTTCAGCAAGACAGTGTTTAGGCAGGAAAGCCTGAAGTGAAGCTCCATCACCCTTACCAATGACAATATCATTGTTTATTCCTCTGAGTTTTCCCCTCCTTGTAAGCCCCAGCACCTAGATCCAAAGTCTAAGGCCACGTCTACACTACCACTTATGTTGGCAAAACTTATGTCCAGGGGTGTGAAAAAACACCTCCATAACCGACCTAAGTTTTGCTGGCATAAGTGGTAGTATGCACAGTGCTATGTCGGTAGGATCGCGTCTCCCGCCAACATAGCTACCACCACTTGTTGATATCATTTTATGTCAACAGGAGAGCTCTCTCCTGCCAGCATAGAGCAGCTACATGATCGATCTTACAGCAGCGCAGCTGTATCAGTACAGCTGTGCCACTGTAAGCTTGCTAGAGTAGACATGGCCTAAATCATCAAGCAAATTACAAGGCCCAGTGTAATGAAGATGATCATCTCTCTCAGCTGAGCTTTTTCCAGGTATGCCAGCAGCCCTTCAGCATATTGTTTTCCCACCACACTGTGTTTTGTTAATCTTACAATTTCTTTCAATCAAATCTCTTTCCATTGTGCGTGTGTGCTAGGCACTACCCATAGAGTTTAGGGCACAAAAGGTTGGGCAAGAGGGTAGAAATTGATTTAGCAATCCATTACAGAAATTCTTCAGAATTTTTTTTTTTATCCTATCTTTAAATCCTACAAGTGACATGAGCAAGAAGTCTAGTTATTTAAAAAAAAAATGGTAAAAAGATCTGAGCAGCAGTAACTTCAGTTACTATTTGTAGCTGTCAAGACAGAAGGGGTGGCAAAGAAAATTACAAAGATGAAAAGAGAATGAAATGGTTGTTACCTAGGTGTTATATTTGTATTAATTAATACATGTTAATATTTTGTTCAACTTAAAAAACATAAGAAGTTTTTTCCTCAACTACTCAACACAGACAATGCATTTAGCCTCTAAATGCTGGTTCCAAAAAATTGATAACTAAAAGTATTACCTTGCCTGTGCTTTGCAAAATTGTAGTTCTTGTCCTCCACACTCTCTCTCTGCTGACAATGTCTCTGGTTACATCTACCTCCGCATCAACAAAACTTCTTTGTTTAAGAGCAGTTATGTCATCATCCAGATCTGTCTTGATTGTGGATCTTTTCTTCGCCATGATTTTTGCTTTGATAGCAGCAATTTTTTCCACAGACATGGCTTCAGACAAGGATCTAAACAAGAATATCAGAGGAGGCAGAGTAAAGGCATAAATCAGTTATAAGTTTTGTGTTCTGAATTACATATGAACAATCAGCCTTGATTTCCTCCCAAACTACTAGAAGTTTACATCTGTGCCATACATCATCAAGTGGTCTCCATAGAGACATCAGCACTGCTACTTTGGCCAGTAGAGCCATTCCCTGACAGATGACTTCCCACGTAATTTAAAAACACCACAAGAAAACTGATACAATAGACAGAGAGAGAGAGAGAGGGAGGGAGGGAAGAGGGGCGCCAATGCTTATGAAATGTACAGCCCTGGGACTAAAGGCTTCAGGTTACTGTATGGACAACAATTGTCCCTCTGTTACCAACAAATGAATATAGTTCAAGTTAGCTGTCTAGTCAATCCTTGGCCACAGCTTGTGTTGGTAAAAAAAGAGCATAGTTTGGTACCAGCTATGGTAGTGGTCTTGTTATGCTGACACTTTTCCACTAAGAAGTGGACCAACATTACCAATTCATTTCACCCAGACAAAATAATCAAGATGGCATTAAACTTTGTGGCTATGAACCTGTGCTGCATTTCAAAGAGTTCTTCTTGACCCAGTATTACGCCATCCTATATTTTTTAAGTTGCATACATGTGTTTATGTTTAAATGTGAACCAAATGAAACTCAGTTACTTGACAGCCTAACTCCAATTCAGATACTATCATTCTCAAGGTGAACTTCAGAATAAAATGTAAATTGAGTTAGTCAAAGAAGTCTGGGTAAGTCAATTTCATTTTATTTTGCAATTCACACTGAAAAGAGTCTATCTAATGAAAAAGTAATTGGAAAGCATTCTATTTATGAAAGTATGCTATGTAGAAAGGGGTCTTTTTTTTGTGTAGTTTGTTTTTTGTAGTAGCTTAACTAATTTAACAGGTATGCACACGCTTTAATACCTTTAAATATTATGTTACTTGCATTTTAAAAGAGAATGACTTTTGTACTATTAAAAAAATTTAAAAAAGACATGAGATACAAAAATAATAATGAATAATCCGCAATCCTCATTGCGGCATTGCCTGGTACTCCACAGAACAATAAAGGCAGTCTGTGAAGCCATCCGAACATCAGGGACACCACAACCCTCAGTGACCTGACTCCGTTCAAAGAGTAGGTCACTACATTTTTGAAGTTAGACGGACAGTGATTAAGAACTCTTATTGCAATTAGCCTTTAATTGCACCTATGCAGTTGGCAGTCTCCTTTATCAATGAAAGTATGTTTTATTCTGGATTTAGGTGATATTTGTGGATTCTAGACCATCACTTCACCAGGCTCTGAAAGTTCTTTCAAAGCTAGTGGTTAAGATAAATGTACAAATAGTAACAAGTGAGGCCTCCCTATCACACTGTCTGTACAGTCTGAAAAAATTTCACTTGATCGTGAAGAGATATTTGCTGAAGTCTTGTTCACTGTGGCATTCAAAACAGTATCTGAGCTCCTCACAGACTAATTCATCCACCACATCCCCTTCAGATTTGGAAGTGTTATCCCCCATTTTGCAGCTGGGAAACTGAGGCACAGAAGAGATTAAGTGACTTGCACACGGTCACCCAAGAGGTCTGTGGCAGAGATAATTGAGTCTCAGTGCAGAGCCTTAATAAGACCATTCATTTGTCCATTTGCTTTTCTATATAAGCTGACATAGAATGTGTTTAGAGTACAACTCTGACATTCTCAATTACTGAATTCTTCAGGATGAAGGGACAGACAGAGAAATGATATACCTTTTTGTTCCACAAACTGGGACTGCTCCAATTAGAGCTCTAGGCTTTTTTGAATAGTTGGTTCAAAAGTATTTTAGGGGAAAAGAGGTATTTTGTAATTTTTCAGAATGCTTTTCTTACTAAGAGCTCACCACTTCTAGAAACATTCTGCCTGGCTCTGAAGTGGACTGTTTGCTCTAGAACAGCTTGGGACCTTTTTAATTCTTTCACAGTTGAGAAGTGCTAGAATGAAGAGACATCTAAATGCTCTGTCCCTTCCCCCAAGTCTCTTGAGTTTTCTTATTCAATTAGCATCTGACATTCTCAAATGTCAAACCCAAGATGTTTGGAAATATATAGAATCTTTGCTCCATGCTTTAGCAATCTGTTCTATGGAGCTAGGATGGGCCAAGGACAGAACTTGGAGGCATCCTGGGGTAATAAAAAAGGAAAGGTCTAAGCAAGGAGAAAGAAGGTGGAGAGAAATGATGGGCAGTTATGCCCACAAAACCTACGGCCTTTACATCAGCCAGGCTCTGCCATGGGTTCATCAGCTTCTCTACCCAGCTTTGGGGAAATCCAGTTTAAGGCTCCGAAGGATGTTCATCTGTGTCCCTACAGAATTTTGTAGAGGCACAAAGGAAAAGGAAACTCCTGAGCTATTTGAATCCTTAAGATGCTGATGACTTCTTGTGGCAATGAAAGTGCACTGTCCTCCAGTTGTTGCATTATTCCTTCCTTCTCTGTACGTTTAGCAGAGCTTCATCTACACATATTATGGAAGAGCAATCAAATTTAGAGAGCCAATAGGAGACTCATCTGCCCCTCAGCTTGCTAGGTTTTCCTTCTTCTAGATGCAAAGTAGACACACACATTCCTCAAGAACTTTGGGTGTTTTAAATGCAGGAGATAAAGGAAAGCTTCTGTCCTCTATGGTGTTTCCCATTTTATTAGCCCATCTATATAATACTGTGGCAGAAACAGAAGGAAAAAGAAAATACCAGTCAGTGAGACAAACCAACAGCCTGATCACTTCTGGGTGCTGACTGATCAGTCACTGCTGTGAAGTTACCCCTCCAAAACAGGAGTCTGACCTCCAATCACATGAAGCTCTGCCACAGTCTGATGGCAGACATTTTTTCCACAGACAGTTTTTCTGCAGAAATCAAGGGAACCCCTCAATGGAGCTGCTGGACATACACTTGGGAACAGTTGAAATAACTGGTCTGCTTTACAGTCCTTAAAACTAGCAACTACTACCCCAGGAGTGAAATAAGATTTCTTACCTGATCTGCTCTGTCTGCACAATACCTTCTTTATGCCCCTCCAACCGAGCTGCCAGCCGCTCCTTGTCAAGACGCACACACTCTTCATCCTAGTAGCAATAGCAATGTTTATTTGTAAAGCAGCTTCAGTACAATCTCTCTGCCCTCTCTGAAAGTGAGCAAGATTAAAACAAACTTCACAGAAATCAGCATGTTTAACTTTTTGTGACTAAAGAAATTCCTTGCCAATCTGGTGTAGTTTTCTAGCCATGCTGCACGGATGGATTGCTGAGTGGTAGACCACTAAAAACTGACTCTTGAAAGAGCACTGAGTAGTTAAAAACTAAAGAAAGCTACAAGTCACCTCTTGAAAGTCAGACAATTTAGAGAATGACTTTTATGTTGGCTGCCAGAGCACATATTTCTTGAAATAAGGAATCCCATCACCTCACTTCCCCTTCCAAACAAAATTTAAGTGGTTTTAAAATTTGCACAGATATTTAAGTGATGTATTAGCACAGAGAAAGTCAAATTTAGTCTATATCTCGATGCAGATCCTCTCCATGGCACTCCCAAAACAAATTAAAGTAATTAACTAGTGTTAAAAAAAAAAGCTAGATTCTCTTGTTTAACTGTGCTTAAGGCAGAAATGTAGTGGGAAGAGGCAGCAAAGGTGGACTTATGCCATCTTTTCAGCTTTTTGAACAGCTTCTCATGCCACTGCCCCCAAACACAAACCATGCTCCAATAAAATGTCGGTCTATTGAAAAACAGAAGTGTTTGCAAAGACTAGCTCCTTCTGAGACGCAAATCCATAGTGACAGCTGTAAACTGATGTGGCAGCTCCCTGTTTTTTTACAAATAATTGCAAGGCATAAATGCTAATTGAAAAAGGGGCTCCCAGATGTTAGTGTGAATTAATGAGGTTGTACTGTATGCTGCCTGTTAGAAGGTGAAGAACTGAAGTTAAATATCTGTGAAAAATGTTAACATACTGATGTGGGCCCCTTAGCTGAAGATGTTTATCCAAGAAAGCAACAACAGAAACACAGCAGAGAAACATACATTTTAAAAAACAGGTACTTCTCTGCCCCGCCCCAGTTAATTTAAAATGTGTCTAATTGATTTTTCAAAAAGATTATTTGCATCCATCAAGTTGCACCCAACAAATTATTTGCATTGACCACTAATCAGCACTGGTTAGCCTTAAATTAATTAGCTTTTAAGTATTTTGTTATTCAAAAAGACCAATAAGGGTTCATCAGAGGGATCGGTAAACCGAGCAATCACACGAAACAGCTAGGCCACAGGAAAGAATGAGGACAGAAAGGCTCTATCTATATAGTGCAAGAACCACTTTTCAGAGGACCTGGTTACAGAATTGTCTCCTGAAGGTAAAAAACAGCTGCACAGACCAAGACTGCAGCATGGTTCTAGAATATACTTAAACCAGAGTTTAGTCTACACAAGCCAGAACTGTGTCTGGAGATTACTGGGTGCCCATACTGTGCTGCACAGGTCTTGGTCTGTCCAATCTTGTTTTAACTATATCACAACATGCTTGTGATGTAAACATAAAAAATGGGCAAAATTGTGGCATTAGCACAGACAAGCCCTTAAAGTGAAGCTATGTTGTATGCTTTTCTACATACATCTGTAAATGAAGCAAAAATTGGTAAAGAGACTGTTAGTAAGTCATATACTCAATTACTGATATTAGTGCTGCTTGAAATCACTCATCTAAGCAGCATCAGGCTAGTGAAAGAGTGAAGAGGTGGAATAATTTGTAGTAGCTTCACTGATGGTGAGCACATCTAATCCACTTTATCAGCAATGGCACCACCCCTCCTAAATCTTTTGAGGATGATTGTACTGTAAGACAATTACTTTTTGTGGTAAAATAATGGACAAAGCCATTACATTTCCACAGCAAAATGGTAAAAGTAAGTCATGGTTTTAGTTTAAAATAGGACAAGTGACATTACAATATTGTAATTGTTTGCTATGAGAAATAATAAATATTTTTTTTAAAATAGTAGGAATATTTAACTGGTAGTTTCAAACCACCTAAAAAGAAACCTATAATACACAGGACATATGTACAGCCAATTTCATAGAGGAATCTTAGCAACCAACTGACCAGGATGACACAAAACGGTAATGGGGGGGGGAGAGAAGAGGAATCAGATTGTCACAGAATCATGGTCTTGGACTGTAAGTAATGCTAATCACCTCCTAATTGAATAAATAAATTATATATTGCTTTGAAGATGCACTCGTGTAAGTACACCATTAAATGAACTACCAGGATATCGGGCCAGACTAATGGTAACAATGGGGGACTGTAGTTTCACATGTTACCAAGAGCACTGCAGTATCAGAACAGGTAAACCAAGTATGAGAAGGATCCATTAACAAACACACCTAGAATAAATGATAGAAAGACGTAAATTAAATGTCAAATGCTTTGGCCTTGAATGGGGAAGTAGGAGTAGCTACATGTTAAGAGGGTGAAATGTGCCTAGGTTTTTTTTCCTTTCAGTAAATAGGATTTAGGTCCCAATCCTTCAGTCCTTATTCAAGCAACTAGACTAACTTCCAAACATGTAATACAAAATATACATCCATGATCTATAAAGTTGCAGATTTCCCCTCTTATACTACAGACCACTTAAGTGTGTTAGAATTTAAAGCCAGAAAAGTCAAATATCAAAGTTCAAAGGAGAGGCTGAAATTCCTACTAAGTCCTGGTGCACAGTCTCCGTTTAATTCACATAAGCAACTCCCATTCACATTTATGGGAGAAGTATGTGAACCTACAGGAAAGGAATTTTACCTAAATTACAATTTCAGATTAAAAAAAAAAAAAAAAAAACAAACTAGTTAGCCCCAGAAGAAACACAGATGGATGACATTAGTCATTTACATTACCTCTATTCTTGGTTTCTTTGCTTCTGCTAATATTTCATCTGCTGCTCTTTTAACTAAAGGAAGAAAAAGGTAATTAAAAATGCAAGATTGTGGTGGGCTTTCATAAAATTCATGTCAACACTGCTTAGCAGTTAAATCATACCTTGAGTGGATCGCTGAAGACCAATTTCAAGTGGTGCACTTCTGTCTATACTTGATGACGTTGCTAAGGTTCAAACACAAAATTTTATGTAAGTATTCAAAGATGTGAGCACAGGAAGCAAACAGCACCGCAACGGTAACAAATATTTTGTAATCTGGAATCAAGCATCTCTAAAATTCACTTACATTTGTAAGAGAAAATTAAACTAATGGCAAGTTTGAAATAAAAGCATGCTTATCATACATATCACAAAAAGTGAGTAGCCTCAAATTCCAATTTATTAAAAAAAATACTACAAGAAAAACTACAGAGAAAATATTGAAAGCAACATGCATTAGTATTCATCTACAGACATGCTAACATCTTCAAACACCTCTCTTCTCTGACTACCGGTAACCTAGATTTTAATGCTGGAAGACCATATAAATTGCTATGTTGCTAATGAATAAGTGTTAGCATGTAATATATCATATTTTAGCATACTGTAGGACTCACTCTCAATTCTGGTATAGTACATGTGTGGTATTACTGAATAGGTCTTTGTCACACTCTAGGAAAAGGTAAATGCACATCCCTACCACACAGCAGCATTAACATCTGAAGCTGTTGGCCCAGCTCAGTTTGTTTTATCATATAGCTACTAATGACACACAGAGATAGACAAGTGAAATTTAGAACAAAGAGATGGAAGAACACCTGTAATCCCATTTGAACAAGCCTCATGTACTCCAACATATATACAGGTTCATATATCAACTCTGGTTTAATCTCCCCCTCCCCACTGCAAAAAGTGAAGCAATAAAATGCAGTATAGCTGTGCTAAAAAGGAAGAACTTCACTCACATGTTTCCCCATTGAGGTATGCAAGTAGATCTTTTCTGTCAGGTCTTCTTACCACAGGAATGTTTTCAGTCTGAAAAGAATTGAAGATTTTATTTTAGATAAATCACATCCAAAAACAGGATGACTCTGAACAAAACCCTAAATAATATGACATGTATAAAGTTTGTGGGGAAGCCATTTCCTTTATTTAGAAGTTGCTGTTCACAGATACACAAATTATATTGTAAATAAATTGTAAGATCTGTTAGAAATGGAGAGCTGGAGAATCCTCATCTACTAGGTTTTCTAACAACTTTACCCATAGTGCTTAGTAACTACACAACCACATGCAAGCTGTTTTTGTGAAAGACTGATGCTGGCAACACATGACAAAACAGAACCACTAAGTGTCGTGTCTTTTTTCTTTTAAATTGTTCACAAGAATGATCCTATTTTTCAAAAGATTTTTTTTTCCACACCACACACAGTAAATCTGTTGATTATTTGAGTTTAAAATTAAGCATTTGCACATAAAGCAGTGCTTCATCAGGAAATGAATTATTTCATAAAATGAACCAAGTGAGGAAGGCTTTTCTCTTAGCACTTGCCATAGTTCCTGCATGGTTACACAGTAAACCGTAAGCTAAAATAGGAAGAAGAGAAATGGCTATTAAGCTTTATCTCCAGCCTACCCAAACGCTTTCAATAACATATTAAAAAATACAGCTAGCTCCACTTAAATGCGTAACAGTAAGTGTGACACCAATGTACTGTCCAGGTCAGCAGCCAACATCTTGCAATTACTTTTCAAGCATCCAGGAATGTACTAGGTACATTACAAAATAAATGTTAGGTAGCTGCTCAGCATTGGTGGATACATAAATTTATTTAAGCTGCTTTCAAAATTCAAGTTGCACATGCTATTCTCAAATTAATTACTTCTGATAAATCAACGGCAAGACTGGGCATAGCATTTAACATCTTGGCTCTTTTCTGGGGTCATCTATGCCACCTCAAGTAAAATTCTGGTTGACAGATTTAATTCTAAATGTGCTAGAATTTCAGACTAATCTATTATTTTAGGCACCTGAGCATTTTGTTCCAATTTACAGAACAGCAAATAGCTACTATTTGGATTTGGGTGTAGTTCTTTTGCATGCAGTATGTTGAGGCAGTCTTATGATTATGTTCCTAAGCAGAGCGTAGGATAAACTAAAATTACCTTCAAGTAAAGTCTACTAGATGGAAATACTCTGCAGGTAAGCAAATGTTTAGCCTAAAATCTTTAAAGTATCTCTTTCAGTTTAGTTGGTTTGTCACAAACATAGGCTATCTGAAAAAAAAACATTTAAGTTATAGCTAATCAAGAACACATATCTGATCCTACATTTTTGCAGGGTCAGCCTTGCCCATTTTCATTTCAAGTTACAAAACACCATTTATATTTCTCCTACTAAATCAACTGCAAGTTACAGTTAAGCGGTTAAAAAAATCTTAAAGATGCTGTAAGTAAAAGACTGATCTTCAAAAGGAGCAAAAGAAAGAAGACTGCTTTTAATGTACAAATATTAGTGCTAATCTGGTTCTTTAGATGTATTAAATAGAAATTTTCTGAAGAGATAAGACCATATGTAACCAAAAGCCCATGTTCCGATAGCTTTCAATACCAGGGTTTAAACCAGGGTAGGCAAACTTTTTGGCCAGAGGGCAACATCTGGGTGGGGAAATTGCATAGAAAGCCATGAATGTAGGGCTGGGGAAGGGAGCTGGGGTGCAGGAAGGAGTGCAGTGTGCAAGAAGGGGCTCAGGGCAAGGGGTTAGGGCAGAGGAGGGAGTGCAGAGTGCGGGAGGGGGCTCAGGGCCGGGGTGCAGGAGAAGTTTAGGGTGCAGGCTCCAGCCCAGCACCACTTACCTGGAGCGGGTCCGGGGTGACAGTGGCATGCAGCAAGGCTAAGACAGGCTGGCTGCCTGCCTGACCCGGCCCCGCGCCACTCCAAGAAGCAGCCAGCACCACGTGCCTGCGGCCCCGGGGGAGGGGCAGAGGGCTCCGCATGCTGCTCTTGCCTGCGGTACCTCCCCCAGAGCTCCCATTGGCTGCGATTCCCCATTCCTGGCCAATGGGAGCTGCGGGGTGTAATGCCTGCAGGTGAGAGCAGTGCGTGGAGCCCTCTTCCCCCACAGAGGCCACAAGGATGTGGTGCTGGCCGCTTCCGGAATCGGTGCAGGGCCTGCGGGCAGTTGTTTGCCCACCCTAGTTTAAAACTATCAGTAAGCACATAGCAGTGATGCTATGCTTCAACTGAGACACAGATTAATGAACCAATAAAACTTATCTTTCTGCTTAGTTTTGTCATTGACTTAAGAAAAAAAAAAGCTTTTTAAAATGTTAAAATATACCAAGCAATTCCTAGCTGCAAGACTAAGAATGGCAAAAAAAATCCTGTTTTCAAACTTACAAATAAATGTAAAATAATCTATTACTACTTAACTCCCTCTTCTCACCTGAGTTCATAATAGGAGAAGGATGTGTGCCACTCAGTTGCCATAACCAGTACTGCTTCTGATTAACATGCTATCCTTTAGTATTATGCCTACTTTTTCACGATTTTGTAATCTTCTCTCATAAATTCTCTTTAAAACAATGTCAAAGTCTACATTAAGTCCAGTACTCAGTGTGTTAGGCATTATAATTACTGTAAACAGTGACTCAATTTCATTCTCCTCATTCAATAAGAAAATTAAGAGCAGGTGTCAATGATTTTAGACACAAGGTGGGTGAGGTGTTGGTGAAAGACAAGCTTTTGAGCTTCACAGAGATATTCTTCAGGTCAAAGATTTTAGTCAATTTCAGTACTTCAGACTAACAGGTGCTAACAGCATACAAATATTGTACTAACTTGGATCAATCTTAATGCTTATGAAGTATTCAGGAAAGAAGGTACAGGTGACAAAGTGATTTAATTGTACTGTCAATATTGAAGTATTAAAACAACAAGTGCACAAGATGACAGCCTTTTTCAGCAATATAGTGATGATGATGAAACATATTCTATGCTCTCTTTACTAGTCCTGTATTGTTTTCCCTCATGCTACCCCAACCTCAGTCAACAAGTGCTTTTTATGAGGGGTGGGGAGGGGGGACTTCAGAGAGCATGTGTGAACAGGCTATAAACAACTTACCTCATCACTGTTGAAAAAGTATATAAAGCATCAAGGGAAGAACTAAGAGTACTAAAACTGTTCTACACAAGTCTTGAGTCGACATTTGTCAGAAAATGATGGAGATGTTTCAATATAAAAATGCAGATGGTTTTGATTTTTCAAAAGAGAGGGGACTATTACTGAACACTCGTCTACCTAAAATTAGCTCGGCTGTACCAATCAAGTAACAATTCCAGTTAGGTGAGGAGTGAAAACAATAATGAAAGTCACTAAAAACTGCACTTATTGAAGTTATTATGTTTTTACTGTTGTTCATGATTAAAACTATGCCATACCATATTGTTAGCAAAGTAACTATCAAGAATCAGCTGAGTATTTGTAAGTATGTTAGTTAATGTCACAGCAACTGTTCTCATTTCCTGAAAATACTAACGAACACAAAAATTAGCTCTCAAGCATGCATTCTCCAACATTATTAAGGAACAAAGTTCCATGTGATCTACTTACTGCAGCACGCCGGACATAAACAGGATGTGAAAGGTGCACATTATTCAGCAGGAACAAGATAGAGTCCAAAGTGTAGTATTCCCTGGGCTGGCCCTCTTTCCCTGTCCTGTAACATCAAGAAATAGATTTTATTTAGAACCATATTTCCTCACACATATACTCCTCAATCTCATTTGATATACCAAGCTATTTTTTAAATAATTGAAAAGCCAATGATCACATTTGTCAGCATGAGTACAATAGATATTTTATCAATCACTACTCGCATACCTACAGCCTCTACATGGAATGGATTCAAAACTCCAAAAGTGTCTGGAGTAATTAGATGTAAGAGAAGAGGCCAACTAATAAAAGTATATAGATATCAAGAATTTTAACTATAAGATTAACATTTGTTTCTCTTTTAAAAAGTTTTGGAAATCACACCACTACTTCATGTTTATTCCCCTAATTTTCCAAAGAGCTGCAATAACTTACTCATACCTTTGGAGACGGGGGAAGAGGGCTGAGGAGATTTTCAACATCCATTGGAAAATAATTTAAAGTGTTCTCCAGAAGACTTGCTCTGGAGATAGACATGTAAAATCTCTACTGTAAAATCTATGTTAGTGAAGAGCTCAGAAACTTCACAAACCGAGTGTATCCTAAACATCTGAAGCGCAAGAGAGTCTGGATACAAGCAAAATTTTATAAAGGAATCCTCATAAGGAACATGATAGGAAGTTATTCAGAAGATAAACCAGTAAGAAGGAAATAGATTTACAAATTTATACAGGACTCCCAGATTGCTGGGATCAACACAGCTGCAAAAAGCACATTAGGAGTTCAGCCTGATCTTCTAAGTAACGCCTCTTCTGCACAAGCATAAACCACTTTTCCAGCATATCTAAAAAAGCCATAAATAACTTTTCCTGTGCCTTGTGACCATCAACCAACCATGAAGGTAGCACCTAGGGCTTGAAAACTCCACCCAGAAGCAGCACACTTACCAAGAGAAGATGTGGGCATAAGACACCATCTGCAGAATTTTAGCTTATTGAGCCTTTATGCTTTAAAGAGCACCTACCAAATATGAAACAAGTGTAAATCAATGTAATGTGGTCCCAATATTCCAGACACCTGTGCCTCTACAGGTACTATAACTGTTGCTTTATTAACTAACAGTAGAGTGAAATTAACCAGACTGGTCAGTTTCAATGATACTATCCAGAACCACAGATCAGCCGCCAAGCTATCAAGAACCATATTGGTGGGGGAAAGAGGAGAGAGAGAGAGAGGTGTACAGCTTCAAATTGGTTAGACACATACTAGCCAAGAACTGGTTTTAAAGCTAGTGCCCACAAAACCAGGTTTTGGGATCGGCACCCTGGTAGAAATCCCAGCAATCAGCCACCCCCAAAAGCTGCTGATGTTGAGAGGGAGGGAATGGACCCAAGTCACTGCCCCAGCAGCTTACTGATAGGGCCCCTCATACTTTTTTTTTTTTTAAAGCCATTAGGTAGTAGATGTCTAGAAAATGTCTTGAGTCCTGGTAGTAATGAAAGCTCTTCCTTCATTCAACATCCCCCAGAAGTGATGGCATCCACAACAAATACCTGGTTTGTGCAGTAGTGCTAGCACTTTTTTTTTTTAAAATCATTTTAGATTGTCCCATTGTTTCTTTGAACTACCCTTTATTTCTATGTGATCAGGCATAATAGGCATTTTAGTCTGAGTTTGAAACTGATCAATAAAAAGAAAAAAACTGCTAGACCTCTATTACTACTCTGGCTGAGGATATGGTGTTACAAGACCACATTCTGACTTGCTAAATAGGCTATTTCGATGATCTAATAGCCATCACCAACTCGCAACAGTGCAGTTCTGGTACTTCACTGGTTAACCCCCAAGAAAAATTCCTACTCCCATTATGGGTGATGGGAAAGTTAATACAGAGCAAGGACATTAAGATAAGTCACATTAACGGGAGGTAGGAGAAAAGGAGGTAGGTAGATGAGCAAGGAAAACCAGTCTGAACAGCACTGAGATGGAAGGGCAAAAAAACGTCATTCAAGCAGCAGTTCTTAGTCCTTTTAGCCACTTCAGATTCACTTTGTAGCCCAAAAGCCAAATGGTCAATAAGCAAAGTATATAAATTAAAAATGAGTTCAAAGTGGCTGTTGGGTCACAAGCTACTGCTGAAAGAGCAAGCAAGTCAAAACAACACAGGGACCTTGAGAGAAAAAAAGGTTAGAAATGTATAATTTTCCATACCGTTATCACTTATCCTTTTTATAGGCACAACTTCTCATAGTAGAAGGATGTTACATAAACCCCACAATGTTTTTTTTTTCAAAACATTTCCTTAAATGAACAGAAATTAGCCACCCCAGGGTATGCATTAGTAAATTAACAGTGCACTTCTTGGGCAGTTGAAGGCATTTGGACCCAGGTCTTACAATGCATCTAGGTGGTTTAACAGTCTACCACCACCTCAATAAACCATGCCAGGGTATGCAACTGAATACATGCCAAGATTTTGCCTAAAAACAATAGTTAAATTTTAATTCCTTTGAAAGTCCGTTCCTCTCCTGGCTTACATGTCAGGACCTAAACTGAGGGTAGCTTGCTGCAGTTGATATCAAAAACCCCAGCACAGCTCAAGGACTAATCCATCTTCTACTTTTGGTGTTAGTAATGCCATCAAGTGTTTCAAAAGAAACAAAAAGTCCTGAATTTAGGCCTGTACAAATACAGTATTTTTATTCACCTTGTGCATCTCTCCACTTACATGCAATTCCAGATTAACAATTTCATGCCATATTAGTAAAAGAAGCATTTGCAATAAGCAAGAGCAAAAAGTAGTAGTTTTGTTTTTTGTTTTGTTTTTTAAACAACCAAACACTTGCATTTCCAGTTCATCCATTTACCCTCAAATCTGTAGATGCTAAGAGTTCATTAAGCCACTGAACTATTTCCTATTCTCTTTCACACTGGAAGATGTGAAAGATACTGATTTTTATTGGAGTGCTTAGTGTAAAATGTATCCATCATGCACAAAAAGAAAGCAGTAACATGGACAGCCCATTACTTGAAGAGAAGGATCTTCAGAAATACACACATGCAAAGATAACATGTACACTGTCTATTACAAATTACAGCAACAGTGAACTAGCTGTTCACTATTCACTAACCTCAACTATAGAGATCGCCCCTTCTGCTGGCTAAGTAGACTGCATAAAGGTCTTTCTCTGGATCTACTTGTCTGCTCCTTGGCTCAGCCTTGGCTCTGTAGTTGCCTTTCAGGAACAACAAATACCAACTAGCAGATCAAAGGCCAAGAAACAACTTTTTTAAATTTTTATATATTTTTTATATTTTATATATATAATATATATATATATATATATATATTATATATATATATATATATATATATATTATATATATACACACACACACACACACACACACACACACACACACAGTTTACTAACCATGTGAGTGTAATCTACTTAGCACTGAAAGAATAGTAAAAGCAATTTTAAAAGAGAGTGTCCTGTGTCCACTGAGAAAAAAAAAAAAATACCACAATTGGCTTTAGAAGACAGCTAGAGAAAGGATTTTAGAGCAAATGTAATCCTTTGGAAAAGTGCTGAATTACTGGAAGTGAAAGCTCTATTTATCCACAGAACATATACAGTAGCAACAGAAGCTTCCCCATATTATCTTGATACCGAACCTAAACTTAATTTTAAGGCTCACAGAATAGTTTTGTCTCCGTGATTATGCAGTTTTTGACCCCTCTGTCCAGAGTGCAAGGAGGGCAATTAAGTGAGGGCCAACACCTACTACATATTGGACTGAAACCACACACCCTTTTCACAGTCAGGCATTAAGAACTATGAACAGGGACTGAATTCTCTCCAGTAACCTAGACGTAAAAAGACGTAAAAATAATCCTATTACTAATGTTCTAAGCCAAGTGGATCCCACTCACCTACAAGAATTGGACAGTTACATGAATAATTATTTAGTCTAAACAAAGATTTGAAAAGTTTACTGGACTCCTTCCACCAAGGCTGATATAAAAGATAGGGAAAGAACACCCCCAAGAAGATCCAGAAGTAACATCAAATCCTCACACTGCTCAGAAAAAAAACTGATTCTCCCCATGGGGCTATCCTTGGACCCTGCTCAAAGCACCTTCTTTTGGATCAGCCTCCCCTCCTGTCTCCCAAAAGACGTTTTTTCAGACAACCAAAAACGCTTGGTTCTCCCTTTCACACCCGGAGCACCTCGTCCACAACTCTTCTTCCCTCAGCCCCACAACTACAGCGAGAAATAGAACTTTCCTATTGGGTGTGAAATTGGTTGACAGATCGTACTCAACGAATAATCATCAAGAAGTTGATGTGAAACTGGACAGGCTGTATGTAGTGGGGTTCAGGAAACATCAGTCTTGGGTCTGGTGCTATTCAATAATTTCATAAATGACTTGGATAATGGAGTAGAAAGTACGCTTATAAAAAACTGTGGATGACACCAGCTTGAGAGGGTTGCAAGCACTTCGGAAGACAAGATTAGAATTCAAAACTACCTTGACAAATTGGAGAATTGGTCTGAATTCAACCAGATGAAATTCAATGAAGACAAGTGCAATGTACTACTCTTAGGAGGGAAACAAATAAATGTACAACTATAAAATGGGAATGACTGGTTAGGCAGTTGTACTTCTGAAAAGGGTTAAAATGGATCACAAATTGAATACGAGTCAAAACATGATGCAGTTGTGAAAAGGCTAATATCACTGGGTATATTAACAGGAATATTGTATGTAAGAAAAGGGAGATAATTGTCCTGCTCTGCTCAGTGCTGGGGAGGCCTCAACTGGAATACTTTGTCCAGTTTTGGGTGCCACACTTTAAAATGAGGACAAATTGGAGAGAGTCCAGAGAAGAGATACAAAAATGATACAAGGTTTAGAAAACCTGACCTGTGAGGAAAGGTTAAAAAAACCTGGATATGTTTAATCTAGAGGAAAAAAAAAGATATCAGGTCCCGCCTCAAAGTCTTCAAATAAATTAAGGTCTATTACAAAGAGGATGGTGATCAATTGTTCTCCAGGTCCACTGAAGGTAGGACAAGAAGTAATGGGCCTAATCTTTAGCAAAGGAAATTTTGCTTAGATATTAGAATAACCCTTGTAACTATAGGGATAATTAAAAACTGGGTGAGGCTTCTAAGGGAGGTTGCAGAATACGCATCACTGAAGGCTTCTACAAACAGGTTGGACAAACATCTGTCAGCGATGATCTAGGTTTACCTGATCCTGCCTCAGAGCAGTGAACAGGACCAGATGACCCCTCAAGGTCCCTTCCAGCCCTACATTTCTATGATGTTAGCTTCTCTGCTCCCCAACACAGTTCTGAATAACAGTAATGAAAATGACCAGTCTTGTTAAATTTTACTGGTTGCTATTCTGGAAAACTCTGAGCAGGAGACACCGCAAAGCTGTCTCCATGCTTGCTCAAGAAAACAGCACTAAAAAAATTACTATTTGGAAAGATATCTAAAGCAACCTCCCTTCAACTAGGAATTATCCATTTTGGCAGAATTTATATGAGGAGAGAAGAGGAGGGAAGTGAATATACAACTCAAGTAGATTTTTGAACACCCTGAAAGAAGGGTAATAAAAAGTCACATACTTCAGCTTATAAACTGACTAGTTGAAAGGGTCAGAAAAATCCCTAACTCTAACCCCAAATTAATAGGAAAGAACAATTTGCTAGCTGCATTGTGCTTTGGAGGCTAGGATTAAAATCCAAAATGATCTGGACAAACTGGAGAAATGGTCAAAGTAAACAGGAAGAAATTCAATAAGGACAAATGCAAAGTACTCCACTTAGGAAGGAACAATCAGTTGCACACATACAAAATGGGAAATGACTGCCTAGGAAGGAGTACTATGGAAAGGGATCTGGGGGTCACTGTGGACCACAAGCTAAAGTACAAGTCTACAATGTAACGCTGTGGCAAAAAAAAAAAAAAAAAAAAAAAAAAAAGAACAACATCATTCTGGGATGTATTAACAGGAGCGTTGTAAACAAGACACAAAAGTAATTCTTCCGCTTTACTCCCGCTGATTAGGGCTCAACTGGAGCACTGTGTCCAGTTCTGGATGCCACATTTCAGGAAGGATGTGGATAAATTATAGAGAGTCCAGAGAAGAGCAGCAAAAATGATTAAAGGTCTAGAGAACATGACCTATGAGGGAAGACTGAAAAAATTGGGTTGGATTAGTCTGGAAAAGAGAAGACAGAGGAGACATGATAACAGTTTTCAAGTATGTAAAAGGTTGTTACAAGGAGGAGGAGGAAAAATTGTTCTTCTTAACCTCTGAGGATAGAACAAGAAGCAATGGGCTTCAATTGCAGCAAGGGAGGTTTAGGTTGGACATTAGAAAAAACTTCCTGTCAGGGTGGTTAAGCACTGGAATAAATCGCTTAGGGAGGTTGTGGAATTTCCATCATTGGAGATTTTAAGAGCACAGTAGATAAACACCTGTCAGGAATGGTCTAGATAATTAGTCCTGCCATGAGTGCAGGGACTGGACTAGATGATCTCTCAAGGTCCCTTCCAGTTCTATGATTGTGGTGGTTATTTTTGACTTCTTCTGAAAGTTAGGGCCACCATTATAAACAGAATACTGGACCACAGGTCTGAGCCAGTTAACAAATCTAATGTTCTTACCCTAATTCGGAAGATCTTTAATAATACCCCAGACTTCAGATGACCAGCTGAAAAATCCTTGACTGTGTTGTTGCCTCCCCTTTCCCTGCCTATGGAGCTTCTTTGGGAAAATTATTTTCCCTTTGATCTCCAGCTTTCTCAGCACCATTGTTTTTGGAGAAATTGAATGTTTTACTACAATTTAATAACAGTTAATAAAGTCCAACTAAAAATCAAAGATTCCAGGCACTCATTTTTAAGGAGTATAGGAGAAAGAGGAAAAAGCAACCCCTTGGCTTTTAGACAATACAACTGTTGGGCTAAAAAATGTATACAGTACAAAGAACAACATTTTGAAAGTTCACTTTAAAAAATTAACACACCCTCTTTCTATCTGAGGAAGTATTCGCATTGTGAATGTACTTGTTTACAATACGTTGTCTCCGAGAAAAGTTGGGAGACAAACTATATTAGTATTACAGCAAAGAGTGGGCCCCACTAAGGATAGGCCTGTTTGGCCCCATAGAAACTTCAGCCAAGTTCACAGGTGGTCAGATCAGGAATTTCTATCTGGACCCAACTATACTCCCTACAAAAGGAGAGTTTAGAAACACAGGTTTCAGAGTAGCAGCCGTGTTAGTCTGTATTCGCAAAAAAAAGGAGTACTTGTGGCACCTTAGAGACTAACAAATTTATTAGAGCATAAGCTTTCGTGAGCTACAGCTCACTTCATCAGACGCATTTCGATGCATCCGATGAAGTGAGCTGTAGCTCACGAAAGCTTATGCTCAAATAAATTTGTTAGTCTCTAAGGTGCCACAAGTACTCCTTTTCTTTTTAGAAACACAGCCTCACGAAAGGGTAATTAACAAAGTGAGCAAACAACAGGGGAAACTTAGTACCTCCTACTGAAAGGAAGTGACAAGTATCCTAGAAACTGTTTTACTACTAACCATCTAGCTAAGTCAGAAAAAACAACTCTCAGTCCAGCCACCCGTGCTCATCTATAACATCCCCTCTTTAGAGCAGAGGTCTAAAACCCCAACACCTGAAATGGACATAACCCTCTTGCCAGCTTCCGCGGCAGGAAAGAAATCACCGTCTTTCCTTTGAGGGACTGGATCTGCTCTCTCCAGCTGGCTGAATCTCAGAGCTGGGGGAAGCCAGGCTCCTCCCAAAAGGAAGAAAAGAGACTTCGCTGTTTGACTTGAGATCACGGCTCCCAGGGTGACAGAAAAGCAACAGGCGCGATCCTCCCCACCAAGGGACACACACCGGTACAGCCCACCCTCGGCTCCCGCTGGCCCCCCCCGCGCTCTTCCAGCCGGGACGCGCTCCCCTTTGGACGCTGCTGCAGGAAACAAGGGGCCACGTCCAGCCCCGGCCACCCGGGAGCCTCCCGAGGAGGCAACAAACAAACAACGGCCAGTCCCGGGCAGGGGAACCGGGCTCCCAGCACATGGCAGAGCCCGCAGGGGAGACGGGACGGCCGAGGACCCCGGAGGGGGGGGGCCGGGATCCCCCCCCCCCACGCACGCACCTGCTCCCCCGCCCTGCTCAGCAATAGCAACTTCGGGGCAGTTTCCACCCCCTGCCCGCATGCGGGGGAGGGGGGCTGCAGCGGCCGCGCGACTCACCCCCAGATGACATAGTTGGTCTTGACGTTCTTGGGCCAGGAGAACTCGCCGAAGATCACCTCGTCCCTTTCACCACGATCTCCTTCTTCTGCGTGTTGTACTGCCGCAGCACGCTCAGCACGTCCGCCATCTTCGCGCCGGGCCGCCGCCGCTCCGCCCGGCCCGGCCCGCTCGGCCCCCGCCGCCAGCCGCGTGAGGACCCCGCCGCCAGCCGCTAGGGCCCCGCCGGGCTGCCCGTGCCGAACGCCTGAGCGAGCCGCCCACGCCGCCTGCCCCCCCTATGTGCCCCTCGCCGCCTCTGCCTCGGCTCCGTGCTTCTGCCCCTCCCTCGCCCCCAGTCCGCCTGGCTAGCGTGGCCGTGCACGTCCGCTTTTGGCCGGGACAGTCCCCCTTTTTAAGCCCTGTCCCGGATGCCCTGACTTTTTGGCCAAACTGGGCTCTTGCCCCGTCTCCTTTTGCCAGGTGCAAGTTGCTCTGACCAGTGGGAAGAGCAAATGGCACGTGTCCAGTTTTGTCAAACTAATGGCTTGGTTGCGCCCCTTTGCGGGGGGTCATGGAGGGACGGGGGCTGCGGGGCTCGGGCTCAGCCCTGCGCGGGGCTCAGGCGGCCTGGTGCTCGGGTAGTCAGTCCCACCCCAGTCCTGGGCAGCGCAAGGCTCGGGCGGTCAGCCCAGAGCAGGGCGGGGCTTGGGTGGTCAACCCCAGTCCTGGGTAGTGCGGGGCTCAGGTGAGCAGCAACACCAGGTGGCTTGGGAGAGCCCTGAGTCGGGGGCTCAGGCAGGCAGGCAGCTCAGGCCTGCCCCACGTGGGGTCCCGCTTTTACTTTGGTAAATATGGTCACCCTACCCCTGTCCCCAACCCCCAATGCCCAGGGCTGCCTTCCCCTCTGCCCCTTCCCTTCCCTGTTGCCTTTCATCCTCGGTATTGCCAACCCCAAATGTTCAAAGATCATGAGTCAGGCTCACAGAAAATCCTGTGCTTGGCTTTAAAATCACAAGATTATGTAAAAATAATAGATTTGTATTTGCCTTCTAACATTTGGAGATGCGTTGTGGATGCATCCTTCAGGATGCATTGTGGTCACTTTTGAAGCTTTCTCCACAGCCACAAGGGCTAGAAACTTACTTTTTCTTTAAGAATGAAGGCTGGAATCATCACATATGACTTGACTCCAGGAGCTGGGGTTTTAAGGAGAAGGGTAATTATCACAAGACTCATGACAGAATCATGAGAGATGGCAACACTGCACTCCGCCCCACAGGTCTGCGTAGGGTTACCACCTTTCAAATGTAAAAAAATGGTACTCCACCACCACCACAAGGCAACGCTGCCACAACCCCAGCCGCAAGGCAACTCCGCAACCCATCCCCTTCAAAAGCCACTTATAATATGCAGAGAGATAACACATATAGATAAGATTGATAATATCATTGATAACAAATGGATGTTTGTTTTATCAGCACATTTTGCCAGCCAGCTTTTGTAGTCTGTTTCATTTAGCCAGTTCTCTGAATGTGCAGTTTCTGATGCGAGCTTTTTTTTCGGAGGTGCAGTAGAATCACACGCACCATCACCCTGATCTTCCATTATTTCATGTGCCTTGCATGTCTCCTCACTCTCACCTTCTCACGTGACAAAAACTGTCTTTCACGCACATGAGCACTGCGCTTGTGTGTTGGTGGGCAGACAGCTGCTGTATTTTCAACAGTTTTGATCGATTATTGCTTAAACTTCAGAAGTGGGAACTCTGCAACATCTTTAGCTGGACACAGAAACTTTTAACATTAGATATCCCAGTGTATTGTGATAATGCAAATCTTTAGATCCACAAAAATCCACAAAAACTGTCTTTCACGCACATGAGCACTGCGCTTGTGTGTTGGTGGGCAGACAGCTGCTGTATTTTCAACAGTTTTGATCGATTATTGCTTAAACTGCAGAAGTGGGAACACTGCAACATCTTTAGCTGGACACAGAAACTTTTAACATTAGATATCCCAGTGTATTGTGATAATGCAAATCTTTAGATCCACAAAAAATCCACAAATGGCAGATTAAATTGTTTTTCTGGCAACTGGCAAATTCACTAAAAAAATGGCAAGGCTGGTCAAATACCAGCCAGGTGGTAACCCTTATCCTGCAGGAGGGGAGCAGCCATTCCCTGCAGCCTGGGAGCCAGTCTTGGGTTTACACAAGGTTGCTTAGTCTGTCCAGCCAAGCACCAGCCAGCACCAAGCTATAAGCCCAGCTGCCATCTGGGAAGCGCATTAATCTTGTGTTATAGAAGAGCTGTACATGTAGAGAGAGACCGGGGAAGGTTGTCCCTTTTATTGGACCAACTTTTGTTGCAGAGAGAGACAAGCTCTTCAAGCCTGGTGTATTTGATCTCCTGCCCTTGAGTTCTTAACAAGTTAATAATACAGGCCTTGGTATCATCAATGGCGGGCCCGGGGCTCACGGAATTACAGCAACTAGGATGGAGTTTTAAGATTCTAAGGCCTCTTTTCTGAACCTCTTATAGGCCCTTATAAAGTATCTGTTCTGAGGGTATATCCTGAGAGCATACATGCACATAGGATTACCAACTTTGTTATATTTAAAAACAGAACACTCCAGCAGGAGTGCCAGAACCTCCCTTCCTCACCCCTTCCCCCTGAGGACCTGCCCCTGCCCACCCCTTCCGCCCAGGCCTCACTCCTGTCCCGTCTTTCCCTTGAGGTCCTGCTCCGGCCCTGTGCCTTTCCCCTCAGGCCCCCCCCCCCATCCTCTTTCCCCTTCCCTCTGTCACTCGCTGCTTTTTCCACTCTGCCCCCTTCCCTGCATGGGTCGGGAGTACTCGCCCACCAAACTGGGGCTGGGAGCTGCAGCAACCCGATGCAGATAGGTGGTGGTCCTGGCTAAGTAGAGGTTGGGCGGGTGATGACTCAGCGCATCTCTGCCTCCCCTGCCCACAGTAGCTGGACTTTGAGCGTCCAGTCAATAGAGCTGACTGGACACTGTCAGGTCCCCTTTTTGACCAGACTTTCTGGTCAAAAACAGGATACCTGGCCACCATATGATGCACACCTCGCACCCCCTAACTCATGCATCTGGTGTACATTGTATCCCTGCTTGTATTGCTTAGGCCCAGGGCCTTGTTTGGTGTATTGCAAACATCCCTAGCTGCACACCACAGTCATGAGGTAACTGTGTTCTATCAATACAGGTCTACAAATCAGGAACTGCAGCTCCAGAAATAAAGGCCTGAACCCAGAAAGCTGAATGAACCAATTAGAGGCCATATCTACACTACAGGAGCTACAGCTGCAGAGCTACGATGCTATAGCTATGCTGCTGTAGCACCATACTGTAGACATACACTACAGCAGCATCAAGAGTTTTTCCGTTGTTGTAGTAACTCCACCTCCCCGAGTGATGTTGACAGAAGCATTCTTCCATTGAGCTAGCTGTGTCTACATCTGGGGATTAGGCTGCCATAGCTGCAGCACGCAGGTGTGGATTTTTCCCACTCAAGTACCAGGGCTAGGTCAACCTAAATTTTAAGTGTAAACCAGGCTTCACTCCAGCAAAGGGAAGTAATTCACTTATAAGGGTATGTCTACACTATGAAATTAGGTCGATTTTATAGAAGTCAATTTTTAGAAATCGATTATACAGTAGATTGCGTATGTCCACACTAAGCCCGTTAAGTCGGCGGAGTGCGTCCTCACTACCATGGCTAGCATTGATTTACAGAGCGGTGCACTGTGGGTAGCTATCCCACAGTTCCCGCAGTCTCCACCGCCCATTGGAATTCTGGGTTAAGCTCCCAATGCCTGATGGGGCAAAAACATTGTCGCGGGTGGTTTTGGGAATACATGTCGTCAGTCACCTCCCTCCGTGAAAGCAACGGCAGATAATCGTTTCACGCCCTTTTTCCGCGCAGAAGCCATAACACAGCAAGCATGCTGCCGCTGAGCTCAGCTCAGCGCCACTATTGTGTCCTGGGTGCTGCTGGCAACAGACGGTGCAGTAGGACTGCTAAGCATCATCATACACCACTTCCGGTGCAACTCTGCTCTGCTGCTATTGTCTCAATAGCGAATTTCTCCATGTTGTCTGTCATGGGCTCCTGGGTATGTGTGTTCTTCCTCAGGAAATGTGCGCGGTGCTAACTGTCATCCTCCACTGCTTCCGCTGCAACTCTGCTCTCCTGCTCTCATGAATCCACTTCTTCATTCTCTATAAATATCTATTCTCGTGGCATCCGTCATCAGCCACCACTTCAGCTGCAACTTTGCTGTCTTGCAGATGCCATACCACGGCAAGCATGGAGCCCGCTCAGATCACCACGGCAGTTATGAGCATTGTAAACATCTCGCACATTATCCTGCAGTATGTGCAAAATCAGAACCTGCAAAAGCAGGCGAGGAGGTGACAGCAACACAGTGACGAGAGTGATGAGGACATGGACACAGACTTCTCTCAAAGCACGTGCCCTGGTAATTTGGAGATCCTGGTGGCAATGGGGCAGACTCGTGCCGTGGAATGCCGATTCTGGGCCCGGGAAACAAGCACAGATTGATGGGACTGCATAGTGTTGCAGGTCTGGGATGATTCCCAGTGGCTGCGAAACTTTCATGGAACTTTGTGACTTGCTTTCCCCTGCCCTGAAACACAAGAATACCAAGATGAGTTCAGCCCTCACAGTTCACAAGTGAATGGCAGTAGCCTTCTGGAAGCTTGCAATGCCAGACAGCTACCAGTCAGTCGGGAATCAATTTGGAGTGGGCACATCTACTGTAGGGGCTGCTGTGATCCAAGTAGCCAACACAATCACTGAGCTGCTGCTACCAATGGTAGTGACTCTGGGAAATGGTCAGGTCATAGTGGCTGGCTTTGCTGCAATGGGATTCGCCTCTGGTGGGGCGATAGACGGAATGCATATCCCTATCCTGGGACCGGACCACCGTGGCAGCCGGTACATAAACCGCAAAGGGTATTTTTCAATGGTGCTGCAAGCACTGGTGGATCACAAGGGATGTTTCATCGACATCAAAATGGGATGGCTGGGAGAGGTACATGACACTCACATCTTCAGGAACTCTGGTCTGTTTGAACAGCTGCAGGAAGGGACTTGCTTCCCGGACCAAAAAATAACTGTTGGGGATGTTGAAATGCCTATAGTTGTCCTTGGGGACCCAGCCTACCCCTTAATGCCATACACAGGCACCAAGGACAGTAGCAAGGAGATGTTCAACTATAGGCTGAGCAAGTGCAGAATGCTGGTAGAGTGTGCATTTGGACATTTAAAAGCACGCTGACGCAGTTTACTGACTCGGTTAGAGCTCAGCGAAACCAATATTCCCATTGTTATTGCTGCTTGCTGTGTGCTCCACAATATCTGTGAGAGTAAGGGAGAGATATTTATGGCAGGGTGGGAGGTTGAGGCAAATCATCTGGCCACTGATTATGACCAGCCAGACATCATGGTGATTAGAAGAGCAAACAGGGCACACTGCGCATCAGAGAAGCTTTGAAAACCAGTTTCATGATTGGCCAGGCTATGGTGTGACAGTTCTGTTTGTTTCTCCTTGATGAAAACCCGTCCCCTTGGTTCACTCTACTTTCCTGAAAGCCAACCGCCCTCCCCACTTCGATCACTGTTTGCAGAGGCAATAAAGTCATTGTTGTTTCAAAATCATGCATTCTTTATTAATTCATCACACAAATAGGGGGACAACTGCCAAGGTAGCCCGGGAGGGATGGGGGAGGAGTGAAGCACCAGTTGGGGTGGTGGATGAGGGGATGAGAGAAGGACAAGGCCATACTGCACTTCAAAACTTATTGAATGCCAGCCTTCTGTTGCTTAGGCAGTCCTCTGGGGTGGAGTGGTTGGGTGCCCAGAGCGCCCCCTCCCCCACCGTGTTCTTGGGCATCTGGGTGAGGAGGCTATGGAACTTGGGGAGGAGGGCGGGCGGTTACACAGTGGCTGCAGCGGTGGTCTGTGCTCCTGCTGCATTTCCTGCAGCTCCACCAGACGCCGGAGCATATCAGTTTGATCCCCCAGTAGCCTCAGCGTTGCATCCTGCCTCCTCTCATCGCACTGCCGCCACCTCTCATCTTGTTCCCACCACCTCTCATCTTGCTCGTCCCTCCTGTCCTCGCATTCATTTTCTGCTTTCCTGGACTCTGACATTGTTTGCCTCCACGCATTCTGCTGAGCTCTTTCAGTGCCGAAGGACTGCATGAGCTCAGAGAACATTTAATCGCAAGTGCATTTTTTTCGCCTTCTTATCTGTGCTAGCCTCTGGAACAGAGATGATAGGGGGAGTGTTGAAACATTTGCAGCTACAGGAGGAAAAAAAGGGAGAGTAGTATTTAAAAAGACACATTTTAGAGAACAATGGTTAGACTCTTTCACGGTGAACCAAGCTATTAACATTACATAGCACATGTGCTTTCGGTACAAGGTCGCATTTTGCCTCTTATATTGAGGGCCTGCTGGTTTGGTGGGAGAGATCACACACGCAGGGCCGGGCAACAGAATTCGGCTTGCAGGTATCCATGGTAAGCCACAGTCTTTTGGTTTCTTCAACCTTCATAACATATGGGAATGGTTGTAACAGCAGCGCCCCCCTTTCCCATATCAAGCACCCGTTGGGTTGGCCATTTAAATGGAGGGGCTGCGGTTTTCGGGTTAACGTGCAGCACAAACCCAACTAACCCCCCACACCCAATTTTCTGGGATGATCACTCTCCTGAGGATAACACAGAGAGATAAAGAACAGATGTTGCTTGAATGCCACCAAACACTGGAACCAAACGCTGCCATGCTTTGTTATGCAATGATTCCAGACGACGTGCTACTGGCCTGGCATGGTAAAGTGTCCTACCATGGAGGATGGAATAAGGCTGCCCTCCCCAGAAACCTTTTGCAAAGGCTTTGGGCATACCTCCAGGAGAGCTTCCTGGAGATGTCCCTGGAGGATTTCCGCTCCATCCCCAGACACGTTATCAGATTTTTCCAGTAGCTGTACTGGCTGCAAATGCATCCCAAGTCTTCAGGGCAAATTAATCATTAAACACGCTTGCTTTTAAACCATGTATTATATTTACAAAGGTACATTCACCAGAGGTGCCTTCTCTGGCTTCATGGTCCGGGAGCCCACCTTGGGAGGGTTGGAAGGGTATTGGCTCCAGGGTGATAAACAGTTCCTGGCTGTCGGGGAGAACAGTTTCTCCGCTTGCCTGCTGTGCACTGTCCTCCTCATCAGAATCTTCCTCATCCCCAAAATCCTCATCCCTGTTGCATGAGACTCCCCCCTTGCAGGTGTCCACAGACAGGGGTGGGGTAGTGGTAGGGCGCCCCCCCCCCGAATTGCATGCAACTCATCATAGAAGCGGCATGTCTGGGCCTCTGACCCGAAGTGGCCATTTGCCTCTTTGGTTTTTTGGTAGGCTTGCCTGAGCTCCTTAATTTTCATGCGGCACTGCTGTGGGTCTCTGTTGAAGCCTCTGTCCATCATGCCCTTGGAGATTTTTGCAAATATTTTGGCATTTCGTCTTTTGGAACGGAGTTCTGATAGGACGGATTCATGTCCCCATACAGCGATCAGATCCAGTACCTCCTGTTCCATCCACGCTGGGGCTTTTTTGCAATTCTGGGACTGCATGGTCACCTGTGCTGATGAGCTCACCACACTGGCCAAACAGGAAATGAAATTGAAAAGTTTTCAGGGCTTTTCCTGTGTACCTGGCTAGTGCATTTGAATTGAAAGTGCTGTCCAGAGCGGTCACAATGAAGCACTCTGGGATAGCTCCCGGAGGCCAGTACTGTCAAATTGCGTCCACACTACCCCAAATTCGACCCAGCGATGTTGATTTCAGCACTAATCCCCTCATCGGGGAGAAGTACACAAATTGATTTTGAGAGCCCTTTAATGGCTTTGTCGTCTGGACGGGTGCAGGGTTAAATCTATCTAACGCTGCTAAATTTAACCTAAACTTGTAATGTAGACCAGGGCTCAGCTAGCAAATTACTGGTCAATCACTATGAGGAATTGACATTCTATCCAGTAGAGGGCAGTAGTGCACATGTTCAAGCCACCATATAGAAAGTATCACAGAGTTCATAAATATGGTTACATAAATTTGGATTGGATCAGGTCTCACTGGGTTGAAAATCTGGTACATTTTCTACAACCTACCATCTCATAGTCGATTGTGCAAACCATTATCCAACTTCAGAAAGTAAGCTTTCATTTTAAATAAATTAGTGACCTGATTTTCAAAGCTCCAGTGTCTCCCATTTAAGTTTATGGAAGCAATGGGTGCTCATCACTTCTGAAATAAGCCAAAATTATCTAGACTTTGTAGTTGAGAAGACATCCTTCAAAATGTGAACCAATGTCTACATGAGTCTTTAGAGCTACAGAGAGCACCAAACCATCTCTGAGCCTTGTCTACACTACAGGGGAAATTTAATCTAAGCTATGCAATTTGAATTATGTTAATAGCATAACTCAAATCGGCATAGCTTAGATCTACTTACTGCAGGGTCCACACTATGTGATGTCAATGGGAGACGCTCTCCCATCAACTCCAACTACTCTTCTCGATCTGCTGGAATACAGGAGTCGAGGGGAGAGTGATCTGCCATCGATTTAGCAGGTCTTCTATAGACCCACTAAATTGACTCCCGATGCATGATCACCGCATGTCAATCCCCCGGGAAGTGGACAAGCCCCTGAGAGATGTGAACTGCCCCATGCATCATAACTGTGTAATATTACTGGGCATCACCAGATGGCATCATTACAGATAGTTTTACAAATTCTGTTAAACTGCTAAGGACTGTATTATATTCTGAAGAAATGCTGATTGTTAACTATGGTGTAGTTCTTTTTATTGGGAGCTGTTCATGTTAGACAAGATTTTATAGATTCATAGATACTAAGGTCAGAAGGGACCATTCTGATCATCTAGTCCGACCTCCTGCACAGCGCACGCCACAGAATCTCACCCACCCACTCCTATGAAAAACCTCACCCATGTCTGAGCTATTGAAGTCTTTAAATCATGGTTTAAAGACTTCAAGGAGCAGAGAAGCCTCCCTCAAGTCAACCATGCCCCATGCTACAGAGGAAGGCGAAAAACCTCCAGGGCCTCTCCAATCTGCCCTGGAGGAAAATTCCTTCCCGACCCCAAATATAGCAATCAGCTAAACCCTGAGCATATGGGCAAGATTCACCAGCCAGATACTACAGAAAATTCTTTTCTGGGTAACTCAGATCCCATCCATCTAATATCCCATCTCAGGGGATTTGGCCTATTTACCCTGAATATTTAAAGATCGATTACTTACCAAAATCCCATTATCCCATCATACCATCTCCTCCATAAACTTATCAAGTAGAATCTTAAAACCAGATAGATCTTTTGCCCCCACTGCTTCCCTTGGAAGGGTATTCCACTATTTTCAAAAGTGACCAATAATTTTGGGTATATCAATGGAGACACTCCAGAAAGAGGCCCGATTTTCAGAGCATGGACACTCAACAAAATTCTAGAAAAGTCAGGACCCTTTAAGGTGTTTCAAGGGCACTCAAAAACTGATTTTCTTAAAATCATTGGTCACTTTTTAAAATCTTGGCCATTACCAGTAAAGCTGGTTCTTTCTGATGTAGTCTATCTGACTGGAATCACCATGTGTAATAAGTAAAGGTATTGCTGCTTTGACAATGGCAATGTTCCAATAAATCCTTAGATTTTTGTAAGCAAGAATTACAAAATCCACACAAGCAAGCAAAACTGCATGGTGTCAAAACCTTATAAGAAACTTAATGGTAATTTAATGTCAATATTGCTCTTTCACTGCTGATCAAAGCACACACAAAAGATGGATGATCATATGCTGATTTACACCATCGATTGAGCAGCATCTCATTTATACATCACAAGTGCATAGTTTGGGCTGTGAATAGAGCCTGATGTAGCATACTTTCCATTAACTATATTGTTGTACTGCAACAACTTACATTGTTGTTTTTTTTTAAAAATTGTTGTTCACAATGACTGAACAATTAGTTTGCTAGTTATAGTGCTTAATGAGATGTCCCAGTGTTAGAACCACTTTGGGAGACAAGTACAAATGCTTTTGGAACCACTACATATTTCCAAGCATTGATCCTGGATTAGAGAGTATGGTGTATTGACAACTGCATTAAAATTATGATCTGTCCCTTTAAATGCTCGGGGAGGTTTCCTGGTCCTGCTTGCAAATGAGGGAGCTCTGTAAGGAAGTGTAAGATTTGGACCAAGCAGACTCAATTTGAAGACCAGCAGCCTAGAAAGAAGAATAAGATGAGATGAGTTGTGCCTCTCTGTGTTAAGGAACAACCTGCTTTCTGTGTGTGTGTGTTTGGGGGTTCTTATGTATTATTCTGAATTGTAAGAAATACAATGGTGTAATGTTGCAACTGTAGGGACCAGGCTGTGGGTAGTCTAAGGGTTAGAGTCAGGAGTCTGGAACCAGCACTGGGGTCAGTGTCAGGTGCCAAGCCAAAGGTCAGAACCGAAGTCAGGGTCTGGAGTCAAGCCAAGAATCAGGAATCAAGCCCAGGGTCAGAGTCAGGGGTTCAGCATAAAAGTAGGGACCTGGAGCAAGGCAGGAAACAGGAACTGAGATCAGAGGGTCTGGAACAAGGAGGGCAGGAACAGGAAGGGAGGCAGGAAATAGAAGTCAGACAAGTAGGTAGGGCCTGTAGTAGTAGCCAGCCAGGAATTCATCTAGTTGTTCAGACAACTTCCTGTACTTCTTTCTGGCTTAAGTCATGTGCCCAGCCAGGTGGTGGGGCTGGACATCTCCCCCAGTCAGGAGCTTCTTGGATGAGACTCTTTGTTAGCCCCCGCTTCTCCAGTCATTTGGTGAGCTGCGGCGGCCACATTCTCAGCACGGCCTGGTGACTTGTGGGCCCATGCTCAAGGCTTACCATCCTCCACAACAACCTTCCAGCAAGAGTAGCTTATGCTTTTATCTAACTTGTCTATGTATGTCAGAAATGTAACAGAGATCAGAAAATGTTTTGAGACCTGGATAGAAGGCGAAAAGTGGGACAAATGTGAGGCTTAGCAAGCTCCTTGACATTGTCCCTTTAAAATTAAAGGTGGCATCAATAATAATAAAACACATCACAACTAATGCAGTACAAAACAAAATGCTAAAAAGTCAAATACCACAGCATCATTATAGTAGAGGGAGAAGAATGAAATTTATTTTCTTGGTATCTGGAAACAAACCATAATAACAACAGTAACAAAACTTCAAACAAACATCACAATCACGTATTTACTGCCACTACTTAAAAAAAATCATGTTATCATGTTTCACTTGTTACATTGGGTTTGAATTTTGGGGAAATTAAACAGTTTAAGTGGTAGCAGATCTCCTCTGGCACATTTATTTGTTTTCTCATGATCGCAGAGTACAGTTTCTTCCATTCAAGTCTATACACACTGGAAATCCTTTATGTTTTAGTGACACCTGAAAGTGAGATTCTGTTACCTCCTCAGGAATAATATTACACTGAAATGTTAGGCCTACAGGACAGTTCAACAGCTGACATTCAAATCCTGGATGCTTTGAGGGTCCTTAACATTTTTCAAGACCAGCAGGAAGAAAATGAAAGAGACTCACAGAATTCATGTTCTTCAAAGTAGAACACCATGAGCATGGTGAGATGCAGAGAAACAGGCAATCTTTCACAGCATTTCCTGTTCTGAGATGCTAGAAATATTATCATTCATATTATAACAAAAAACTATGCAACGTTTAATATATATTACATGCACATATCATGAATCGCACATATTATATCATAATGTAACATATGAATATACTATGATACAGTTTTCAGAGTAGCAGCTGTGTTAGTCTGTATTCGCAAAAAAAAAAAGGAGTACTTGTGGCACCTTAGAGACTAACAAATTTATTTGAGCATAAAGCTTTCATGAGGTACAGCTCACTTCATCAGATGCATTTGGTGGATAATACAGTGTTTCTCAACCAGGGGTCCAGGGCCTGGGGGGAGCCGCAAGCCATTTTCAGGGAGTCCGTCAAGCAGGGCTAGCATTAGACTTACTGGGGCCCAGGGCAGAAAGATGAAGCCCCACCTCATGGGGCTGAAGCCCAGGGCCCTGAGCCCCACCACCCGGGGCTGACGCCGAAGCCTGGGCAACTTAGCTTTGTGGGACCCTCTGTGGTGGGGGACCCATGGCAATTGCCCTGATTGCTACCCCCTAACGCTGTCCCTGGCTTTTATATGCAGACACAGTTGTTGTGACACAGGTGGGCCGTGGAGTTTTTATAGCATGTTGGGGGGGGGGGGCTCAAGAAGAACACGGCTGAGAAACCCTGCTACAATACACAGTAATATAATTAATTACATTATCTACCAAAATGCTATCAACTCTGAAGTACACTGCAGCAACAGTTTAACTTGCATAATGCAACAGCGCACAACTATTTAGGAGGTGAAGTACTAACATTAAGAATAATTTTAGGTAGGCAGAATTTAATTGCCCAAATTGGAATTTGCTCGTGTCACTGGAGCAAATGTGTTTTTCTCTAGCAAAAAACTGCAATGGAGCTTTTAGTGTATGCAAATGGCCAGGACCTTAATTTTATGTCCCATCCAAAAGACAGTACTTTTTAAAACACAATGGATTCAAACTGTTTGTTACATGTCATGCAGGCTCATACATAGATTTGCCAGTACAAAGTACACCTAGAATATTTGTGGATCTGTATGGCACATCTCTAGTCTGTATATACAATCTTCCTTTATCCACTGTTCACAATCATCATAGTTCTGATGAATGAAAAAGTACCATATATATGGTCGTTCATTATAAGTCGACCCCCCAAGATGGATAGGTAAAAATGGCAAAAACTGTATGACCCTTTCATAAGCCGACCCTATATTCTGGGGGTCGGCAAACTTTGGCTCCCGGCCCATCAGGGTAAGTCACTGGCGGGCTGGGACATTTACCTAGCAAAATGTCCCAGCCCGCCAGCGGCTTACCCTGACAGTCTGGGAGCCAAAGTTTGCCGACCCCTGTTGTAGACCACTGATGATGGAATGACAATTCTGGATTTGCTTCTCTATAAATTTTCTAAAATTTTATTTTTACTTAAATTGTATATATGTTATGTTATAATTGAGATAGAAGTATTAATATAAATAAAATGATGGATATCGATTATATAATTTTTCTCAGTTCATGTCCATGTAAATAAAAGACTTAAAACGTGCTTCCCTAAAGTTCAATTTTCCTAGTACTAGTTGTTTACTTTTCCTAGTATTGTTCTACTACAGGACTATATTATAATTATTTTTATAGCACGTACTTATATTGATCGTCAAATAATTTATTGATGTCAATATTGCAGCTGTTTAAAGTTGCAAAGGCTTTGTTTAGTGGACTAGATTGGCTTGAAATGAATGCTAAAAGAGCAGTGCTACAGATCTGCATGACATTTGACCCAAGCATTTCACAAAATGCTTCACCTTACAAGCCAATCAGAAAAATACAAAGAATGATAGTACTATGGCACTGGTGTCAGTCCATTACTCTGTAATTTGATCTCTTCATATATTTCTACCAGTGGAACTTGTAAGTCTCGAGCCAATCTGAAAATATAATGTGCAGAATCGATGGAATCTGTAATAAAATTTAAATAGCCTGTTATCGCCACAGACATGCCAATCTACAAGGCTGCTTTGAAATAAACAAAGAACAATAATAATTGGACAGTGATAAAGCAGCTGACATTCCTATATAAAGTCCTACAAAATCTATAACTAAATTATTTTCTAAGATTTTCATACTAGTATTTAAAATGAACGATGAAATCAAGAAAATGGTCTGCTTATCATGCAGCGTTCAAACATAAAGTTGTTGAATATGCAGAAGCAAACAATAATAGTACTGCTGCTCGTGAATTCTGTATCAATGAGAAGCAAGTAAGAGAATGGCAAAAAATAAAAAACACTAAAAGACATGCCAAGAAGCAAGAAAAATGTCCAACAAGGTGCACTTAGTTTCCTGAGATTGAGAAAGATCTCAATGATTGGGTTGTTGAATGTCAACAAAATGGGTACGTCGTCACTAGAACTGGAATTCATCTGCGTGCTCTGCAAATGTTGAAAGACAACAAATACAAGTCAGTAAAGCTGTCAGTATTTGTCACATCAGCGGGTTGATGTACTCGCTTCATGAACCGTCATCGTCTCTGTCTTTGTCAGCAAATAAAGATAGCGCAAAAGCTGCTGAGAGATCTGGAAGAAAAAAATCGAATCTTTCCAAAGGCTTATTATAAAACATCGAAAGGAATATGCATTTGAGCTGTCACAAATAGGAAATATGGACGATCACCGATAACATTCTATCTCCTGAGCAACAGAACAGTAACTGGTGTTGGTGAAAAAACAGTTTTAATTAAAACCACTGGCCATGAAAAAATCAATTTTATGGTGGTTTTATCTTGTTTGGTCAATGGATCAAAGCTCCATCCTGTTGTTTTTTAAAAGAAAAACCTTGCCTAAAAACATGGAATTTCCTGCTGGTGTCATCGTACGTGCACACGAAAATGGATGGATGGATGAAAGTGGAACTATTGAATGGCTGGAAAAGTATGGAATAAGAGACCAGGAGCACTTTTCAAGAAACATGTTATGCTCATTTGGGACATGTTCAGAGCACACAAGACAGATGAGGTGAAAAATGTGGCCAAAAAAATGAAAACTACTTTGGATGTAATACCTGGAGGCTTAACTTCTGTTCTACAACTGCTTGATGTGTGCCTGAACAAACCCTTTAAAAACAAGCTATGCAAAATGTGGTCTGAATGGATGTGGTTAGGCATGGCGAAGTGGACAAAAGGCGGGAATCCTATGAAGCCCGAAATCAATCTAGTGGCCCAATGGGTCAAGGATGCGTGGGAGTCTATTCCCTCGGAAATGATAGAAAAATCATTTAGGAAATGCTGTATCAGCAATACACTCAACAGGTCAGAAGACGATGCCATATTTGATGATGACACAATAGAGGCTGATGATGAGAAGGAATCTGAGGCTGAAAATGACACTGCCGACATCTACGATGACAATGCCGGTGCAGCTGTCACTGAAGCCAAGTTTAATTAACTGTTTGGTGAATTGGAGACTGATTCGGACTTTGAAGGATTTTAAGATTTTTAAATAAGTACCTTAGACCAATATGAGACTTTAAAATCAGTAAATGGATATTTAAAACATTGACTGTAATTTTGAAGGTGAATATATCTTTGTTCAGTTATTATTATAAGGACAACAGGCTTTTTGTTAGATTACATTAAAATAATTCTAGCAAAACTTTTGAGTGTTTCTTGTGATGCCAACTTTTAAAATATAGCCGGGGCCGGCAAACTTTGGCTCCTGGCCCATCAGGGTAAGCCACTGGCAGGCCGGGACATTTTGTTTACCTGGAGCGTCAGCAGGCATGGAGCCCCTCAACCCCCAGTGGCCAAGGTTTGCCATTCCCAGCCAATGGGAGCTGTGGGAAGTGGCGTGGGCCGAGGTACGTGCTGGCCGCCACTTCCCGCAGCTCCAATTGGCTGGGAACGGCGACCTGTGGCTAGTGGGAGCTGCGGAGCTCCGTGCCTGTGAACGCTCCAGGTAAACAAAACGTCCCAACCTGCTAGCGGCTTACCTTGATGGGCCGGGAGCCAAAGTTTGCGAACCCCTGCTCTACAATGACAATGTATTAGATATTCAATTCAATAATTCAATAGAGCTTAAAATCGTCAACTTTTGGTGTAGACCTGTTGATAAGCCGATCCCTGCTCTTTGATGCTTCACTTTTTTACCAAAAAAATTTGGTTTATGAACGAGTATATACGGTATTCACTTTAGTAATCGCTCAGTCTGTTGATAGGTGAGCAATGCCTGCCTCAGTAAGTAGTCAACCATAATACATGGCTGAAAGAAAATTTACAGTACAGTGTTTTTCTCTTTCATGTTAACATATCTTAAATAACAATTATAAATAATGGAGGTTATAAAGTAGATTATGTAATTTGTTTTGTTGATTTATTTGTGTTACACTGAAATCAAAATATATGTCATCAACTTAGACACCTTTCTTTAGTTAAGATCTGTTGACAGAGCTCAGAGAAAGGGCTATTTTCATGCGCTAGTGGATACCTCATTCTTATCAGTTTCATCACAACTGAATTAGAATATCTTCAATATTAAATGGATTAAGCATCTGAAAACTACTGACTTTTTTAGTAATAGCTCTTTTTATTTTTCCTCCTTCTTTGTATGTATGCCAGTATTTTTATTCCTTTGTTTAGATCTTGTAGATAAAATTTTGCCACTGGCTAGTTGGGGTAACAGCCAATAAAAGAATGTATTTTGCAATTTGATATCTTTATAGCACATACGTGAGCACAAGAATTTTAACATCACAAAGATATTCTTAGCAAGAGAGAAATGAAGATAAAAAAACAAACTGCAGTCTCTTCTTGTACGTATATTTACCAATTCTCTTTTCAAATGTGAAAGGAATTATCTGAAATGAGAAAGCATACTAGTATCGTACCAATATCAAAATGTATTGAATACTGTATAATGTTGCTGGAACTGTACTTTCTGAACATTATGTAATTGTATAGCCTAGCATGTTATGTTCATGTTGTAAAATCAGTATAAAGTTTAAAAAACAGTTTGGTACATCATGTGTCAGTATTTCCAATTGACCCATTACTTCTAATTCTCATCATTACCAAATATAAAATTGATAATGCTTGTACTATTTTTGTAGTACATTAGTAAATATTAGCCTGTTGAAAAAGATTATTAATTGGTTAATAAGAAGTTGTTATTGGAAAGTACGAACTAAATAATACCAATTATTCAATTCTTACCTTTCAGCTATCATTTGGGGAAAAAACTAGAATCATTAGACAGTTTGCTGAGACTGATATGGAATAGAGCATTTCTTACCAGCTTCAAAAGGGAGGCTGCTAGTAGATCTGCTGGACTAATGGGTTCCTAGTATAGAACCTGACTGGTAGGCTCAGAGGGCCTATAAGTTTAGCTATCCAACGGAACGTTTGGCCAGAGATCTCCAGTGTTCCAGTACTAGCATGCTGAAGGACACTTCATGACATAGATGAGGCAGGTGTATATTGCAGAACAGTACCCTATAGCTTGTATTACTGCACAATACTTGGGATTCTAAAACAAAGAAAAACATGTTAAGATTTAGAGAATATGATGTTGAATGTTTCATTCGACATTAGTAAAAACATTTGCTTAATTGGTATATTATATAATCCCAAATATAATACCCCAAAGACATATCAAAGTCCACTGTCTCTAGAGACCTCTACATAGGCCACTAGGGGAACTTGCAACAAATTTATCACTGGCTGCACTGACGCTTTTTCCTAAAATTATTTATTTTTCCTAAATTACTAAAGTATATATCCATACAAAATTATAATTTATTTATGTAAGGTTTTGATTTTTTTTTTGCAGAATCAATAATAATAATAAAAAAGCACAGTTATCTCTATTCCTTACTGGACCTAACAGAATAGAAACACAAATAAGGTGCTGTGCACATCTTGTCTTTTTTATTATTTTTCTTTTGCTTTTTAGGTAAAAGTGGTTGTCCGTACAACACTTCTGAAGTAAATTTAAAAATGCTTTCACATAATAGAAGTCCAAATAATAATGAAAAACATATCTGGGTGGCTTGGGTCTGGGGGAGGGGAGGGGAGAGGAGGGGAGGCATGACTGAGGCTGGCACGGGGCTTCTTCGGGTAGGTGGGGAGCAGGGGGGGCAGGTCAAGGGGGGTAGGCACTCTGGTTTTGGCCGGCCCAGGGCTCCTCTGGGCAGCTGTGTGTGGGGGGCGTGGGTGTCTCAGGGCTTTGGCCAGCCTGGGGCTCCTCCAGCCGAGGTGTGGGGTGCTCAGGGCTGTGGGCTTGTGGCTCCAGCCACAGGGGAAGCGGGAGATCTCAGGGCTCTAACTGCCAGAGGTTAGCAGGGGCAGAACAGGTGGAGTTTGGGGGCTAGCCTCCCAAGCGTCCGCCACTTGCCTTCTAACTCTCCTGCCACAGCCACTCTCCTGCCCACCACGAGAACCCCCGCTCACTGGGTGGTTCACTGCTCATCTCCTCACTCTCTGCTAGCCCAGACCCCCGGCCGCCTCCTAACACACCGCCACTCGCCTCATCCCCTCATCCCCCGCTACAACCAGATCCCCTCCCGCACCGCTGCTGGCTCATGGCTGCCTCCTTACTCCTCCACACGTGCTTCCCTCACTCCCCCCGGCCTGCTGCTCGCCTCATGGCACCGCCTCCTCACCTGCCCCTCGCCTTGTTCCTTCAGTGTTGTGTGTCCCACCAGTGTCTCCAGAAAGGTGGCGCATGCAGGAGAAACAGGGAGGAAGGGAGGAGAGCTGATGCTTCCCCCTTGCCCACTGCACACGAAATGCTGTGGCTGCAGAGAAATGGCAATACAATTAAGTTTCTTTTCTATAGCTCTTTCTTACAGACTGTATCTTAAAATGCTTTTCAGCGATAAAATTGTACTACCTTGATTATCCAAAATGTCATGAGGGATATTGAACATGTTCAGATAATTGAGGATCAGGTAATGTATGGATTTTCATGATTGTTTCATGTAACAGGAAGATTTTGTTTTATATTTGAAGTTGCACTGTAATACAATTACACAGGTAAGTAAAAGCAGAGGAAGAAAGAAAACTATAAAGGAGAAAAGTTACTTTGCAATGGAGATTAAAATGAGATGGAGAGCTGACAAGGGAGAGGTATGAGCAAACTGTCTAGTATTTCCCAATGGTTGGCTGGCAGATAGAAAGCAGTATTTTGGCTTCTTTTCTCAGCTCTGAAATTGACCTGTGTGACCTTGGGATTCTAAAACAAAAGATTACTGGTCAGACAACATGGACTCAAGTGCCACCAATAGGCAGATGACACACTACCTATCCTTTACGTATATGACCACCCACTGCCATCAAGCTGGCCAGTCTTGAATAAGATTAGCCTATGATGAAACAGCTGGGAGAAGCTTAGCTGAACCTCAGCAAGAGAGAGAGAGGATGCTGGTGACCAGAGGAAAGCCCTTTGAAAACAGTCTCCTTGGCTGAAGGTACACCCCAAAATTGCTCAATTCAATCTGTAGTAAGAGTAATCTTGGATTCTTGCTGATGCTAAGCTCTCACAGAAGTAGCTGAGAGTGACTCATTCTATCATCTCCAATTGCTAGAAGATGATGTCCATGTGGTCAACGATGACCTGGCCTTAGTTATTCATGCCTTCATCACTTCTTGGCTGAACTACAGCAATGTGATATACCTGGACTTCTTCAGCACTCAGGAAACTCCACCTAGTATACACACTGCACCATGTCTTCTCAGCAAGATAGGCTGCTGCAAGCATCTCATACTCTCCTCTCTAAACTGGCTTCCCATAGAATACCAAAGAAAGTTCAAGGCCTGATTCAAAGCATGACATGGCCTGAGCCCAGAATATCTAAAAGACCCCTTCAGCGCCAGGGAGAAGAGTGCTGACAACTTGCTCTTGTGGCACAATGGAACGCTCTATAAATAACCTGGGTAAAACTTCATGCAAGAAACAGAACTTTACCAGTCTGCAGGTATGTCTACACTAGAAACTTAAGTTGACTTATATTAGGTCAGTTTACAGTCACCCATTAATTACTGTGGTGGTGTATGTCCACACTACCTCCTTGGTTGGTGGTGTGCGCTCTCACAGGGAACGCTGCCACCAGCTTAGAGGGGCAGTGCAGGGTGCTGAGAGATCTCTTGGCTCTGCTGGCGCTCCCTGCCAGGAGCCCGGTGCCCCTGCCAGGAGCCCGCTGCCCACAGGATCCTGGGTTCCGGGCCCGCTGCCTCCTCCCTCTGCTCCCTGTTCCTGGCCAGGAGCGTGTGCAGCTGCCTTATGTGGACCTAGCTGTGTTGTGTAAACCAACCCTAAGACAGTAGAATGAACTCCCCCAAGAACCATCACAAACCTCGCCACCTTCTGCCCCCTGGGCCAAGGCGTTTCTTCGACCTTGCCTTCTCTGACACCAATACATAAGAATGTGGGTTAACACTAACTAACCCTCCCAAAACAAGGCACTGCACTGTGCCCACCTCTCCCCGGGACAGGAGCGCGCAACCAGGGGCTGCCAGATGAGCCTCCGTTGTAGTGCAGTAGCAGAGGGCGGCTGAGGTACCATGGCCAGGGAGAGGGACATGTTGCGGGGCGGGTTGTGGAGAAGGAGGTTGGGGGAGCCCAACAAAGGGCTGCCAGGAGCGGCGCAGGGACTGCTCTCCCCGGGCCAGCGCTATGGGATCGGGGGGGGCCCCAGGGGCGGGGGGGGGTCCCTGGGCTCCGGGGGGGAGGGGGAGGGGCGGCAGGCGCGAGGGTCGCGCGAGAACGCGGGCAGGCAGCGCGGCGGGCAGCCCAGCTCGCGCGGGAGGCGGCCGGGCTCCTCCCCCGGCCCGGCGAGCTCATGGCCTTGTGGGGAGCCCGCGCGCCGCCGGCAGCCGGCTCAGGTCCGTGCGGCGGGTCGGGGCCGCGCACCCCCTGAGTCCCCGGTTCCGCCCCGCCCCGTCGCCCCACTGTCCCCGACCCCGTGTCGCCGCCGAGCACCGCGCCGGTGCTGAGCCGCGCTCAGGATCCGCTCCCCTGCTGCGGGGCACTTCTAGCCCGGCGGGGAGCGAGCCAGGCCGGCTGAGCCTGCCAGCAGCTGCTCCGCCGGCGGCCCCCCCACGGCTCTCAGCAGCGCCGCCACATCGGGGCAGATAAACAGCCGAGCCCAAGGCAAATAGGGGACCCCCCCCCCGGGCATACCAGTACCGGTCTGGTCTCCTTTAGGACTAGGAGAGTTACACTGGTATAGTAAACTGGGGGAGGGGGAGTGAGTGTTGTTGGTGTGTTAAGGATCAAGTTGCACCGCTTTAATCCCTAGCACGCAAAGCAGAATCAGCTCTCCCAGTGCAGGCACCTTTGGCCCACTTGCAACTGCATCCTGGCGAGCCTGGGTTTGCCGCTTTAATTACACCAGCATAATTAAATAAGCAAAATATTCTACTGTAGATAATCCCTTCCTTAGGTGGCATTTTGAAAAGGAATGTTTCTGTAATTCACTTCAAACTAAGGGCTGCCGTGCAATGCCAAACCCTGCAGAGACAAGATCTTGGGCAACCAGTGGGTTTCTGATGTGTGGATAGACTGAGTCAAGCTGTCTCTGTTCTGGGCACTTTGCCAATATGTAAAAACTGACAGTTTTTGCCTCGGAGAGCTTTCAGTCTTGAACTAGACCTTAGTAATTAGAATTTAAAGAAACCAACATATAATGGGTTGAGGGTAGTGAAGTTGTTTTGACAGAAATCCTTAGTGTCGTATTTAAAATAACCTGTGAACCATAAAAAGTGTTTTTTTTTCAAAAAGAGGTTTTATACTTCTAACATTTTTGTTTTTAGAATGGGAAATAATCCATCTACTTCAATGGGATTGTCTAATGCTGTTGCTGAGAACAAGATCCAGGTAAATAAAGGGGTCATTTATTATTCAGAAAGAATTATTATTTCTAGCCTTTGAAAAATGGATAGTAATTTTAGAAGGGTTTAGAAGGGTATGCAGTGATGGAGAAACTACCACAGCCCTTGGTAAATTCTTCCAGTGGTTAATTACCCTCACTGTTAAAATGTATGCCTCACAGAGGTAAAATATCTCTACTCATATTCACTATTCCTCTGATTATACATCCAAGAAGTGTATTAGCCCTTTTGGCCCCAGTGTCTCACTAGGAGCCTGAGTTGAGATGATTATCCACCACCCCCAATCCTTTTTTAGACTCTCCTCTTCCCAGGATAGAGTCCCCCGTACTGTAAGTACAGCCTACATTCTTTGTTTCTAGATAGGAACTTCACATTTGGCCATTTCAAAACACACATTGTTTGCTTACGCCCACCTTACAGAGTGATCATGATAGCTCTTTAACAGTGATCTATCCTCTTCATTATTTACCACTTCCCCAATCTTTGTGGCTCTTGCAAGCTTAATCAGTAATGATATTTGTTTTCTTCCAGTTCATTGATAAAAAATGTTAAATAACATAGGGTCAAGAACTAATCCTTGTAGGACCCCACTGGAAACACCTACTTATAACTTTTGGTAGTTTATACCATAATGAAAAGATAAAACATACTGCTTTTGTCAAAGTCTTTTATCTTTTAAGAATGTGATTGATTAATTAATTTAATTAGTACCCATGTGCAGAATACATTGACTCAACCTTTTTTAAAAAAAAAAAAATACAGGAAACCATTTCAGACAACTGTGTAGTGATTTTCTCGAAAACAACATGTGCCTACTGCAAAATGGCAAAGAAACTGTTCCAGGATATGAATGTAAATTACACAGCAGTAGAACTAGACATGTATGAAAATGGAAGCCAGTTTCAAGACATTCTTCATCAAATGACTGGTGGCAGGACAGTGAGTACATCTTTTCAGCTGTAGTAACTAAAATAGATGGGGGCTAATTCACTGAAGCAATAGCCCACCAACTGTGACCTCATCAGATCTTGTGTGCTAGCTGCATTGAACTTTATATATGAGCTACTAAGTAACACACAAGTTGCTTCAGGAAGCTGTAGTAAAGATTCTGCAAGATATCTGACATTCCTCATGGTACTGACATACCACTCCAAAGTTATGATAATTAGTGTACTGCTCATCCTGCTGTCTTTCAGATGAGACTTTAAACAAAGGTCACATCAAAGATACAAAACTGAAATTCATCAGGAACACTTTTTGCTTGGGTAAAAGTGTTAGCCCCATTATCCTAGCAACTTTGGGAATTACATTCTGTCTTTGTAACAAGTCCCTGTAACTTCATTTGAACCAAGTGTTTTTTCACTGCATGTTTTTAAACCTATGTGCAAATGATGTATCTTACTTTTAAGGATAAGGTGCCGTGATGCCTCTCTTTAATGTAAAGCATCTCGGGACCTCTTTTATAGAAAGTTATTATGGAAATGTAAGACTGTCCACTAATATGGTGCATCAAATAGGAATGCTAAGCTTTTACATACTTGCTAAGTTTATGTGGCAGTGCGGCAGCATGCATGACCACACTTGGTTTTTTATCCTACCTCCAACAAAATAACACATGTAATTTTCATATACTTAACAGGTTCCAAGAGTGTTTATTAATGGGGCTTTCATCGGAGGTGCTACAGATACTCAAAGGCTTCACCAGCAAGGCAAGCTGCTTCCATTAGTTCATCAATGTCAAATGAGAAGAGCGAAAAATTCTAATCTGCCATGTGGCCTACCTTAGCCTTAGTTACAAAAGTGCCCCTAATCTAGATGTTGGATACCTAAAATCCATCTTAGGGCTTCTAAATAAATGGCCTGACTTTCAGAGACTTTGAGAGCCCACAAGGTCTAAAATTAGGCCATTTATTTGGGGGCCTAACTCTTTGAATTTAGGTGCCAATTGTTAAGCACCCAAACTTGAAAATTTAGGGCTATATGCGCAGCATGGTCTACTAACCTAACTCGTTTGGAGCGAGTAATTCGTCCATTTGAAATAATTTATCTAACACAGACATTACGGCCTTGGGCAATACTTAAGTCCTCCCTGCCTCAGCTTCACTGTTCATAAAATGCAAGTAAAAACAATTACCTACCTCACAGAGCTTTTGTGTGGATTAGCTAATATTTTTGTTACAGGGCTTTGGAGACATAAAGGACATGTTTTAAATGTTAAAAATTGGTACATGAGGTTCTGTGAAATAGGTGACAAACACAACTAGTGAAAACTTGCACTGCTTATCACCTTTAAGACCTTGTAGTATCCTATTGATTGTAATGTGAGTTGGTTTGCTATACTTTCTAGCTAATTTTACTGTAATTGTGTTGGAACAAAAGATGACTGTGCAATTTAGTATTTCCTATAAAATCTAGTCAGTGTTAAAGATTGATTCTTTTGTCCAATTATGTACACTGAAGACACTAAAAAGAACCAGTTAATGTTTGTTTATATGAAGGCTGCAGTTACTGAGATTTTAATTACATTTCTGCAAATGTAAACGCTGTTATTAAAGACAGTATAATGGTAAGCTACAGTAGAGTTTTTCTTACAGTTCTGTATATACTCTCAAGTAACAGTTGGAAACTTATTTTTTTAAACACAGTGTTAAGTTCTAATCACTTTGAGACACTTAACCAGTCTGTTCTGTTTCAATAATGTAGTTACTACATCTGCTGTGGACTCCCCTGCCAATTTTAGTAGTTTTACAATTATTCCATTTTTTTTTAAATGTGGTGAAGGTCCAACATACATGGTAAAAGTGAATCTGACTATATACAAATATATAAGGTAAACAAAGCTTTGTCTAATCGTTCAAGCGCTGTAATATTACATGTAACTATAGCAAGTAGATTTTATATAGAAATATAGGTTATGTCCATCTGTGTTCAATTGTCTATATGCAATATATATGTACTTTTAAAAATGTAAGTTACATACTGACTCAGTTCCTTTTGTGTAACTTTGAAATAAGCAGTTTTTTTTTTTTCCCGGCTGTGCTTTCCACCTAACTTTTTCAGGCGCTGACATATCTCACTGCTATTTACTTACTACTTAGAAGACAGCATGCAAGATTGGGAAGTCTACCTCTAGTTCTGAGACAACAGCTCAGGTGCTGCCCCAAGCTTTTCCAGCAGTAGTATGAAATTCACTTTGTCATTTCTTTCGGTCCCCCATCACATTCTGAGTACCAGCATGCCAACTGTTGAGAGAGCTATTACTTTGTTTGCTGCTTGAAAGAGCTTTGAGCAGTCCCAGGGGGACTGAAACAATCTGTCTTTAGTCAGAAAGACAACATTGCTTCAGTTTATTTAAATTCACCTCACAATCATATGGGCTAGAAACTTTAAAAAATAAAATTAAAATCTGAAAACAGTTTAGGCCTCTTCAAGTGCCAGGAAAAGCCTCACTTATCAGTTGCAAGTAGCTTTTAAGTCATGAGTTAAGTTTTGGCAGGGAACTGTTGGAGTAATACAAATACAGTAATTTAACTAGTGTTAATACTACTAACGCGTGGTAAAGGCACCACCAGTAGGTTATCAGAGCTCCTGCAGTGCAGCGGTGCACACTAATCAGGTAAATGCATGGCTCGCATAAGTTTTGTTATGGCATAGAAATTACTTGCAGAGGAGAGGCTTTCAGACATATGCATAATAAAAACAGCCTGGGAAGCTATGTAGTCCCTATGCACGATATTATAGGTCAAACATTGCAAATTCTGTACTAATAGCTAGAACAGTATAATATGTTATAATTAATAATTAACAGTTAATTAAAACAGGGCAGATAGGTGGTCAAAGGAATTTGAATTGAACAGTTGGCCATAATGTAGTCATTGGGATAAGACAGTGAACTGGGACTCATCCTTGCTTTATTTTTGGCTGGACCACTCAAGTATATGACATGGGGCAAATCACTTCACCTCTCAACTCATCTGTAAAACGGGGACAGTTTTATATTTACTTTCCTCTGTAAGGCGCTTTGAGGTCTTTGGGTAACGAGCACTGTGTAACAGCTAATTAGAGTAAATCTGCCATATTTCTGCCATGCTTCATTCCTTTCCCTTTCAGTTCTCCATTTGTCAACCCACTTCCCCCTCAACGGTATGGTTCTGAACATTTCCCTGCTGTAGTGTGACAGACTCATCCCAGCATCTTATACACCAGCAGTTACATTGCAGCAGCGTAATACACACAGCTTGAGATCCTCTTAAAGCTTCATCTTAGTATAAAACTGCACAGCTGTTGCAGAAAAGAGCATTTTTTTTTTTTTAAAACCTCCCTTGGTTACTACTGTCATGAATATCTGCCTTGTTACATAGATATCAGTCTTATAGCTGCTAGCTATCTTAAAGCTTGGTGCTAAATTGTCATGGGAGGGAGGAGCTGTTAATCATAAAGGATGCCTGTTAAAAAAAATTAGGTGTATCAAGTTTAGTTTTCCTTGGCTTTGTTGTAAAACAGTATTGATGCTCTGACCCCCACAAGATTTTCCTAGCACTTCAGGAGGCCTTTAATTGAAGGCTATGTCAGATTTTTTTACCCAAGACATCCTTTTTTCTCTGTCAATTAAGCATTGGAATTAAATAGGTTTTAAAAAAAGTTCTGAACAGACACAAAATCCCTTCCCCTCTTAAATGCTCCACTTCCAGTCTCAATCTCATGTTTCATGTGTTCTTCAAATCACCACACATTCTACAAGGATGGACCCATCCTGAATTACTAAACCTAAACTAAGTCAAGCAAAATTTTGGTGACAAAATCCTGCCTTTATACATTATAAAAAGAAACCAGGACCAATTTATTATTCCTTACAGATCATGATTAAGGTTGTCTATGGGAAGAAGGAAAAGTATGTATGTGTATTTCCATTTTTAAAACCCTCCAACTTTCAGTGTTTTAAATCAAAAATTCTATTTTCAAGATTTTCCTCTCTCCCAGTTTGTTGATACGTATCCACCTTACCTAGATGTTTAGTTAAGCTCTGCAAATAAAAAGGAGGCCACATACAACTTACTTACCTTGTACCTAAGATGTACCTCACAAAGCTGGCATTATTTCATTTATATCAATTTGCCAGTCCTCCAGAGCTTCTGGTGCTGCTAAGGCTTCTCCTGAGATCTCCAATTGCCTGTAGCATGTGCCATGGTAAGGTTCTTGCAGTTGTCTGAGCAGGAACATCACTCCTGCTCAGTCTTATGTTCTCTCTGAATTTGAAGAGCAACTAGCAAAAGACTCAAAAACTAACACCATCTTTTTTAAGAGCATCAGAAGCAGGAAGCCTGCCAAACAATCAGTGAGACCACTGGACAATCAAGGTGCTAAAGCAGCACTCTAGAAAGACAAGGCCATTGTGGAGAAGCTAAATTAATTTTTTGCATTGGTCTTCACTGCTCAAGATGGGAGGGAGACTTCCCACACCTGAGTCATTCTTTTAAAGTGACAAATCTGAGGAACTGTCCTATATTGAAGTGTCTATGGATGAGGTTTTGGAACAAATTGATAAACAGAAATAAGTCACCAAGACCAGATGATATTCACCCAAGAGTTCTGAAGGAACTCAAATACGAAATTGCAGAACTACTAATTGTGGTATGTAACCTATCACTTAAATCAGCTTCCCTTCCAGAAGGCTGGAAGATAGCTAATTTGATGCCAATTTATAAAAAAAGGCTCCAAAGGAGATCTTGGCAATTACAGGCCAGTAAGCCAGTTTCAGTACCAGGCAAATTCACTGAATCTATAGTATTAGCAAAGAACAAAATCATCAGACACCTAGATGAACATGATTTTTTGGGAAAGTCAACATGGCTTTTGTAAAGGGAAATCATGCCTCAACAATCTATTAGAATTCTTTGAAGGGGTGGGGTCAACAAACGTGGACAAGGAAGAATCCAGTGGATATAGTGTACTTAGTTTTTCAAAAAGAAAAGGAGTACTTGTGGCACCTTAGAGACTAAAATTTATTAGAGCATAAGCTTTCGTGAGCTACAGCTCACTTCATTGGATGCGTTCGATGAAGTGAGCTGTAGCTCACGAAAGCTTATGCTCTAATAAATTTGTTAGTCTCTAAGGTGCCACAAGTACTCCTTTTCTTTTTGCGAATACAGACTAACACGGCTGCTACTCTGAAACCTTAGTTTTTCAGAAAGCCTTTAACAATGTCCCTCACCAAAGGCTCTTAAGTAGTCATGGGATAAGAGGGAAGATCCTCATGGATCAGTAACTGGTTAAAAGACAGAAAACAAAGGGTAGGAATAAATGATCAGTTTTCAGAATGGAAAGAGAAATAACTGTCCTCCTGCCCCAGGAATCTATACTGGGACCAGTGCTATTGAACATGTTCATAAATGTTCTGGAAAAGGGGATAAACAAGGAGGTGGCAAAGTTTGAAGATGATACAAAATTACTCAAGAAAGTTAAGTCCAAAGTAGACTGCAAAGAGTTACAAGGGGATTTCATAACACTGGCTGACTGGGGAACAAAATGGGAGATGAAATTGTGTTGATAAATGCAAAGTAATGCATATTAAAAAACATAATTCCTACTATACATTCAAAATGGAGGGGGTCTAAATTAGCTGTTATCACTCAAGAAAGATCTTGGAGTCATTGTGGATAGCTCTCTGAAAACATCTGCTCCATAGGCAGCAGCAGTTAAAAGAGCTAATAGAATATCAGGAAAGGGACAGATAAGACAATAAATATCATAATGCCACTCTCTAAATCGATGGTACGCCCAAACCTTGAATACTGTGCCATTTTGGTTGCCCTATCTCTAAAAAGGTATATTGGAAATGGACAAGGTACAGAGAAGGGCAACAAAAATTAAGGGTATGGAACAGCTTCCACATGAGGAAAGATTAAAAGGATTAGGACTGTTCAGCTTGGAAAAGAGATGATGGAGGGGGGGATATGATGCAGGTCTATAAAATCATGAATGGTGTGGAGGAAGTGAAAGCATTTTTACCCCTTCACGTAACACAAGAACTAGGTGTCACACAATGAAATTAATAGGCAGCACGTTTAAAACAAAGGGAAGTACTTCATGTAACATGCAATAGTGAACCTGTGGAACTTGTTGCTAGGGGATGTTGTGAAGATGAAAAGTACACCTGGATTCAAAACAGACTTGGATAAATTCATGAAGGATAGGTCAATCAGTGGCTATTAGCCAAGATGGTGAGTGATGCAACTCTATGCTCTGGGTGTCCCTAAGTTTCTGACTGCCACATGCTGGGACTGGATGATGAGATGGATCACCCAATGATTACCTGTTCATTCCCTTTGAGGCACCGGCATTAGCTACTGTTGGGATACTGGGATAGATGGACCATTGATCTGATTCTTAATGGCTATTCTTGTATTCTTATGTAGAGGAGCTAGTGCACAACCCTGGTGGTCCTGCCCTTTGTGGTTCCCCTTCCTTCTTCTCAGACCTGGATAGACCCTTACTTGTCCTGTGGGAGGTAGGTATCATTAACTGGCACCTCTCCCTCCCTTGGGCTTGGGAATAGAGAGGGTAAGAAATTTATGAAACGGTTCCAACGAAACTAATCCAATGCTTCAAGCTAATGTGGAACAAGGGTGTTCACGTGTAGAGTTGATCAGGAATAACTATTTTGGAATAACTGCCCATGTTGACTAGCCTTTATTCCAGAAGTGTCCACATGAGGAACTATTCCAGAATGGCTGTTGCAGAATAGCTATCCCAGGCAAATTCCCCATATAGACAAGCCCTAAATAATTTCACTAATAACTAGTGAAACAAATTTGGAGTTGGTAGGCTAACTTATTGTGGTTTATCTGTGGCAATTTCAAAAAAATTGAAATCTTTAAATCCCATTTCAAAGGTCATGACTGATTAACTTGAAATTTCCATCCATAAACTCTGCTTCAGAAATTTGGGATAGATATGCTATGACTGAAGTTGAGATCAAAAGCGACTTACTTGCTTAAGTATGGGGAGACTACAGTCAATGGAAGCTTGGCAGTGGCTTCCAATGAAGGATTTCAAAGTGCTGTATAAACACTAGTGATATGCCTCACAGTATACCTATATGCCAGTCAAGTTACTGTTTTAGAAAACTTAAGTGGGGGACAAAGAATTGCACTTCATGCTGGAAGCAAGTTATATAACTAAATATTTTGTATTGCACATTTCACACGTCAACCAAAAAGATGGGAGGCAGGTGTCTTTATGGGTATTGAATTAGTGTTGTGTGCCCCTTATCTGAATTTTCATATTTCCAAATGCTCTGATTTCTTTAAAGTTTAACGTTAGTAGTGAAGATCCTGGTTTGTAAATGTGTTAAAATAAATTAAAAAATGACAACATTCTGGTCAGAAATGTTACCCTAAATCACGGATATGAACTTCCCCTTAAAATTTGTGTCTCAGAGGAAGTGAACAGTTGTTCACATTGTTCATGTTGGATGTTGTTCATGTTGACTGGATGTGTCAAACTTGATACATCATAGTGGTCAAGATTTTAAACGTTTTCCTAGAGACCATTCTTCAAAGAAGCCAATCTGGGGCCTGTTAAGAGGGTTGTGTGCACATTCTGTTCAATTTCAGGTTGTTTTAATATGATTATCTTCTAAAGGTTTGAGGGCTCAAAACCCTCAAGAAATGTGGTTGCTTATTCAAATTATGGAGGCTCTCCACAAAGGTCTTCCAATTGCAACCAACTTCCCCTAATAGGGTGCTTATCTATAATTGTCTTCCAGGAAAGCAGTTCCAATGAATTGCTACCACTCTCAAAAAAACCTTACAAAACTAGGAAAGGGCTGTTTTAAGTCCAAACACTGCAATCTCCTCTGTTTACAGGAGATAGGTGGGTACGAGGCTAACTTAATTGCTACTTCTGAGTTAAAGGAGATTTGGGTTTTGCCTTCCTCCCTCATTTTTCTGTGTCCTCCTCCTCCATTATCTGGGCCACAAGATGTAAATCCAAGGTCTTGAGAAGATGGAATATACATTTTTAGGAAATTAGAGGGCATGTGTGCTGGGCAAGTTATTGATACCTCTCTCTCTCTCCAGTCTGTCCAACAAAGGATTGGTTTTTCCAGCCCTGGCTGAGCAAAACAACTACACACCATTTTCCAAATATAAAATCAAGATTACTGTTTCAGGATCTAGCCAGATTTTTGCTCACACCAAAATGCACAGCCATGGATTTGTTTAATGTGACTTCACCACCATATGAAAATAAATAACCAAACAAAATATAGTCTGCTATTCATAGAGTTTATTTAGTACTCGTATCAAATTCTACAGTCATAATGCAGTTTATTAGCATTATTTCACTTGCAAGTAAACGTCTAAAAATAATAATTTCAATATAATGTACATCTAAGGCCAGGATATTGGCAACAGCAAACCCTGCAGTATTTGAGAAATGTTGTTAATATGCAAACAGGAAAGCATATCCTTTTCTTCCTCAAAATGGACCATTACACTGTTAAAGGTGCACTATTCACAATAAAAAAGGCTTATGGCTGATGAATTATTAGTCACTATTTGTATTAAAGTGGTGCCCAGAGGTCTCACTTAGGATTGTGGCCCCAGACTACTGTACAAATTCACAGTAGGAGACAGTTCCTTCTCAAAAGAGATGTAGCATCAAATATCTTTTCAGAGCAGAGAATATGATTAGAAGGAGACCCCATGTAATTTAAGACCTGCATACTTATTCTCACAATACACTTTATCGGACTGAACTTTTTAGGTTGCAATAATTTTTCAGTTTAAATAATACACCCTGTCCACAGTTTCTGAAAGGCACAGTGCATCTTTAACATATATAAAGAGTTAATAAACACACTGATCCTGGATATATATTTTATTATTATTGCAAAGTTTACTACATTTTGCTAACTTCTTCACTGCCCTGGTAAGTTTTGATTTACAAGGACATATCCATCAAATTAAACACACAAATGTATACCTCTCTCACTAATTTTGTACGAAATAAAAACTATTTTGTACAAATGCTGGTAAAGATTTTTCTTCTTTTTTTCCTCTATGTAGATTACTTAGGTCTGCCAATTAAAAACAAGACCTCAGATGAAGACTAGTAAATCTTCGAGTGTAAAAAAATAATAGCATGCAAAGGAATTTTCTCAATACCTTACTTTTCATTTTGTTACCTGTAAATTTTTAAAAATCTTCCTAAAAATACTAACCATTTGAGTTCTATGCTCTAGTAATCTGAGGAAATTGTTTAAGGCAAAATTCCACTAATAGTTCAGGAAACACACTGAGTGCTTATAGATACTAATGAGTGCCCATTTACTAAATAAAGATGAATATGTTAAGGTACTCAAATGGTTAATGTCATTATTTACCAAATTAAGGCTTCCTTCCAAAGATCTTTTCTCAAATGAATTTAGTTTTACTCTATAGAAAGTAGCACAAAGCCATATATATAATTTTAAAGTGAGATTTCTACACTAAAACAGGACTCTAAAATCTGCATTATGAGAAGGGAGCGTTCCACATTTATTGTTAATCAATGACTTCGGATCAAAACTGTATAGCTTACAATTACACATTGTTTTTCTAATTGCTAGCCTGCAAATTCAATCTGGGAACTGAGAGTTAAACACATACATCACCAATAAAAAAAAAAGATTCTCCAATAGGAATTCAGTTATGTTGATCATGATGCTTGAATCAAACAGAATCAAGGTTTCTCACCTGGACCGAACTCTGCATTGCTAAAATGTGTAATAAATTGGGGGAGGGAATTTACTGTAAATTAGTTAGTTATGCCTATAGAAATTTGAATACACCTCAGGAGCAGAACTACTGCACAAGAAAGTGACTTTTAAAACAATTATTTCAGTACCGTACTTTAAAAGGAAAGTGTAATAGAATAGTCATTTTATTTGTTACCTGTTGAGCTCAACTATTAAGCAGCTGATAACATTTATTAGTTGGTACCATTTATCATTATTTCTATTCATTATTTGTCAAATAATCATTTTTATATGTTCTTACCTTTAAGTGTTACCATATATTTATTTAAACTTTCATTCAAAACGCAAAAATATCTGAAGGAAAAATGTCACAATATTAGAAACTATAAACCCACATGTAACATTTACAGGCATCATACCTTCTGCTGAGATTTGTTAAACTTAACCTCAATTTTAGGTATGACAAGCAGCACATATACCATCTTACTGACTTACCTTTTTCCCATATTCCTCACTCAGACAATATTTTCAGTAATGCTGTATGTTATGCAATCTTATGGTACGGTAAAAACTTCTACCTGTTACAAGAATAAGTCTGTTCAAACCATGTATTCACTGTACATATCTCTATAAAACCTTTGAAAATAGCTAGCATAAACCTGTAAAAATGCAGAAATATTGTTAAATTAATTCGAAGCCTATACATGATAAATAAATCTCCTTTCTCAAATTTCTGCCTACATTCTAGACACAAGAAAATTTCACTAATGTTGCAAAGCTGCCTATCTATCCAGAATATTAATTTAATAGGTCCCTTTATTATGGGAATATAACTCAATATATTTTAAAAATAGAGAGCATGATCACTATACAAACTATAGAAATAGAGACTTTATTTTTAGACAAGTATTTTAAATTAGCTTGTACAATTTTAAAGCCTATTAAATCATCAAATGGTAGGTGTTGGATTATCTTTGAGAATTATTTTCCAAAAAGAAAAGAAAAAAATAAAAACCTGTTACTACCTTCCATAATTATTGTTCTTAGAAATGTGTTGCTCATATCCATTCCAATGTAGCTGTGCACATGCTGCATGCACCATCACCGGAAAGTTTTTCCCTCAGTGGTATCTGTCGGGTAGGCTCTGGTGCCCACTAGAGTCGCACCCTGATGGTGCGGTATACAAGCATCCTGCCAACCCCTAATTTCCTTCTTGTCAGCTAACTCCGATAGAGGGGTAAGGCGGGCAGATTTTGGAATGGACACGAGCAACGTATCTCAAACAACAGTTACGGATGGTTAGTAACTGTTTTTTCTTCAAGTGCTTGCTCATGTCCATTCCGATGTAGGTGACTGAAACAGTTGTGCAGGTGGAAGGTTTGGAGTTCATTGGCATGCTGATTGTAGCACTGCTCAGCTGAAGCCTGAGTCATCTCTAGCTTGTTAAGTGATAGGATAGTGTGTCATGAACATATGACTCGACAACCATGTTGCCACTCTACAGATATTCTGGATTGACATTTGTGCCACACAAACGCTATCGATGATGCTTGAGCTCTTGTAGAGTGGGCTGTCAACCTAGGAACTGGGACCTTTGCTAGGTCATGTGTGTGGATACAGGTGATCCATGATAAGATTCTTTGAGCTAAGACTGGTCAGCCTTTCATTTTGTCCGTGATAGCTATGAACAGCTGGGTGAGCTTTCTAAAGGGTTTGGCCTTCTCTGTAAAAAGCTGGTGCACACTTCACATCCAGCAGTGTAGTCTCTGTTTTTCCCTATTAGCATGCATCTTCAGATAGAAGACTGGCAGAACGATATCCTGATTACCATGAAATTGCAAGACCACCTTTGGCAGGAAAGATGGGTGTGGCCACAGCAGTACCTTGTCCTTGAAGGAGACCATACACGGTGATTCTGAGCATTCAGATCTCAGAGACCCTTCTGGCAGAAGTAATGGCGACTAGGAAGTCCACCTTCTAAGACAGGTAAAAGCAGGGAGAACGTCACCAGCAGCTCAAATGTAGGTCCGATCAGCCTCGACAACACCAAGTTGATGTCCCAAGGAGGCAGGGGCTGTTGTATGTGTGAATACAGTCGTTCCAGACCCTTAAAGAAATAGCCACAGATTGCTTTGGAGAAGACCGATTGGCGATTCACCCGGGGTGAAACACAAAGATCGTGGGCAGATGAACCCTTATAGGATTACACCGTCAGACATTCCTGCTTTAAGTGGAGCAGGTAGTCCAGGATGAAGGGCAGTGATAATTCCGTAGGCAAAACACCTTTCTGCATCGACCAGACCGAAAACCTCTTCCACTTTTCCAGGTATGTTGCCCTAGTAGAAGGCGTCCTACACCTCAAGAACACCTTGCAAACTGGAGTTTCCAAGCCATGAGGTAGCGGGATTTGAGGTTTGGGTGACATAAGAGACCGTGATCTTGGGAGATTAAGTCTGGAAGCAGTGGCAAGCTGCCATTGTGTTGGTGACCATGCAGCCAGCATCATGGCCTGGCCCATGTCTGCCTCCGGGTGTCGCTGAGCTGAGCAATGTCTGCTCCTGTGCATAGCATTGGACTCTGCTTCCAAACCAGAGTTGGAAAATTTGCTTCTTGGAGACCAAGGTGGTACCGACCAGTACTAGAAAGCGGTGCTGCGATGGAGGGGATCGGTGCTATGCCATCATTGCCAGCTTGCCCTTCGCTGGCGCCTGCCCGGGTGGTCCTTGGTGCTGGATCTGCCACCAACAGTTCCTGGACAGCTGGGGAAGGCGGCATCAGGAGGGAAAGGACTCTTGCTGCCTCAAAAAATTCTGGCATAGATGGTAGAGCCAGGGCTGTTGTGCTGTAGTAGCTTTCCCTGTGGAGGGAGTCCACTGACACTGGACTCAACAACAAACTTTACGGGGCTGGAGTCGACTTGTGTCGCATGCGCCATCGGTGCCTCAGAGTGGCCTGGCACAGGTCGCATCCTCACAGCATCCCTATTACTCGTGGAACTTGGAGTTGGAGAGCACCCCCGGTCCGCCTTGTTTTGTTTCTTCTTTGGTACTGGTGATAGTGAGCGGTGCCAGGAGTCTGTTGCCAGTGTTGACTTGTTTTCCACCAGGGACACATGGCGGTGCTAGGAGTCCTGGGTCACCGGTGCGGAGTCCTTTCTTGGTGCCAGGAAAAGGGAATGGCACCCCGCCTCCCTCAGAGGGGCCAGGGCACTCCTCACCAACATCCAAGTGCCAATTCCACCTGAAATCGGCTCTGAGGGGGGACGAAGCGCTGCCCCCATGAGGAGGAACTTAAGTCTGTTGTCCCTGTCCTTTTTTGTCCTGGGCTTGAAGCTCCTGAAGATTCTGCATTGCTCCTGCCTCCACTAGACACCTCAGACAACTACTATGTGGGTCACTAACCGGCATCTGTTTGTGGCACGCCGCTCACTGATTGAACTCCTGGGACTGAGGCAGCCACCTGGGTCCAGGTGGCCTAACTTTACTAAGCCGGAAACATTTAATAACTATACTGCTTCTAAGTTCTAATTAACCACTAAGAGTAGCTATTTACAACTATTTTATAGAAAAAGTCCACTGAGACGAAGCACTTGCAAGAGACCAGAGATGTTCCAGACACCATCACGGGCGGTAAGAAGGAACTGAAGGGGCAGTGGGTTGGTAGGTGTCCTATATACCCAGCCATGAGGGCATGACTAGGGGGCACCAGAGCCAACACAATGGATACCTCTTGAGGAAAAACCTTTCTGGCAACAGTGTATGCAACACGTGCCCACTTACACTGGAATGGACATTAAAGCAAGCACTCAAAGAAGCAGATTTTATGCTACTGTACAATTTGATTTTAATGTGCAATGATATATTTCCTGTATTTTACAAATCAGACTAGACGATCCCAATGGTGCCTCTTCTGACTTTATAATTTATGAAAAATATGATCTAGTTAGTTACAAATAACTTTTCCTACAATTCGTATGCTAAAGAAATGAAAATTATTTAAGTTTTAAAATATTTAAGGCAAAAAATTGTAAATAAAAGGAATGCTCTGGTGTTAGTTTTTAAATGAGAAAATAAAGCTTGCTCATCAACTTTACAAACCAACAACAATCTTATTAGAGTGCAGAATGAGATCAGAAGCACAAGGCAAATTGTAAAGTTAAATAGAAGTAAAAATTAAAGAACAGAACAGAGATGGGGAAGAGGAAAAAAAAAACCCAGTATCAATGGGAGAACAAAACGGGGCAAGGACAATAGATAGAACTGGCACAACTAATGCCCCAGCTTGGGGCAGGCAGCCAACTAGCTACATGATTAAGAAGTGCAGTGTTTTTGCAATGGATAACAATGGTTAGCTGAATAAGTGCCTTTGTAAATCAAACAGGTTAAAAAAAAAAAGAGTCTAGATTAATTTATATACATTTTAAACCAAGAATATAAAGTTAGTGTGTCCTTAAAAGGCTATACAGCACAATTTTAGGGGCTTAAAGGAGTATAAAGATGTTGCTTCTTATTACTGAAGATGTCTTATTACTGATTATGTCATAATTATATAATTATGTCTGTCTACAAGCTAGCTGACTTAACAGGTGTTTTAGGCACAGAGTGGTCTTATGGCCAGTTACTTTACTGCTGTTTTATCAAACTGGCCCCATGACATTTGGAAGCTGAGTAGACTTTATTTTTAGATCATCATTTCCATTTTTAGGATTGTGAGTAAATGACACTTTTTCCTGTATTTAAAAAATACAAATGGATCTCAAATTCTCCTTCTTTATCGTAAATCCAAATTTCTCAGTGTAAAACCCAATTCTTGACAACCTGTTAAGTTCCATATTAATTAACTTTTCTATATTTTAGATTTTGTTATATATATCAAACAATTTAAAAACAACAAATACACTAAAATGTAACTAAATGAGGTAAAAAGGGAGAGGGAATTTAAGGGCTGGTCTACACTACTGCGGCAAGTCGACCCAAATTACACTAGTTCAGTTATGTGAATAACATAAATGAAGTCGACGTAGCTTAGGTCAACTTACCCCGGTGTCTACACTATGCTGGGTCGACAGGAGAAGCTCTCCCGGCAACTTCCCTCTCTCTCCCGGCAACTGGGGAGCTGGAGTACCAGAATCGACTGGAGAGTGCTCTGCAATCTATTTAGTGGGTCTTCAACAGATCGCTAACTTGACACTGCTGCATCGATTACAGCAGAGACAATCTACTGGTAAGTGTGGACATGGCCTAAGTGTTTTCAGGAAACACTTTTCCCCCACCCCCAATTGTCTTTGTAAAGAGCTACCCAAATTGGGATCTTAAGTCAGGTTGTTGTTTTTTTGAAGTCCTAAATCCACATACATATTCTTCTAGCAATGGGTCTATAGTTTGGGCTCCGTTGTCACTGCTCTGATCAAAAAAGTATCCTCTAACTTCTTTGAGGCAAGCTCTTGACATATAAAATCAAGGAGCACTTGATCACCCTGGGTTTTACTTACATATTATGCTTCCAGTTCTCACCCCCCTCCGCCCCCTCTTTCTCAAAGCACAAGCCTGTCACCATTACATCCTTAAATATACACAATAGTTAGGCGTTATTCTCAGGTGTTAGGATAATGTTAAATATTTTTGAAATGCTTCCAAACCCCATTAGCTTCTTGCACAGCAGCACTTTATATTACAAACCCAGCTATTACTAAGTGTTTTTCATTCTTTAAACAACCCACATACGTATTCTGTAGCTATCAATAACTCTAATGAAAATCTAGCATGTGGGTTTCTAGTGAAATGGAAATTGATTTGAAAACCTCTTTATTCAGGCAGGTATCAGGAAATCAAATCACACCCCTAACGGGACTTTTGCCTACTGCAGACATTTGGAAATATTCACTTTGAGAAACTGAATTTAATTTCAAACTAGCTCTTAAATTTATCCTTTCTGTAATAAATCTCAGTGCACAATTATACTTGATTGTATTTTGTCTAGAGCCAAATGGAAACAAAGTATTCCACCAATGCAAACAATAATATTAAGATAAGGTCATCTCTCCTCTTTGGTGAAAAGGTAATACAGTATATTTACCATAAATAATTTAATTCTGAATCAAGTTTGGCAATTATGCCTTTAACTCACACATTTTAATGGTATTTTTTTTAATGTTACTGTAACTATTAGACTAGTTCCCCCCCCCACACACACATCCACACTGCAATTTGCAAATTATCTGGACCTATTCGTTCTGCAGACTAGAAACTGTTCGGTTACTGGATTTAAGACTGAAGAACGTAACAACCATAGCAATCATGTTATGCTCTATGCATATGTTATGCTCTATGCTCCCAACCTTAGGGTTCAGAACCATATGCAAAAAGAGAATGAGGTGAGTGGAAATACATCTTCCAGACTTGTGGGACTTCAGCATGTACGCTAATACTGACCTTGTCAGTGTTAAACTTCCAGCTCTCCCTCTCTGTACTCTGGAAACCTTCAAGGGAGGCTTAGGCGACGGCAGCCCCTCTGCTTTGCCTCCCGGCTCCTGCCATAAGTAAGGCCTTTGCGGATCTCAAGCAATCTGCTATTGGGGAAAAGGACTCCTCTCTCTACCACTTCCACGGAAGGAAGGCACAAGCCCTATCCATCTACTAATAGGAACATTTTGGGGAACAGCTCACATAGAGGACAATATAGTCTTATCAGTACAAACAAAACCAGTAAGAATGTAAAATTGTACCCTATTAGTATCTTTCAGTAGAGAGCAAGGTAAGTACTTAGGAGCATATTCCATACTCAATCTTTCAGTAATGGAGAGGATATGATTAGAAGTGGTACACAACTCTAACAGATGTACTTAATGTGCTGTAGACTGTACTGAATGTTTATCTTCACTCTGTTTATCTAGGATTTAGGTTTTCAACTGGGTTTATTTCAATGATTCAGTATTAGGGTAATTTTCCACTGTTCATCTGTTAGTACGGTCATTAGTCCCATCAAATCTTTTTAATTATCATAGGTTTGTGCAAGAATTGCATAAGGTCATTTCATATTTTCTATGTACACAGTTTCCTAATTTTCCAATCCATGTAATATTTATATTAAACACTAGACTCTTATTACTTCCCAATAATAAACTGTACTTACAACACCTACCCAGTTTTCATTAACATCTCTGGCTCAGCAGTAAACATTTTTATTCAATATTCAACTATTGTATGATTTAGAAAAAAAAATAAATATATTTAAAAAAAAAGATACCCATGTGTTTATTTGAAATAATTAGCAACATATCTTGATCAAGTGAGTGCATTCCCCACGTTCTCTATACCTCTTTTGCAGGAAGCTTGAAAATGTTAGGGAATTTCTCACTCCAAAAGGATAGATTACAAAGAGAAAAATAAGATGGGGGACCTGCATCTTGAAATTCCTTTTACAAAGAAAGCAATGAAGTTGCTTCTGGATGTTGTCACCTGAAAAAACTGTTAGTAGCCCCGCATTTTGAAAACTTTATTCTACTACTGCACTGTCACCAATTATTAACTGAAAGAAGTTCCATTCACTTTGACTGAAAGCCACTAGTCCATTACCACCAGTTCTTCAAATGACAATTTTAAAAACAGCTCAAATACTGTCCATGTAAAATTCATGACAGAGTGGGACTCTTCACTGTTCTAATTAATCCTTGAAGTAGGGCATAAATGTGTAGTACGACACCTTGAACATTAGTCTGACAAATTGAGGCAGTAAGCCTGGGGCATGCAGTCACCCGTTTACATTTTAAATATTGTCAGAGTCTAAAATCTCCATCCTACACACACTAACATTAAACTTATTTTCTTTATACTTTAAACATATTGAATAAGGAGATATCAAGAGTTTATCCATTGTTCAAATGTGAACACCTGCTTTACATCTCAAAGGATATTTTCAGCATAGCAACAGAAGTGTGATGTATTATTTACTATAATTAGCTTATTTTACAACTACAATTTTTTTCAAACAAATACCAAATTAATCTTTTAAAATAACCACAGCTAGCAGGACACTGACAGCCACATGCATACAATTTAGGGAAAGATGTAAAGTAATACTTAAAAACTTAAGGATAAAACTTGTGTTCTTAATCTGTGACATTCTGAAGAGACAGACAGAAAAAACACATTACTATCAATTCCTGCTCTAAAACAGAGTCAAGAAGTTATCTGTAGACACAACTTTCTCCCCTATGCCTTTTGTCCTCTTCTTTCTTTATTGTCATACAGAAGATTAAAACTCTCATTTCCAATACATTGCTAAGCAAGTAAGATTTTGAGTGTGAAGGGGGCAGCTGTATAAATGCAGAAAGATCACTCAAAGAATGTCACTAAAGTAGTAGTAGTTTTGAAAACAGATTACTGATTTAATTTCTTTTTAAAACAAATGCTAAGAAGTGCTCTTTTGGATGGTAAGATTTCTTCAAAAGAATGAACAGATAATACAGAAATTAACAGCTAATTTTTTTCTGGTTATGATGACCAAAAACTTAAGAGTCACACTAATTCAGATGTATTTGTTAATCTTCCTCATCGAAAAAGCACATGAAACCTCAGCAAGCTATTACTTTGGAGGATGGGACTTCATTTTATGACTTCATGGACAAGTCATTTTATGACTTCTTTTGCCAGAAAGAGTTTGTAGAGATTTCTTACAAAGCATACAAATTCTACAATAGTGCTGCGGAAATTGCAATGTACAAAAACTGCCTTTCAATTTACCAAAAAAGTTACATATTTTATTTTAGAAGATCCAGATAGTAATCTGTTCAGAAAAAGTCTGATTATCACAATTTAAATCACATATTTCTACTTTCACTTTGTCAGTATAAAATTTGATAAGTAATTTTACACTCCATCACAGTTACATGGTCTAGTGCACTCCAGAAAATAATTTCTTTTATAGATTTCAAACTGAACAATGGAAATGGTTGAATCTTATTCTTCTCAAATACAAATATTAAAAAAACAAACCAAGAACCTTGAGTAAACTGCTGTTAAATTGACACTATTTAAAAACAATAACACCATTTCCCTTTCCTGCCCAGACTCCCAATACCAGAAGTAACTCATCAATTTATTATTGAAGACAAAGGCATTTTACAGTGACAGAAAACCTTAGTATTGTTCAACTATTACAAGTGAAATTAAATCAAACTGCGTAGTTATGTTTAGCAGGCTTTCCCATTGTTATTTTTAAACTACGTGCAAAAAAAAAAAAAAAAGTAATTTATCATCTGCTTTTCTCTTTACAAAAAGGTATCATTCTGATATGTGCATCATGTGCCATATTTTAGTACAGTACATTTGGCTGGGAGTTCTCAGGGCAGAGTCTCTTGCCAGCAATGGACCCACTGTGAATAACAGATGCTAGCAGATTAAATCAAATCCAAAGTAAAGTTGCGAATGACATCTAGAGCTCCTGTGTCAAAGCCACATATATCCAACATGCCTCTATCATCTGGGTCTGCTATGGTAAAGCCATTTGATGTCATTCCACAAACGATCAATTTAGATGGAATACCCATTTTCTAGAAGTAGGAAGGAAAGCAAATAAAGCATTTTCAGTACACCAGAACATACACACGACAATTTATAAATCATCTGGGGCCTAATCCTGAAGTCCTTACTCAGGTACTCCACAGTGCACTGATTCAGTTATGATGGCAACAGGAGATTTCATGAGTAAGGATTCCAAAAATCTAGCTGTTAATATTTTTTTAAACCAAAATTAAAGTCTCAGTTTGATTTATGTGAAGATGAAATAAATGCAATCAGTTGGTTTTACACACCACTAAAGCCTATGGACAGGAATACAGAGTTAACCCACTTTTCAGCACAGGCTATTTCAAATGGAAACATTTAAATTTTCTATTGACATTTCATATGATGACTGTTGTAAGTAATAGCCATCTAATCTTCTAATAGGAGTGACAGCTGCATTTATGGATAAAGCATAGCTCTTGTAGTCAGATCAGGTCTCAGCTTTGCCACAAACTTCTTGGTGACCCTTGGCCTAGTCATTCAACATCTCTGCCTCAAATTTTACCCACCTGCAGAACAGAGGTAACACTTGCCTACCTCACAAGGGTGATGTGGTGATTAACTAAGTCTTTAGTGTTTGTGAAGAACTTTGAGGTCCTCACATGAATTATATAAACTAAAAGGTATAATATATGAATATAAATTAAATCTCTCTCCTACTGAGGATGTCAAAGATCTATTTTATTCAGAATTTGAACAACATTTTATTACAGAGGAACATGTTTATAGTGAAGTCATTTTTCTGCAGTTTGACTTCATTATAAGTGAAGTTTCATTTCAAATAGACTTATAGGGAGAAAGCCTACAGAGCTTACAAGATCAGCACAACAAAAACTACTGGAAGCTAGTAGCCTGCAGAGCTAATAGCTTCAGTAGCTTCCCTCCTGAAAAGATAATAAGCAACATAAGCTCTGCTTCCAGGGGCTTTTCACTCCTGTTGATCTGTCTTCTTTGCAGGCTCCTATAACTTCACACTGGCAGCTATTTCTATACAAGTTTTTACTACATTACTGAAAACTATCACAAAGCACTGAGGAATATCAGAACTTCACTTTTTTGGATAAGTAGAATTTCACTGATTTATCAATCATGTATCCAATAGAAAAGTACAAAAATTCACTAACTACTAAGTATATCAAATTTTGTCACAAAACAAACACGGGATGTAAATATTAGGTCAATAATTAATGACAAATTTATCTGAAAATTCCTGTTTTTTTCCCCAAGTTTTATTTCTAAGAAATGCCATTCATTTCTCCCTGAGTGTACAAAGATTCCAAGAAAGAATCTTTTTTTCTGTAATACAAAAGCATACATTTATTGCATTAAACCACAAAATGATTACATCTTCAAAACAAATTTCTTAAATTAATATTTTTGCCACAATTGTATGAGAGGACAATGATACTGTATTATAAGAAGGTTATTTACCTCTCTGTACTCCTTTAGAGCAACTGCAGGATGAATATTTCCAGCGAAGGTCTCATTATCAGTGAACACAATAAAGACATCAGCAGTTGTGTGTGTTTTTTGAGCCCATATCATTGGAAGAGAACAATCAGTAGCACCCATTGGAATCTAAAAATACACAAGAATATTAAGAACTGTATAGAGCACTTCACCATAAAATCTGGAAGTATTACAGTAATCTTATAAATATTATCCTTTCATATTAACAGTTATGATTAACTATCCAACAGGAACTTGGCCCTGAAATTGAATAGTACAAAGGAGGACATGAGAGTTAACAGTTTTCCTACTTCTATCTACCATGAAGCATTCAATGGGTTATCTTTCTTTGACATTAATTGCATTAGAAACATTGAACATAAATGTATCAAAATATATTTTATAAATAAATAATAGGTAAACATTGCCATTTGATACCTTGAATTTATAGAAGCTATTTAAAAACAATGATGTTTATTTATAGAGCTGGTTGAAAATATTCCAGTGATGCAGGGTTTTTGTCAGAAAATGCAGATTTATCAAACCTGAAGTGTTTTGTTGAAAGATATTGGGTTTGAGGAACCTTTGATTAACTACAAGTAGGATTCCAACAGTGAAACGAACAAGAATCATGTCAAGTTTAGTCAGTAGCTACTGGGTCCCAAAGAGCATATTTCCTCTTGGAATCACAAGTGTTGTCTCCAAAACAAATTCCCCCCCCCCCCCCCCGAATTTTCAGTTTGTGAGAAATTTCTAAAAATTGGGTTTCATTTCAGCTAGCAGTGAAACCAAATTTCAAAATACTGAAATTGCTATATAAAAATTTCAAATGTCAAAAGATTGAAAGTTCCCACAAACTGGAAATTCCAAGTTTCAGCCAGCTCTATATATTTAGAAAGTAGTCAAAAAGCATTTGTGAGCAATTATGGATAAACTGAACATAAATTTCTCTGAGGATGGTTCTTTTTTTTTGGGGGGGGGGGGGGAGACCTTAACTAAAGCGATAAGGGACTCATGTATAGCTTACAAGCAACTCAATAAATAGTTTTAAGGCTAAATTCAATGTTTAACTTGAGTTGGTTTAAGATAGATGTAGAGATAATGATACCTCAAGAATATGAATTGCAGTCTTTACCCTTCAACAAAATTGGCCAGTGCGAACAAAATTGAAAACATACAGAAAAACAAGGAGTAGCAACAAAAAGGGAAAATTAATAAGTTTAGTAATTAAGAAAAGTCTTTCAGATAGACAGACAGTGAAGTTTTTCCCTTACAACTTAGTTATGACGACACACTCAGCAGGCCCCATCCTGCAATACAACATCCATGTCCACTGAAGTCCATGGAGTTCTACATGGGTGCACAAGTCTACCCGTGCTCCTCAAATTGTAGGACTGGGCCTTGGATTTTGGCCTTTTTTATTCAATACTGTAATTGGAGGCTAACCTAAACACTGATGTCAACTGGAGTCTGATCCAACTGCAATTGGCTTTGGATACATAACCAGGGGAGTTTATTTCTGAGAAACTGATAAATTTTATGGCACATGCTGTTGTAAAGCACAAGTTAACAGGACTGAAAAATATGATTTAGAACATTGCAGTGGCTATGCAGAATTGAAGATATAAAGATGATTCTTTATATAGTTGCTTTGAAAATGTAAAGTACTTTAAGTACTATATGCAGAAGCTTTTTCGGTAATATTACAAAAAAAAAAATTTACACCATTTTGCCTTACAGAATTTATTGTATGCTCATCCATTTTTTTAAGTTTATGAGGTTATGTGCCAATACCACTTCTCTAAAATGAAGTGTAGGACTATTCAGATAGTAAAGTAATATGATTTGCTCGACATAGCTTTTCAGTAGAAATCAGATATATTAAGAAAGAACAAGAAGATTTTACTAAAACGTATAATAAATTTGCAACGAGGATTAATTAGAAAGCAAATATTAGAATGTAAATACTAAATGACCCAAATTATGTCTTAATTTTTGGCAACAGATTTATCAGAATTATACAGTAGCTACAGTACAACAAAACTAAAAGTGTTCACATACTTCATACATTTTCACTAATACTTGAGGTAATGTCATGTCTTTCGTCACTGGACAAGGGACCATTTCATGTGAAAAGGCAACAATATTGGAATCTTTCTCTGTGCGTGCAACAACCTGGGAGAAAAATAAGGTTTCGGGGAATTAGGTCAAGTATTTTAATTATGTCACTTTAAAATTATCTGCAGTTTGTTTTGTGGTAATTCAACATATTTTCTACTGAAAACACAAAGCATCAAATTAGAGTAATACAGATATGACTGACCCCCAAAAAGTGAAGTTAATGTTTCAACTCTACCCTTAATTTGCACATTTATCCTAGAGTGCCTAAATATTGCAGCAATCCAAGATGAACTAATGGACCTACTCACTGTAATAAAAAAACCTTAATTTTTAGTTTCCAGTTACAAAGTTTGAATTTTTTCTGTTCTCTCTTTCTTTCCTTCCTGTTATAGGAAACTGACTATATTTTGAACATGGTACATTTCTATTTTTCTATATTCCTGAAATTTAAAAAGCACAAGTAATTTCATTTTAAAGTTTAAGTTTTAAAAACAAATTGACTGCTATTTGAAAAGTGCACTGAAGTATTTTCCTAAATTACTAATCCCCTGCAAAGTAATTTTAAAACCTAAAAAAGAAAAAATGTATGTATGTATTGTCCTCACAATTTAACACATCATCATCCTTTCTAAATTAACATTCCACATGAGTGAATACCTTCCTCAAAGCATGGCTTGATGCGATGGATTCATGTATTAATATTTTCCCAAATCTCTTTCAATTCAGTCTGCATTCTGCTGCAAAGGAAGTGATTTTAAGTATTTTCCGATACATCAAATAAAAGCAGCCTGAAGACTCCTCTAATACATGTTGGATACCAGCCTAGTATTCAGGCTGCTCTTATTGATTCTGGTTACTAACAGTCTCCAGGGGCCTTTATAGCAACCATGCACAAGGGTGTCCTGGCCATATCTTCTACGCCAGGAGCTACTTTTGGTGGCCCTATGCCACTCACAGGTTTCACCATGCTTAAGGAACCCTCTAGTGGCATCTTGAAGGCATCTTTGTGCCAGAAGAGCAGTACAATACTGACAAAGTGTTCTAAATAATCAAGCCTAAAGAATTCTGGATGGCTACAAGAAGAGATCCATTTCTTACCATACACATTGCTGCAGCAACTGTACTAGCATTGAGCACGCTGCCCAAAACTTTTTGTGTCATGGAAGCACTGACATCAACTGCAAGCAAGAAACGCTTTCCTGTTGGTTCCACTGTCTAAACAAGGAAAGAAAAAAAAAAAAAAAAACCAATAACCAAATATATAAAAATACTGATTCATCTTCAATTCCCTCTCCCAGGAGGGTATATTTAAAAGCAGTTAAATAAATCAAGTGAATTCCCCCTCTCTTTTGACACAATATTAAATTTTTAAATAATTACTAAACCTTTGCTACAAAAATTCAATACTATGTTACACATTACATTTACATAATGCCTCTCATGCAAAAGATTACTAAAATGATTTGCAGAGCCTTTTATAAAAATGGATAACTTTACCAGCTCTGAAATACAGAGCCAATCCTATACAAGTAAAAACTACACAATAAGTTTTATGAGAAAAAGAGCAACTTGAGCTGTCAAAGTAAATGGAACTTTAGCTTGACAGGAAGAAGTTACCCATGTTTTAATCTTGCCAAAAAGGAGATTAAATAATAACCCTGGCTCAGGTAAAAAAATGTCTTGAAATCTTAATTGATGACAAGTGGTCAGGACCCCCGTTTTTCATTTTATCTCTTAAAACAATTGCCCATGGAATCATGCTGAAGTATTGATTCATTACAAAAAAAAAAAAAAAAAAAAAAAAAGTCAGAAAAGTACCTCCCTCTAAATCACCAAATCCACATGAAGTTCTCTTATGGGACAAATGAAACTAACCATACTACCAGCAGCTGAATTAAATTTAGCCAAACAATTATTTTGGTATTGTTTAAATGCAAAAGTACTATGACTTCAAAATATTATTGACAGACCTTACAACACAATGTAACCTTTTACACACAGCTTACTTCAACATTTACTAGGATTTTTTTCCATGAACAGTAGATTAGTAACTAGTGTAATTATAAAACTAATTCACTGGTGCGTAAATATCTGAAAGTAAATGGACACAAAAATGTGGCAATAAAATGCAGTCTTGACTTCATAATATTCAGGAAAGGCCCTAACACCCAAGGGAAAATGCAAACAGACCAACCAACCAACCAAAACCAAAAAACTAACTAGCTAACCAAGTGTTTTGGTTAAATCATCAAAATTATCACTTTCTTGCTTAGCTTCATTGTTCATATATTCCTCAACTGAAACTGTTGGTTATCTGAAATCATCATCATACCGTGTTTTACGAAGTGCAATGCTAACAGCTGATGAAAGACAACTTTATTACGTAATAATTTCATAACATGATTTAGTAATATATTTTTATTTTGTGCCAATGCTTTTTAACAAAGATGGATAGCTACAAAAGTTAAAAGGACACTATAGTTTAAGGTGCCTAAATAAATGTGGTGAAAATTCAGTTATGGGGAGAATACTTCTCCCCTAAACACTTCAGATATTAATCATGCTTATCAGAAAGGCACATTTATATCACAGACCATAAAGTCCTCTAAAGCTGACTACATCTCATGGTCAGACATGGCTTACAAAATGGACAGCAAAAAGTCTGTCCCTCAATTTAAAATAAACAACCTCCTTCCCCCCCCCCCCCAACTAAGGTGACAAGATAGCAAGTGTAAAAAAATCGGGACCGGAGGTGGTGGTAATAGGTGCCTCTGTAAGAAAAAGTCCCCAAAATCAGGACTGTCCCTCTAAAATTAGGACATCTGGTCACCCTAGTCCCAACCCTTATGCTACACTTAAACAAAAAAACAAAACCACCACCCATTTTGGGCCATCTAGGTTTAAAAAACCCACTAACAATGCACTGGGTAGTTGGAAACAGACCCACTTGCACTATAAGAAAAAGAATTAAGGCAGTAGGCAAAAAGTCCTTTAATAGTCTTGATGTAACGGGGTCAGCTCCCACCTCTTGCAAGTGCCCCCTTCTGGCTGGATGTGTCTGCATCCTTTCAGTTTTGGTGACCCCTTTCAGTGGTTCTTGGGCAGTTTTTCCAGTGACTCAGTCCTCTTACCGAGTCACACAGTATCTACATGTGAACAACAACAAACCCCTTCTGGGGTATACAGTCCACCAGGGTCCATCTCAGTACCCCATTGGTGGTGTTTCTCTAGCCCTCTCCGGGCTCAGTCTTTAAGTAATCCCAACCCTGTTATGGGACTGTATCCCCAAGGCTTCCTCCCTGGAAACACTATCTTCCTGTGGTCCTCCCCAGGCTCACTCCCTACTCAGTAGCAGGCAGCCAAGAGCTCCTTCATTGCTCCCCGGGGCCCTGCTAGCAAACTGTCTTTGGCTCAGTCCTAGCAGCCAGCCAGAAACCTCTCCCTCACCTGGTCCCTGCCAGCAGATTGTCCGTGGTCCTGCTGCTCTTCCAGCCAGGCATGCAGTCTTTTATTCTCCAGCTCCAAGCACCAGCTAACTATTGCTTTGTTTGTCAGCTCCTTTTTTATAGCCCTCCTAGCCCCTGATTGGCTGCTTCCTTGCAACCACTCTAGGCCTCTTGGAGGACCACTCCAATGCTCCCTTCTGGGAATGGGTATGGCAGAATCCTGAGGCCTCCAGCAGGGGGCCTTTAGGCCTAGTGCACCCCATCATGCTTGGACAGAATTTTAGGACCAACCTCTGTAAGTAAGAATACTCGTGTATCTTATTGCTTACTCTGCTTTAAACCACTCCAGATATTTGCAAAGCCAGGCTTATGACTTCTCTAGCAGGGATCTACAACATGATAGTTAAAGAGACCATTACCTTGAATGTTTTGTAAAAAGAGGCATCAAGAGCTTCTAAAATGTCTTTATCAGGAAGCCACCGAAGTTTTCCCCGGTTTCCATGTCCTGTTTTGTAGGTTTCTAATGCAACCAAAACATGGAATGGATGTATTCGAGCCTATAAAGAAAACATGCTTTAAAAATTCATTTAAAGTACAAAGAAGTTAAATTATTGCAGCAAATATTAAACTACAAATTACATTCTCTCTCTGGAGCTGCAATTATCTGCCTTATTTTATTGTTTCTTCACATTTTTAAAATACAATTATAGGCACTCATCTAGTGCTCTGTCCACTTATTTCATAAATTAAAAATCACAACAAAATAAAAACAAATGGCTACGCACAAATATATCCACTTTAGTCCCCACATTTTCTTAACATACTTAAAGAGAGAAAAAAAAGGTTATGGAGCTGCTTGCACCTCTGTCCCCTTTCTGCTCTGAGTGCACCCTCCTCAGCTGTTTGGCCTCATACCTTTATTTGATTCTGGGAGAATTGCAAAGTTCCACCCTCCCTTAGACCTTGACCTGGGTACAATTACCCTTCAAAAACCAGAGATATGCAGTGACCAACAACCTTCTTAAAAACAAAAGTATTTTTTATTTAGCAGTAGGAACAAAGCTTTAGAGAAAAATTTTAAAACAGAACAATCTACACGCACGTCTATCTTAACTAAATTCCCATCCTTTCACAATGGCAACTTACGTAATCCTAGCTTCTCCAGACACTGCAACAGGTTCCTGTGTCTAAGGCTAATTTCAGTCTGGTTCCTTGCTCAGGTCTCCTTTTTAAAACCTTCTAGAGTTCTTTGTTCTCCTGTACCTGGAAAGTCTGAGCCATTCCTGTTGAAACCAGTTTCACACACTGGCCATAGGCCAGAGACAAAATAATTAAGTCCAATAGTTTTGGCATTGTCCCTTACAAACTCTTAAGTGTTTGCTGATAAATGGCTATATTGAGTGACTATTCTCCTTCTGACCTACATTGCAGACAGTCCAATTGAGTTAAACCAATGAAGTCACACAGCAAACAATATCCCAACAACCAGGCTAATACAGAATATACAATTATTACAGGTGACCCCCAGAAACTTCACAATGAGCTTTACAGTATGCCCCAAAGGTTAACAAGTCTGGGCTCTGACAAATCAGGGAGGGAGGGTGAAGCAACTTAAAAAAAAATTCAAGGACTTACCACAGAATTTTTTTTTGCAGTAGCTCTCTGGGAGAGAACTCCAGATCCACTGCCTCTGCTAATCTCAACTGTGGCAGTATACCATGGCATGAGTCACTCAGCTAATCAGGTACCCATACATTTAAGGCTTTATAATTATAATCAACACTTTGAATTGCACCCAGAAGCTTACTGGACTCAGTGCAGATCACACAGCACTGGTCTAAAGTGCTCCCAACGTGCAGCTCCACTTAATAAGCAGATTGCAGCATTCACACTACCTTCATCTTTCAAATAGTCCTAATGTGTACCCTGTGCACAGTGCATTAAAGCAGTCTAATCTTGAGAGTTAACAAAAGCATGAATAATTGTGGCACCTCTCTCTCTCTCTCTCTCTCTCTCTCACAAAACATACACAAAATTGCACTCTTTTGATCAGGCACAGATGGAAAATCTCCACTAAAGCACCCAGGCGCATCCCAGGATCTAACAATAGCATCATATTGTCACCTGTTTTACAAATTGCAGTGACTCCCTCTGTGAGGGGCACGGGTATGAGGGTGCCCACCAACATAAACTCGATTTTCTCTGGATTGATTTGCAGCCAGCTAGCTCTCATCAGTGCCCTAAGTTAATCAAGGCATTAGGTAAGTTGTTCCATTTCTCCAGCTGGGTCAGATGCAATCAAGATGTAGAGTGGGGTGTCATAAACCTACTGACTGCATTGCAGCCTATGTCTCTTCACTAACCCTCCAGCAATCATATACACATTCATCAAAGAAGTGACAATATCAATCCCTGCAGCACCCTACATGAGTGTTTGGGTCAGAGCTGAAATTGCCCATAAACACCTTTAGAATTTTTTTTTCAAAAGAACAGAATCAAACAGCAGCAACTCCACCCATCCAAACTTGTTCGCAAACAAGCCAACAAAAATCTCATGGTCAACTGTACGACAGATCCAAAAAAAAAAAAAAAAAAAAAAAACAAACACCAATCTAGTATAAGATGAAAACATCAACAATTCAAAGCAAGAACAAAAGGGGGAAAAAAAAACAGAACTTGTGCCTGGGAATCTTCTAACTTGGAAGATTTGAGAGACAGAATACAACCATATTAAGAATTCTCCATCTTAATAACTGAAAGATTTCTTTTAGGTTGACCTACTATAGCACTTAAATAGGGTTTCATCTCAGAGCTAAGTGGTAAAAAGAAATCCTTTTTCAAAACTGAAAAGTTGTCACTTTTATGTATTAAATATGAAAGTAAAGTACACTGCCAAATTCAGTTATCTGAAACTGACTTTTTTTTGGAAAAGTACTGTGTTAGCCTATTGGAGTGGTCCCTGAAAAGTTCAGGGTCATTCTCCTCCTTGTTCATGTCCATACCCATGCCTCCTGAAGCGGCATTCAGGCTATGCACACATGGGTAAGGGGGCCAAGGCTGGGACTGCAGAAGGGGGGGGGGGGGGGGGCTGGGAGCAGAGCTGCAGCCGGGTTGCGGTGGAGGCTGGCAGCTGGGGCCATGGTTGATGGCCAAGGCTGAGGGTGGGAGCAGAGGTCGTAGCTGGGAGCAGGGCTGGAGCAGAGCTGGGGCCAAAGCAGGGCTGGGTGGCGCTCCCTCCCTGCCCCCTGTGGGGGCTGGCCTGGGCCCCAATGTGCCCCCCTGAATATTCCTCCATAGGTGTTGCATCCCACAGTTTGGGGACCACCAGTCTATTGTCTGTTACGTATTTTAGTCACTATTTATTTTTTCCCTCATTTTTGTTCTCCCTAAGTGGTGTTTATGTAGCTTGCTTGTGCCAGCAAGGAACTGTGCAGGTCCAACAGATCTAAACATGTACACACCTTCTCTCCCCTCTTTCATAATAGCTCCTCCCCTCTTTTGGTCACTCCTTTCCTTGCCAGTTCTGATGCTGTAAGCTTTTTGGAGGGATCTGGGAAAGAGGAGACCCTTTCTTCTGACAGGCTTCTGCTCTTCTGTGGGCCTCTTGGAGAGGAGCCTGGAAAATGAAGATTCCCTGATTGCAGTCTTCTCTGCATCATCCCCAGTCCATGGAACGCCCAGGGAAGGAGCCATATGCCTTCTCTGCCTCCTGCTGAAGTCCAAGTGACTCATCCATCATTGTGGCAAGGACCAACCCACTTTCTTCCTTCATTTTCTCACCAAGTGCCTCAAAAGGCTCAGACAGTAACAGGGTGTGGGGGGGAAGAGTGTCTCTTCCCCACTTATATCATGCTTTGTCTTCCCTTCCTGTCTTGGCTCTATGCACGTCTCCTCCACTTGCTTTCCTAGTTTCCTCAGGGATCCTTAGGAGTGAGGCAATACCCTCACAACCTCATTTCTGCTCTCTTTCTTTCTTCTTTCTCAGGGGCCTGAAAATTGAAAGTACACCAGGCTGCTCTTCCACTCCATTCCCAGGCTTCTGCTATACCTATACTTTTCCATTAACGATAATATTAAAATTTCAGAAATTCATAAATTATAAAGTATTTCTAATTATATAGCAGCATCCAACCAAACTCTGAAATAGCAACTGCTGCACTTTTACCCCACTATTGAAGTAGCTTCAGAAAACCATGTACAATTGATTACTAAAGCAGTGCATGAGAATGCTTAAGTTATAACATTAATGCATGAGACCAGCAAATGAAGTTCTCCATGGCTCCAACTTAGGAAAACACTTAGTCAAATACTTAAAGTTAAGTACATGCTCAAATGCTTTCCTGGATCCGGGTTCATAAGCAAAGCAGAGTCAACTGCAGAATAGTAAGAAAGAACTTTCACATAAAAAGGTTATCTTGGATTAGCAATTATTATATGTAATTGGATTTAACTTTGTCAAAGCACACCTAAACATTTCTCATCAATACATACACTTCTGAAGTTTTTAAGAAACGCAATTTAGAAAGAGAATCATATCAGAAGTAAAAGCACTGAGTAGTGAAAACAGTTCTTACCTTTTTTAACAATTTCTCATTTCTCAGTCTTTCAGTCACTATTGCTACTTCTGGGCTTGCTGGTTCAAGTACTGAATTTGCAGTCATCTTTCCTAGATTCCTCAACATTGCTGTAATGGGCATCTCCTGCAACAATGCCTTCCACACCTGTTACAGTAATATATGGAAAGGAGGGAAAAAAGATAATATTTTAGTTTGATGAGAGACTCTGTCTGGTGTATACACAAAACATCAAGCAAAATATTCAAACAATGTATTTTAAAACGTCAGAATTATAGAGAGAACTTCATGTTGATTAACTACTTATTAATGTTTTAAAACTAGCTTTAAGAGTTCCATTTGGATAAAAATACATTTTCAGCAATCCAAACTCATCAAGATATACAAGACAAATTTTAAAAGAACACTAGTTATTTGATGCAAGATGTTAATATTTACATACACATACCCACCTCTTTAGATTTCAAATGGTTTGTCTGGAGATGCTCCCTAACTAACCTATACTCTTCTATCAAATGAATAACTTCCAATTCATCTTTCGTGTGTTTCACTTTCTCCACAGCCTCCAGATATTTTAACAATTTTTCAGTCTCAGAAGAAAATTCCTTGTCTTTATATGCCTCCTGGACTTCCTTCCACCCCTTGGTGATATACTTAGTAACTACAGCAAGTTCTATGAAAAGACAAAAATATTTTCCATTCAGGATTATGACCCAGATATCAGAGAGTTCAGTAAGTCTGGCAGGAGAGTTGATTAGAAGGATGCTTTTAACTATGGTTTCATTCCCAGAACTGCTAGCCAGCTACCAATAGAGTGGGTCTAAGTTAGAACACAACAGTCAAATACATTAGGATGCACAATTCAGAATACTTTCCAAGATTTATTTTATTTTATTCACTGTATCATCTCCCTTTGGAAGGCTGAAACTTTATACAGGTAGTTTTCTTTACAATGTTTTTTCCCCTACCCTGTGCCACAGCAAGAACAGAGTTGTGAAAAATAAGGGGATAAAACTAATCAGAACATTTAATGAAAAGATGACTGTCAATGTGCTACGTATAAATATTTCAGTTACCCCAACACACTACAAAGACATTTTGAAGTAATCTTCATTTTTTATTATATTTGAGTAGAAACATAAAACTGTTACCAAAGATCAAAAATAATGAGGAAAAAACAGATCTGGTTGAATAATGAAAAAATAAAATGTATTTGCCAACTGATGGGGAAAAAAAAAATCAATTAAAATGATCTGAAAGAATTATTCAGCCATCTCTTGACAAGAATCACAAAAAATAATGAAAGACCACATTTATTCTTAAAGAGTCAAGATAAACAGACCATATTTTTCTAGCTATCAGCTTCGGTATTATTTCTAAAGTTTAACCTGCAGAATACATGGATGCTGAGAGACCACTACTCCATCAAGACCTTTAAACTTCCAGGACACACGTATGCTAGAAACGAAAGGCTTAATGTAGTATCTGATATACTATATTTTCTTAACTAGTCCAGTCTCAGGGTCAATAAAACATTACTGTTACCTTCGCTGGCAGGTTTTAGGTGGGACAACCTCAGCAGATCTTTATGAGACCAACCATTTCTTTGTTTATATTTTGTAACTGCTAAAGCAACAGCCAGGCCATTCTTTCCATTGTACCAATCTGCAACAGCTTTTCTCAGGGCACGGCCCCACATGCCACACTTCATGCCCACCTTCAGATCCTTTTTAAATTGGATGAAAGTAAACAGATGAGTTGGTATGCGGCAGACTTCAGAAACAGCCTTAAACGCTGCTTGTTTTGTTTTTGCATCAGAGCACTGTGAACAAATTGCAAGAGCAAAAAGCATGGGCTCCTGTTTTGCTGCCCTGCCTTCTTGGCTGAACGTCTTTATTTCCTGTACCACATCACAACCTTTGCCATCTTCAATCAGTCTTATTAAAACTTCAGCATTTTCAAAGCCCAGTTTCTGCTCCTTGATGTAGTAAGTACCACCTTCTGAACCAAAACATAAGAAACGGTGGAGTCGATTCATATCGGTGACCTGCCATACATATCCACCTTCTGAGTTCAGCACCTGCTTGTCATTCAAGGGCTGCATTTGATTTGCGTCTTCATCCATTGCTTAGAGTTTCAGGAAGCCTGTTAAAAAAGAAAGTACAATTTTACTACAAATAAATGTTGAACTATATTGGATTTTTTGGCTTGTAACATTTCCTCCTCTTACATCTGTAGCCAAATGAGTACATCACATCTGTAATGCCTTCTCCCCTTGCCCCTTCCAGATTTACATTAAACATAGTTCAGAACAGCAATAACATAGTCTAGTAAGTGCTTAAGTTACTAAAGGGTATCTGCAAGGAACATATTTAAAAATTGGGTTTATGCCCTCTTTGGCTTTGTTGTAACATATAAATAAGTTGTGAAAAGGGTTTGCTTTAAGCAGGGATATCAAGTTTGGTTTTAATTCCCCCAAGTTTGCTGGTGGTCTCAAAGCATTTTTATTGTGAGCTCTAACAGCTTAACTGAAGGTACTTAACTGAAGGGGTAGAGGTACTCAGTATTCAAATACATTTTTTATCCAAAATGTTAGTCACTGAAGTTAAGTAAGTGTTGATTAAAAAAAAAAAAGCCTTAAGCAATCTGACTAAAAACCCTTTTCTGAGTGATGTCAGCATTTTACTAGTTCTCCAGGCAGGAAAGTCTTCTAGGGCAGTTAGATCCTGAATTTCTGTGGGACAGATTGTACCTAAAACTAGCAAAATGATATTAAACTTTATGAAGGGGGATTTTTTAGATTCAAGCTAATTAGAAAGAATCTTAATCCCAAAGATGAAAATTTAAATTCCTTAGAATCAGCATATACAGGCTAGTTAAAGGTAACCTGCCAAGGGAAGGATGGTATTTGTGCTCTGTTATAAAAGATTTTTTTTTTTTTAATTAAAATTTATCAGATCTTGTCCCCCCCCATTTTTTGCTGGAGGGCTGAATGAAGACACTGCATTTGATAAAGGTACGAAATCTGAGCAACTCAAAATGCAAGAGAGTCCTAGACTTAAAAACAAAACAAAAAAACTGTGTATTTTGTTTGTTTGTTTTGGTTATCATCTATTTAAATGAAGCACCTGACAAATAATGAAGACAAATTCCATCTTTAATAAAGATTTAAACGTTCTTGTCCTTTCAAATGCGAACTGAGAAAGCTTACAAGCAAAGAGAGAAAGAAACAAAATACATCCCAAACCTTTCAGGTCTTGTTTACACACTGCTACACAGAGAACTAACATAATATCATCTGTAGGCATACCATATTCTTATTCCTAACCAAAATAAGATGCAAGGCTATAAAATGTGTATGGTTAAACTTAAGGTAAAAAGTAAAAATCCAGCTGTTATGATATATGATTCTTTCTTTTGGCTACACTACAAGTGAAACATAAGGTGGAAATTAGAAGACCTTAGAGGAAATTTGAAGATATAAACCTTGCATGTTTTTATGTCTTGGGCTACTAAGTATCAAAAAGAACAATCCTTTGAGTGTCAGATGATCTTCTAGATTACTAGAGAGTAAAAGGAGCAACAGAAAAGAACAAATATATTAGCTTCTCTGCAAAGTACTTCGCAATTTTAAGTACAGAAGATCACAGACCTATTCTTTTGCGAGTAAAAAAAAAAAAAAAAAGATGAGGCACTGTCACATCCTGTGGTAACTAATCATGACTAGCTTTCACATTTTTACAGGTGTTAAACTCTGTCTATTAGTGTTTAAAAGCATTTTAGTTAAAAACATAATCAACTTTTATTAATTCTATTCCTACTTTGGATACAGACACCTCACAGACTGAAGAGAGCCAGTATTCTACCTCCTACATGTGATGAGATATACACAGACCCTATCCAGGAATTACAAGGGAAAGAGTTAAAGAGTAGCAGTCCCATTGTATCCCTACTTTGCTAGAGTTTTTTCGGAAGCAGTGAGATGCCAGCAACTGGATTAGGAATGGTAACTTTATTCATCTTTTATTTTCAAAAAAAATTTCCAAGAAGTATTTCTCACTGTGAGTTTTCAAAGCAAATATGTGCAACTTTCTTTTAAAGGTCAACAGCTCTCCATTCAAAAACTGCTTACAGCCAAACTCCAATTTTAAAGCACACACTGACTTCTGAGACACGCAAGATACCCTGGAAATAACAAGTGTTAGCTAAATTGGGTGCATCTAAGTGTTTTGCAACAAAAAAGTGTTTTGATATCTGAAACACATGATATTCCAACATGTATGAAGTAGTATGCTTTGCCAAATGGCAGCTATCGTTACATCATACTTTCAAAATACTGGGCTACATTAATCTTTGAAGTCAAATGTTACACAAGAAATTAATATAGTCAATTAATTAACTACAAAGATTTTCTTCCAAATGTAGAAAGATTTTGGTATAGAACACTAACCTGAACATCTCAGTAATAATACAAGTGGGATGTGCAAGAGATTGTGACTCTCAGTAATCAGAATCCTGTGTGTGAAATCTATGGGGTTATTTTACCCTGTATTGTAAGTACCTGCACTTTTCTGTAATTCTGTATTGTGATGGATGGACCCCTTGGGAAGCCACCTGATGTGCGGAGACACCACTGAATCTACCTGTTCTGCAGCATAGGCCCCCCTTTAACCTGTCCTGCTGAGTCTGGTTATTAAAGCCTCCTCTAATACACACAAAGGCAGGGCCACACCCAGTTGCAGATCAGCTCTGGGAAGATTCGGTTTAAGGGACTTGCTCCAGCACTCAGATGTCCACCTCTCTTGGAATGTAGACCTAAAGATATATAATGAAATTTGCCCCTCCCCGCAGCGTGGAAAGAGATGTGCACACTTCTTGTCCCCCACAATTAGAAATTACAGGAACTGGGTTTAATAATAAACAAAACACATTTTATTAACTATAAAAGGCAGATTTTAAGTGGTAAAACAGATTACTGAGCAAATGAAATCAAACACGGAAACTAAGCTAGTTTCACTAAAGAAATTGGTTACAAATAGTATTTCTCACCCTAGATATTGTTGCAGGCAGGTTGCAAAGTTTCTGTGGTTCAGAGTTCCAGTTATATTCCTTTTCAGACTGAACCCCTGTCTCAGTCTGGACTCCACCCGCCCCCGTCTTGCCTTCCCTTCCTTTCAAGTGGCTTTTGCAGATTTTCCTCTTGGTTGGGCAGGTTTCAGAGGGGTAGCAGTGTTAGTCTGTATCAGCAATCCTTGTGGCGCCTTAGAGGCTACAAATTTATTTGGTCACCTTTTTGCCCACCAGGGGCTGCTGTGGCACCAGAAGAGAGGGCAGCCGCCTCTGAACCAAAGAAGCTGTGGAGAGGGAGGGGCAATGTCTACCTTCTCACAGTGCCCTGCTGCAGGGCCAAGTGAAGAGACACAGGACATAAGGGACAGATGGAGCAGGGCACACGGGGCTGCTGGGGGAGTAACAGACCGGGGTTCAGAAGGGCTAGTGGGGGACAGACTGGAGTGGGGGCATAAGAGCTAGTGGGGTGACAACATTGAGCCAGGGGCTGAATGGAAGTCAGGGTGCAGGGCCACATAGGGACAGGGGAAGTGGGGTGACTAAGTGGGGGTGCAGGGCCACGTGTGGACGGGGGGGGAGGAGGGTGCCTGAGTGGGGAGGAAGGGACAAACGTAGACAGGAGGGTGCAAGGACACATAGGGAGGGGACAGATGTGCGTGATTGAATGGGAGAAGCTTGGGGTCAGCATAAGGGATGCTCCCTAACAATCCCTCCCCACCCCTGTTCCATACTTTTCCCAACCATACCCAACAACTCTTCAAATTCATAACCAAGCTCCTTCCCAGCAATTACTTCTCTCTCCCTCAGCTCCTCCATTACCCAAACTTCTCCAAGCCTTTGCACTGCTTCTGAAGGGTGCAGGAAATATGTTTCCGTATTGTAGTTTAAATAATTATTACTCAAAGTTCTGTATTAAATGACTAATAGGAATCTACTTATCAAACATTTCCTGAATCTTTTTTGTTGTCTGCATTATTACTGACATACTTGCTGACAGGTATTTTGAAATAAATTGCCAAAATAATTGAAACAGGCGTTGTTATATTGTGTTATTTGACAAATGAAATATGCAGAATTTTAAAATACCGTGTGGAGAATTTTTAAATTTTTGGCACAGAATTCCCCCAGAAATATCAATAGCACTTTCCCACTCAATTTATATCTATTCCAAAACAATTAGATGCTAGTAGTGTGGTGACTCTTTGGTCAAATTTAATAATATATGCTCAGCAATCGCTTGCACATAGCTCTGGCCATCCAAATATCAATACAAACAGATTATCCATTATTTTTAATCTAAAACATAAAAGTAAGTATCAATCACAAATATCCTCTTGGATAGCCAAAGATAATGGCAAGTGTCCATTTAATATTTCATTTTAAAGGACTCTACTTCTCTCTTTACTACTAGCACTGCATTTGAATCCAAGTCTTGGTGCAAGACTTAAAGCAATGACATTCTGGCTCAAGTCAAAAATTCTACCACCTTAGTTACTCTGACACCAACAACATCAATGCAAGTCCTACAATGTTGGGATAGCTACTCTGCAACAACAAAAACCACACTTACTGAGCCAAATAATACTCACAGGTACTCATCTTGGTTAACATTTTGCAATGTTATTGCTACATATTGTTATTTTTAGTCTTCTTTGTATTTTTTTTAAAACAGGTACATGAACCTTCCTTATTTACAGAGCAAAATTTTATCCACTGTGAAGACGACTTACAGGAATATATAGTACCTTTTATACAGAAAGTTCCTAAAGGAATTTATAAATCTCATTTTCAAACTATATATAATTTCATCCACCTATAAAATACAGCTCTATCTGGGATGGAACCCAGTAGCTATTAAACAGTGCATGGAGACACTACATCGCAGCTTAGGACACAAAGTGAAGAACAATATCCAATCCTACTGAAATTTAGGAAGGAAACATTTATTCTCCTAAATTTTTGTTTATTGGTATATAATTTCAATTACAGAATAAAAGCATTACAAAACTTAAAACTCTAATATACTTTCTATTCCTGTTCTTTGCACAGACACCTATCATCATCTTACATAAAAGCACACTAAAGAATTTAGTGCACTATAATACTATAACACCTATAGGTAGGCCATGTCTGTGCAGCAAGCTACTGCAGTTTAGTCACTTGCCCTGCAGTAATATCCTGTGCAGTCAAATCCTTAGAGCTGTACGTTTGGTTATTTTTACATTCTGCAATTAAAAAAGTGGAATGTATGTCCTTCCCATAACCCATACAAGTTAATATTTCTACAAAAACTACCATGTGATTTTTGAAGAACCAAATTATCAGCTGTAAGCCTCATTAGAAATACAGTCCCCTTGCAACAGAGAACTGTGCTCCCTAATGCCATAGAGGAGGAGTTCAGCATTGACTCAGAGAGTTACTCCTGGGGGAATTCTGTGGGACTGTGTACCTGCCAAAAATAACCCCCCTCCTGCAGATCTCTTGTGTTTCCCAAAGGGAAGCTGTGCTGGGGGGGAGGGAGGGGGAAGAGGGCAACCACTGGAGGATTGCCCCCCCTCCAAACAGAGATGGGGCATGGGGGTGCACAGGGGGTTACATGTCTCTGCCCCCCCCCCATTCTGCAAGTGCAGAGCTGCCCAGCTGAAGGAGGCTGTCTCTCTGCTCCACTGACTCTGCAGCTCAACGCCACCTCCTGGGTCCTAGTGACAGTTGCGCTCTCGTTCTGTGTGCTGGGAGCCTGTTTTCTATTGTGCAACAATGAGTGCCTGCAGTAGGGCTGGGTGGAAGAGGCAGTGGGGAAGGAAGGAGGGATGGAATAGGGCAGGGGGAGGGGAATGTGGGAGTGAGCAGAGGGAGATGGAGAAGAAAAGGGAATATCAGAATTGCGGGGAGATGTGGCATCCCCTTGGCGTAGGTAGGGCTCCCCCGTTAAGGAGGTCCATTGAATCCTCACCCTGACAAGCCACACCCCACTATATCTGGACCCCTCCAACAACCCCCCCCACCCAGACTCCCACCCCACTGATCCCCAACCAATTGCACCTGGACCACCACCCCATCAAATGCCACTCCCCCAGCACCCAGATCCACCCCAAGCCTCCCACACCCAGACCCCCGCACTGAGCCCTATCTCCCCACACCCAGTGCCACCCCCGTCCACTACCAGCCCTAACCACCTTCAACTGCATCCCCTGCAGATTCCCATTTCTCCTGCCCCTGGAACCCCCCCAATGAGCCTGCGTGCATTCCGATCTCCCACTGAGCAGTCCACACCCAGATTGTCCCACACAGAAACCTTTCACCCGACACCTGGATCCCTCCACACTTGGATACTGCTGGGCTGAGCCTGCCCATACACACCTGGTGCACCTGGCACAGAGAGGCAAGGTCCCGGGGTGTTTCTGGGGCAGGGCCAGTCCTTGCACTGTGTCAGGATCAGATGCAGCCTCACTGCTGAGTCTCTATATTGGGGAAGATGGGGGCTTCAGGGTGATCTCCCATCTCAATGCAGCCAGTGCCCTGTGCTCCATGCTGGAGCCACATTTATTTATTGACAAATACAATTTGCAGAATTTTAAAATATTGTGTGCATAATTTTTAGGCGCAGAATTCCCTCAGGAATACGGAGTGCAACATTCTTGTAGGCCAAAAGCCGAATAGGGAAAAACTGTCTGAAGTAAACTATACTCTATTTTGATTTATACTCCATTTTGCTAGGTTCAAATTAGTAAAAATAAAAAAATAAAATCTACTCCTTAAATTAGTAAGAATAAATTGTTCTAAGTTTATTCTTTCCTAATTGTGTTAATAATTGTTCTTAAAAGTATAAAAAGTTTTATGGATGTAATTACTGCCTTATTTACTGTTTGGTATGCAAGCAAAAAATGTGTGATAATTAATTAAAAAAGACAGCTGGGCCAAACAGTCAAGAAGGGAATGAAGGAGTAGAGAGGCACCAGCTTTATCATCAGAATCACCCGGATGGCAAATTGACGACCCCAAAGCAAAGGCATACACCCCAAAAACAAAATAAAAAATAAAGCCAAAAAAAAATAAAAATAGTCCCAGTAACAACCCAAATAATGCTAATTAAAAGCAACCTTAACTACCTCGTAATTAACAGCTCCAGTGTAACAGAGCAAGGTCCAAAGACTTGTAAAAAAACTTCTTCTTATAAAAAAAGGCGCCATGGGACTTTGGGCTCGGTCTGGACTTTGGACTCGTTCTGCATCAACATCAAAGCTTCGAACGCGTTCGACAAAGGCCTGGCTCCCCTCCCTCCTGTGCAATTTCAGCTGGCCACTGGAACCGACAGAGCAACACTAAAAACTGGTAACTATACAATCCAGCTGCAAAACTGTGTGTGTGTGTGTAAATAAAAGCGTATACTGATGTTAATGCTTAAAGGCATATTGCCTTCTCCCCTTTAAAAAAATTCCATACGTTTCTTATAAGCATAGCATCCTGAATCACCATTTCCCACAAAACTACAGTAAATAACTGTCTGAGAATAACTACAGCTGTATCAATTGCAACTACACTGAATTTGTTATTCATTTGTGCTATACAAGTACACAAAATGGTTTAAAAAGCAAAGTCTCACATAATTAATCCAAATTTTAAAGGTTTACATAAAAAACACATTTAAAAAAAAAGCTGTAATAAAACTACAAGTTCCAACCTAATTTTAACAAATTGCTACATTTAACAAGTATTTGAATTGCAAATGAAATATAGCACTTACAAGTTAATTTGAAATTAAACTTTGGTTTTATGTTGGCTAAATTATAAAAAACACTGTAGTGGAAATCTACTATGATTTGTATATTTATATTTGTAAGCCCTTTGAGACTATATCTTTTTCTGTTCCGTAAAGAACTGTATTCATTTGCAGTCTTTTAAAAATGTTAATACTAATATAGAGGCCAACAGCTTAGAAGGATTCAAAAAATTCAAAAAAGGATTAGATATTTATATAAATACTGAGAATATTCACCGTCAAATTAGATGGGATTTTTTTTTAAAAAAAGTACTCAAAAACACCACAGCTTTAGATCAATATAGACCATTAATGCTTCAGGACATAAGCTTTCTTCTAACTGAGGGAATTAATAAGAAACTTCCCATTAACAGTTTGTTTCATAGTTGCCTGCTTCACAGTTCTTGCACATCTTTTAACAGCTGTTGTCACATGGAGAACACTGGCTTACCTAGACCACTGGTTTGATTAAATAAAGCAACTCCTATGTTCCTATGAAAAATAATATGACCACTCTCTTAAAGGAAGATTGGCACAGAAACTTTGACAAGGAAATGGGGTTTGATAATATTAATTTCTAGTTGAGATATAGCATTTTTCACTTGCAGACTCCCATTTCCATTTTAAAGATGGGGAAATGAAGGCAGGGAGAGATGAAGTGACTGCCCAAGGTCACCCAGAAGCAGAGCTTGGAATCTGAATCTCAAGTTTCCTGAGTCCCAGTCCATTACTCTTCACAGTAGTCTACACTGCCCTCCCCGTCTGTCACTCTTTAGTCTGATTTATAGGGAGTTATAAAGAGGACACCTGGTCCACAATACATGGAAAGAAAGTCTGTTTAAAGATTTCAGAGTAGCAGCCGTGTTAGTCTGTATTCGCAAAAAGAAAAGGAGTACTTGCGGCACCTGAGAGACTAACAAATTTATTAGAGCATAAGCTTTCGTGAGCTACAGCTCACTTCATCGGATGCATTTGGTGGAAAAAGCAGAGGAGCTAGGGACAAGGGAAAAAAAGTATTGTCTGGCAAGCCTCCTCTTCTATAAGATCTGCACATTCACTTTTTATAGCAACCTCAAATTTTATTCTTCAAATTTTATTTTTACCAAGAAACCATTCTTCAAACGGCTGTACGGACCATATCTTGCTTTCAACCACTTGTATGACTTTTTGAGATATCTTAACAAAAAAAGGCTACAGGAAACAAATACCAGTATCCCAGAACACCTGGCGCACGAACACCGGTGCCTTGCGCGCTGTGTGTGCGCCTCACCCCGCTGTAGTTTTTTCTGCCCTTCTCTTCTACAAGAGATCTCGGGCACCTGTCCTGGGGGTTTACCAGGCGCCCCTTCCCGCAGAGAGCTGCTCTGCCGCCCCACTACCACTGGCCGTTCGCGCGCCCTCCCCACTGGGAATAGCAGCAGCAGCAGCAGCGAGCGAAACGCTCCACCCCAGACCCTACCCCTGCTTCCCTCAGCCGCTCCCGGGCCTCTCCTCACCTAGGGGGTGGCGAAAGCAGCAGAGGCCTCCGCTCGCAGAGAGGCTCCACACCCAGCCTTAAGGAGACGGGCGGCTCTCGGTGCCTCCGGCAGGGGCAAGGCCGTCGGGAGGGGCGATCCTTAAGGGGGTGTGAAAGGTGTGTGGCTAGGCCGCGGCCCAAGGGAGGCCTTGCCTGCAGCTCGGACCAGTGGCGCAGCACGGGACGCTCGGCGGAGACGGCGGTTGTTGTTGCTCAAGCGGGGCCGGGCCCTACCTGCGCGCGTGAGCCGGGGACCGGACGCAGCAGGAGGCGGCGGCGGCTCCGCCAAGGACTCCGCAAGCTGCCTGCGGCCGGCTCTGTTTCTCCTCACGCAGCAGGCTCCCCTCGAAGTCAGCCCCTCCCGGGTCGGCTTCCTCTCATGACAACATCGCTAAGACCCGGATGGAGCCGCTCTTCCTTCCCTTCCCACCCCACCCCACCGTGACCACGCTCCGAGGCCCCGGATGGAACCGCTCCGCCTAGCCTTCCCCCATCCCCCAGGGACTAGCGACCGCGGATGTAGTTCCCCGTTTCAGCATCCTTAACAGAGGCGGGCAGGGCAGGGCGGAACACTGGGACCCGGATAAAGTCCCTCCATCGCGCCTCCCCTTAGTTCCCTCTCCAAAGAGCCGGACGGCGCGCTCCCATCAGGCACAGCGGCGGAGGACCCGGCTCCCCCTCAGCCGATAGGCCGAGGCCTCTTCCATGCCTGGAAGTAGTATCCCGGATGTAGTCTAGCTGCTGGTTTTCCGTCCGGGCCGAGCCTGCGCTCACTTCACCATCGAGATGACAGCGTGGGCCGCGGAGCTTGCTGGGAAGGAAGCGGCGGCGTGCGTGGGGGCCTGCAGAGAGCCTCAGCCGGCGGCTGGTGGCAGCAGCTGCTCCGTGAGAGCCTGGGACCCGCCACCATGTCGGGAGGAGGCAGCGCCGGGGAGTGGTGCCTGATGGAGAGCGACCCGGGCGTCTTCACTGAGCTCATCAAGGGCTTTGGTGAGGGGTCGAGCGGGGCCCGGGCAGGGGGCTGGGACCGGCGTCTGGGCAGGTGGCGGGTGGGCACTCTTGAGGCCTGCAGCTGCCCCTCCGCCTCTGGCGGGACGGGGGTGGCGCGTCGTTCGGGACCTGCCTGAACTTCGCCCCGAGCCTCTTCAGCGGCGTTGCTGGGGTGCGACACCCCCTGTCTCTAGCAGGTGCAGATGGGCTGAGGCGGCGGTTTTGCTCTGGTGGGATCGGAAGGAGAGATGCCCAAATCCCCCAGCCATCCCCCTCCGCTGGGAGGGTGCAGTGCCCAGCACCTGCTCAGCCTCTCCAGGGCTAGCTCTTCGCAGGGGGAAGCCACAGCCCGCTCTGCTGCTTCTACGCTTCAGCCTGCCTCGACACATCCCAGCCTGCAGCACGGTTCAGCTCCCCCGAAACCCAGTGGGGTCCCATTTGTGTTTGAAAATGGGACTGCGTGGTTGTTATGGAGCAGCTGCGGCCCTCAAGCACTGAATTAATGCTGTTTCTTTGAGGAAGACCTTTGAGGCGCGCACACAGCTCAATAGCTGCAGTGAGCTCTGGCCAGGGTGTACACATTAGCATTTTGAGAGTAACTTAAAAAGAAAAATCCTGAATGAACAAACCTGTATACAGGTTTGCATGAGCATGTGCCCTCTGATATGAGAAGTTTCTTCTAGCTCAGTATGCTACATTTAAGATGTAGTTTTACATAGCACATAAATGGTAACTAGTACTTGGAAAACTTGTATGAGGTAGGTGAATAATATCTTAATTTTACAACTTTGGACACTGAGTTATAGAGACCAAGTTCTGCCTTGATTTACACCACATACAATGCAATGGTACTATTGGGATTGTATGGATTGTAAATCAATGTAGAATTTGGCCCAAAGAAGCTAAATTGTGTATCCAGGTCCACATAGTAGATGAGAGTCCTTTATTAGACTATCTTGACATATAGTCCAAGCATGTTTCTTACCTGCTCTGCCTTTTCTTCCTCACTTACCTGACCCATGAAATAAGTCTGACTTTTTACACCAGGACTTGCAAAAATGCCTTAGTAGTGACACAAGTGTGGGCACTTAACCCATCCATTTTTGCAAGTCATAAACATTTTTCTTTTTTTTTAAATAAAAAGTTTCCATCCTTCATGGCTGTGAAGATGATGAAATGTGAATTATAAACCGTTGTAGTGTTCCTATGCTGGAGTCTTCAGACACAGATCCAGTGTGTCTTCTTTTGCTTGCAGCTTTGTGAAGCAGCACAACCCAAATAAGATTAACACATTTCTGGGCAGTAAAACTGTTACTGTTGAGAATTATTTGGGCAGCCCTGAATTTGTCAAATCATATTAATTTCATGATGCTGCTGTTTGTGAAAGCTAAGGGTCAGGCACTGTAATTATTCATAATTTTTTTTGGGGGGGAGGCAAGGGAGGAGAGTGGTAGAATAGCACACACTTTTCTGCAGTCCAGAAAGCCTACAAGGGGTAAAATAGTGGAGATATGATCCTAGTCTTTAGGCAGCTGTAAGGAGGTGCCCCTCAAGAGTGCTGTATCTTCCGGAAAGAGGAAGAATTCTAGAGGGACGTGGAGCTAAGGTTTATCACATGAACTAGCCAGAAGCTGATATGAAGTTTCCTCATACCAAGATACTCAGACACCTTGGAAGAAATTTCAGCATACTTCCCAGCATGTGTTGATTGCAGGATGTGCTGAATTTCTCACCAAGGATTTGCCCCTGGACCTCACCAGTAAAGCCTGCCCCACCCCATCCTTTGTATCTTCATCTGGCTAGTAAATCTAGTTTTCCAGCTTGTACATCTCTGGAAAACTTCTCAAACTCTGTTTTACATATTCCTATTCAGTAAACTCTTGTGATGGCTAATTTAATTTCTTCTGTAGATAATGAGGAAGGAATTAATATAATTTGACAACTGGATGACGCAAAGGACTGGTAATGGGATAAAGCGTGTTTTGTTTTTATGTTTGTGTCAGCGTCAAATTTGATCAATTTAAATGATCAAATTTGAAAGCCATTCAGTTGCCTGTGTTTTGTGAATTGTACTGGCCGTGTGTCTGATATGTGGAGCAAGAGCATTATCAAACTGTGTATATGCAACCTCCTCCCCGAGGGATAATTTAACAATTTGTCTTCTATGGAACCTGTTCATTATTCACTCTTCCAGTCTCCCACTGAAATAGGTTTAGATCCTCGGATACTACAAACATCCATCAATAAACGTTTTCAGTTCTTGGAGGTTTTTTTTTTTTTATGAGTGAAACCCAAATCCTCATTTGAAGCCTGAGTATTGAAACAAAAGACTTTGAGACACATCTGAGGACTGGTCTTGATTGTTTCAATGTTGTACTATGTTATGCAAAAAGATTGGTTCTCTGTCTCCTGGTTAAAAGTCCAACTCTTAATTGGCTTTGTTGTTGGCAGTACTATCAGTGAAGTGAAAGACTGAAAATGAACTATGAAGACTAAACCATCCTCATTCCTAGAGATGGTCCTCCCAGGTCAAAGCTGAGGCATATTGACAAGCTGTGCAGGAAGCTTGTATTGATACTTGGTTTATGGGCAAATTGAGAACTTTAGTCTCCAGGATTGCCTAGTTTGCTTCTTTCACAAGTACTGACCTGATTTTTTTTAAAAACTATTTGTGTAGTAGTTAAATCTGAATGAATATTAATTCAAATTAATATGTTTATGTAGTGTTTTACATGCTTTTACCTACAGTATCTTATTGTTGTCTTTGTCACAAAGTGAAAATTAGTGGCCTTATGAGATTCTTGTGGTTCTCCATTAAAATATTTAATTGACTGTTTTTCTTATTCAGTAAACAGTGATTTCTCTTATTTCTCCCCCCTCTTCCCCTCCCCCCCCAATGATTTGCTTTCATGCTTCTGCTTAATCCAGAAATGGAAGATTTTTGTGGCTAAAGGCATAGGTCGGGAAGTTCCTGGGGTTATCTTCCTGGCTTAGTCATACACTTCCTTTGTGATGAACAAGTTACTAAATTTTTTGGACACAAGTTTGCTCCTTTAAAAAATGAGGCTAATTATTTTACTTTGGATATATGATGCTATAGTAATGTTTGCGAAGGACGGTTACCTCCTCTGATGGAAGGTGCTGCTATGGTGTAAGGGTTATTAGTATCACTACTAGTATATAGTTTAAGTAATACAAACACTAATTGAATTTATATATCCATACATGAAAGAAATTAATGGTTGTGAAAGAATGCTGCTAACTTTGTATTATACTTGACCCAAAATATCTCCTGCTGACTTTTGTGGTTTTACAGTCCCGTTATTTTTTAAAGACTGAAAAATCAACACAAACAGTAGAAACTAATGACACAATGACACTCTGTTCATTTGACAGTGCTCACTCTATAAAATTACGCAAAATGGACTAAACAACTTTTTCTCTAATCTTTCATCCATATCAGTCATAGGCTTTTTTTCTTAAGTCTGGGCTTAGTTAGAAGTAAGTTTCTTTGTGTGTGTGTACGTACATACATATATATATATATATATATGGCTTTTTCCTCTCCAATTTAGGATAGTTAAAACTATAGCTTTGCTCTTTCAGGTTGCAGGGGAGCACAAGTTGAAGAAATATGGAGTCTGGAGCCAGAGAACTTTGAAAAATTAAAGTAAGCTATTGGATCATAGAATATTAGGGTTGGAAGAGACCTCAGGAGGTCATCTAGTCCAATCTCCTGCTCAAAGCAGGACCAACCCCAACTAAACCATCTCAGCCAGGGCTTTGTCAAGCCGGGCCTTAAAAACCTCTAATGATGGAGATTCCACCACCTATGTAACCCATTCCAGTGCGTCACCACCCTCCTAGTGAAATAGGTTTTCCTAATATCCAACCTAGACCTCTCCTCCCGCGCGCCCTCCCCCCCCGGGATCTTGAGACCATTGCTCCTTGTTCTGTCATCTGCCACCACTAAGAACAGTCTAGCTCCATTCCCTTTGGAACCCCCCTTCAGGTAGTTGAAGGCTGCTGTCAAATCCTCCCTTACTCTTCTCTTCTGCAGACTAAATAAGCTCAGTTCCCTCAGCCTCTCCTCATAAGTCATGTGCCCCATTTTCGTTGCCCTCCTCTGGACTCTCCAGTTTGTCCACAACCTTTCGGTAGGGCCAAAAACTGGACGCAGTACTCCAGATATGGCCTCACCAGTGCCAAATAGAGGGGAATAATCACTTTCCTCCATCTGCTGGCAATAGTCCTACTAATGCATTGCAATATGCTGTTAGCCTTCTTGGCAACAAGGGCACACTGTTGACTCTATAGTTGTATTTGTGGCCTTTGTTTTAGAGCAGATCCTAAATTCAGATTACTGTGATGGGGAAAAATCTGTGCTGATGCATTTTAAAAATATTTCATAAAACATTTTTAGAAGGACTTTTTCTCTCTACAAATATTATTTATCAATGTTATGGTAATACCTGAGATCAGTGTCCCATTGTGCTGGATAATTTACAAACCTAGTAAGAGACAGCCCATCTTGTGAAAGTCATAAAACTAAATAGACAAGAAAAACAAATGGTGGGGAGAGAGAGAGAGAATTACCTTCATTTTACAGATTGAGAACTTGTATGAAATCTTCACAGGGGATCTTAGCTTTATCGATTTTTTTCCTTTTGCACTTAGCAGGATTACCAAATTTATAGTTTCAGTGCTTATCAATGCTTGGATAATGAATCTGGTATTTGTTTCCAAAGAAAGTGTTACGAATATTGTTGTTGATGAAATTGCCAGATGTATCATGCAGGGTTTTTTTTTATCATCCAGTATATTTCCTATGTGGGTGGTGGTGGTGGTGTGGGGAGGAACAGGGTCTAAGGTTAATATGTACTGGATTTCTTTAACCTCACTTTAACCTTTAAATGTGTATTGGAGCAGAAGCAAACTGGCACTTAAAGCCCAGTTTACCAAGTGATCAATGAGCCAAAATTTGACTTTTCAACAGTGCTATTTGAGCACTAACTCCACCTGGAATTGTGGGTGGCATCTCTGAAAATTTTTAATCATTCAAAGTTAGAGGTCACATGTAGGAGTCTGAGCCTAACTGACAATGCTTAGAAAGAAAGAATTAACTGAGTTGCCTTATCAGATGATGATACACTGAGATTAAAAATAATTTACACAGTTCTTTATCAACACACTTTTTCTGCTTTGACCTTTTATTTTGTAGACCCGTTCATGGGCTGATCTTCCTCTTCAAGTGGCAGCCGGGAGAAGAGCCAGCGGGCTCTGTTGTTCAGGATTCCAGACTAGACACACTATTTTTTGCTAAACAGGTACAGTAATTTCAGTGACTTCCTTGGGTACCCCATGAAACAGGGTTTTTTAGTGCAGAAAGACAGAAGATAACTGAAGGGTGCACAAAGGTGAACAACTGTGTACAAGGTATGTTTAGTCAGACAAAATCTTGCCAAACAAGGAAAAGTAAAATTCTGTTGGGAGAAGGAGCTGAAGAGTAAATGAAAATGATGCTTTTAAAACTTCTTTTCAGTGTCATAAAGGATTATTTTGAAGGTTTTTTTTTTTCTTTAAATCTTCATGAATCAATGATATTTTGAAACCACTTTCAACAAAAGATTATGGGGGGAAAATTTTATTTCAGTCCATCAAAGTAGAACTGCTATCACTATATTTCTCAAATACTCTGTGATAGGAAATGCTCACATTCTCGAGCCATATTTACCTGTTCCGTGTTCAAAGTTGATCTGAACGTATTCTTTTAATTATTTATATCTGAAATACATAAGGTTTGAAACAAATGATTGAAAATGTTGTTTATGCTAATGAAATCCATCTTATATCATTAAAGATATAATTCACTAATACAGAATTCTTGTATTTTTTGCTTTGGCAGGCAGATCAATGTATATCACTAGTGACTTAGAAAAGCAAGGAAGAATAACCAGATCAAATGTAAATTTTCTAACCAAGAGAAGTTAGTTCAGTAGTAGGGTTTTTTTTTGTTTTTGTTTTTAAATGCATATAGGTATGTATGACTGGCTAGAGCTGGCCTTTGTGGCTCCTTACAGTCCGTCTGTGTCCGCCTACACCCTGCCCCAGGAAAGGAGCATCAAAGGTGGGTCCTCCAGGCCTGCCTAAAGAGACTGCACAGAAGCAGCCAATCAGACCAGGAGGCTCAGATAAAAGGAGTTGTATTGCCTTAGCAGATTAGTTGTTGGCTGGGACCAGAGGGGCAAAGAAGGGTGCTCCCCTCTCTCTGGCCAAAGGAGCTCAAGGGACAAGTAGAGCTTGGTTCTGGCTGCATTTGCTCAAGCTCAGGGAGAGAGGACCTGAGAACTTAAACCCTAAGTAACTGGCAAAGATAAAGGGGCCAGATAGAGGGAGGCCTGGGGAAGTATCAGCAACAAATCTAAGTGAGCAGTACAAGGCAGCTATTTACAGTGTTCCTGAGCTGAAACCAGGTGTGGGGGAGCCAGGGTTCTTCCACTGACCATTGGCAAAGTGGTGCAAACCCCAAGAACGGGGTAAGGCTTGTTTTGGAGGCCCAAGCGAAGGGTTGAATTAAAGGGCCCAGGACTGAGACTGAAGATCCTGGTGAGGCCAGATAGACAGTTTTGGTTGGACTTCTGTTACCCTGGAAGGAGTTTGTTTTGATTGTATGACCCGGCCAGAGGGCTGAGCCACTGAAGATCCACCAAGCAAAGTTGACAACCTACAGGGGATGCCAGGAGTGGGAAAGGACTGTGGTAGCATACCCAGCTGCTAGGAGATACTCAAGAGGTGAGCTTTCCCCTCCATCACAACTTAGTATCACAGCTAGGTTTACAAGACTCACGTGAGTGATGTCAGTGCAGAGTGATGCTTACTTCTGTCTCTAGTGCATGAGGTCTGATATCCCATCTGAACCCTGATAGGGAGCCTGGAAGCCATGACATCATCCAAATAAGCCTGGGTGTCTCAGGTGTCAAAGGGAAAGAAGGCAGATGGCCTGCTACGTAGATACATCTACTGTGCGCTTGAAGGGAATGCAAGTTCAGTTTGCCCCTGGAGTAACAGAGACGAGACTGATTATTGGCAGGCACAGAGTACTGAGATGCTGGGAGAGGTCAAGGTCCCAAAGGATGCCTTCCCTCAGATGCCAGAGGCTCTGATGGCTGCTAAATAGACTGATAAAACATGATTTGGGGTCACGAAGAGTTAAGGCCGATGGGAAATGTGTTAAGTGCATCAGCAGTTCAGTGAAGCTTGCAGAGAGTAGCGGAAGGTGTGATTTGAACTGCCACAACAGCTAGACAGGTTAGAGGAGCAGCAGCAGTACCTATAATGGATCCTGCAGGAAAGAAGCAGCAATGACTTCAAGCATCAGGTAGACAAGAGTGATCCAGTGGGACTGAAACTTACTGAGGAGATGTTATGGTTGTGGACACTGCTTGCCCTTGAGTGAACTGGGGTAGGGAAAGACTGAGTTGCTGGGGTAAGCTATGGAAAGAACCACAAACTCTGCTAGTGGCAGGGAGGTGGACAAGGGTAATTGTCTTTGGTTTGAAGAGATGGGCCACATAAAAAAGGTTTTGCCCTTTTTGAAGATGGACTTGCTGCAGGAAGAGGTGCAGGAGCCCCAAGAATAGGTAAGATAAGAAAAAGGTGTCTGATGGCACAAATGCCGCTGAGCTCGGTGCCTCAGAGCTGGACTTGAAAACAGTATATACAACTGGTCGGTAAACCTATCCAGTGGAGTATGAAGGAGTGTGGAATGAACCAACTATGATCACTGACACAAAGCTTGCTGAGGTGTCAGTGTACAGAGACATGCCCCAGTGGGGCCAGGAGGTGACAGCAAAGAGCCCACAAGGGGAACCTGGTGACATGAGGCAGACTCTACTGGCAGTCCTAAGAAAACATGAGCTGTTGGATGTCTTTCGGAGGAGATAAGACCAAGGCTTCTGAAAAGGGCTCAGCCTTGAGAGCAGAGAATGTAAGAAGCCCTCTCTCCTTGCCAAAGAAGTATAGTAGGGAACTCGATGCTATGAAATAAGCTAGACGGAAGGCTCTGGAGGAAAATAAGCCTGAATTGCAGAAGCTCTTCAGGCAGAGTTGCCTGAGAGAAGACCCTGACCATGCAGGACACCTGACTAGTCAAGGCAAGGACTACAAAACCTCTCCATACAGAAGCCTGAGACAGAAGACCCTACCAACCAGGGCATGGACTAATAAAAGCTCTCCATAGAGAACGGCCTGGGAGAGAATACCCCGAGAAAGCAGGGCAAAGACTGCCTAAGAGAGAACATTGTCTTCAGGCAGGACCATCTCCCCAAATCCTTTTTGTGGGGGGAGGTATGTGATGGGGTATACCTGGCTTTCATGGCTCCATACAGGAGGTCCAATAGTTCTTCTACGCCCTACTGTAGGAAAGGAGTGACAAAGGTGGGTCTTCCACGCTTGCCTAGAGAGGCTGCACAGAAGCAGCCAATTGGAGCCCAGCAGGCTCAGATAAAAATAATTGTAGGGCCTTAGCAGGTCAGTTCTTGTCTGGGGCTGGAGGCTCAAAGAGAGGTGCTCTTCTTTTTGGCCCAAGGAGCTCAAGGGACAACTAGAGCTTGGTTCTACTGCAGTTGCTCAAGTTGGGGGAGAGGACCTGAGAACTGGACCCCTAAGGTAAGCAGTGAAGATAAAGGGGCCAGGTAAGAGGTCGCCCAGGGTAGTGACAGCAATGAATTGAAGTGAGCAGTATATGGCTGCAGTTTAAGGTTCCTGGGTTGGAACTTGGAGTAGTGGGTGAGACCAGGTTCCCCCACTGCCCAAGTGATGTGAACCTTAAGAAGGAAACAAGGCATGTTTGGAGGTCTTAGCAAAGAACCAAATTTTAAGTGCCCGTAGCTGGGACTGAAGATCCAGATGAGGGGACACAGTTTTGATTGGACTTTTGTTACCCTGGAAGAGACTGTGCCACTGAAGACCCACCAAGCAAAGCTAACAACCTACAGGTTACACCAGGAGCAGGAAGAGGACTATGGTGCTGCACCCAGCTATTAGGATGCTCATAAGAGGTGAGCCTCACCCATCATATCTTGCCTCTCAAACATAGAGATATAGCATTCAGTTTAAACCCAATATTCATCCTTCCCACAAAAATTTATATTATGTTCCTATTTGTCCTTGTAAAGATCTGAAATCTCGCAAATCTTGAAACAGAGCTTATAGAAATGTATCGTAAGTAGAACACTGCTATTTTTCTTCCTTGTTTTGTGTGTCTGTTACAAATTGAGACCATTATCTGACATTTGCATTTTAGGAAGTTGAGAGGTATCCACATAGATCTATGCACAAGTAGAAATGTGGGAGATAAAAGCATACTTAACCTCTCTGTCTTAGCTCCTCTATATCTGTGCTTCTGTCATATGCTGATGAAAATTCATCTATGCTTTGTTCTTATCCCGTTGTCTTCCTGTTTCACTCCTCTTTTGCCCTGCTCTAGAGGCCCTCATTCCTTGGCCTTTCCTAATCTCATTTTCTTCGCTTTCTCTGCAAATCTTCTCAAAGAAGTCTAAGATCCAGCTGTGGTCTTGTAACGCCATGAGGTAGCCAACAGTTTCTGTCTAGTGTCCGGATGAATGATTGGTTGCATATTCGCTATTCTGGGTTCTGCTTTTTATCATAATCAAACATGCTGTTGCTTCTTAAATATTCCAGACCACTTGTGTGTTCCCCCGCTTTACGCTTATGCATGTCTTTTCTCTTCCTCTATTAGGCTTGTTTCTGAGCAATTCTAAGCATTGCACTTAGTGTTTAACAACTTGTTTTATTTGATCGTTTAAAGTAGCCTTATTAGAATTGAACTATAGAATGCAAATACAGAGACTTAAGCTCAAATAACATTACAATTCTGAATGGAAAAAGCTAGGAAACCTCAAAGCAAATGGTGAAAGAGTGTTTAATTTCCAGGGTTCTTGGTCTTCTCTGAACCCTGAAAGTATAGCTCATCTTTGTAATGGGAGAAAGGGAAGTCCGTAGTAACGTAGTAACAGACAGTAACGACTGCTTTGGAGTGTCTGGCCTACTGTACAAATACAATAAATATATTTCTTTTAAATAGAAAAAAAGGTGAAAAGTAGCTAACATGCACTGGTAGCTGCTCTTAAAGTAGTAGTGCATGATTTTGCCACATGATGGCACCAAATATTTGAAAAATGACCTACAAGGGAATGGGCTGGTACCTTTTTGCTTCTTTCACCTTGTCCGTATTAGACAAGTGCAGCGGCTTAATTAAATCAAAGCACTTGATATAAGGATGCCTTAAAGAGTTTTGCTTGTTTTATACATTAAAAATTCACATTTGTCTGGACTGAAAGATTTAGTGTGACTAGAGATCTAGTAAAATTATGGCTTACAGGAGAATGAAAGCTGATCATTAAGAGGGGAAGAGTGTTGTGTTTTATTTTCTTTTTTTTTTTAAAGAGACTGCTAAATGGGTGTTTGAAGTTTTAAACTTTTAGTGATTAAAATTTAGGGGAAAGTAAACCTGCGTTAAAGAATCAGCCACATCAATCGTGGTCTGAGAGCTACCCAACAAGTCCTCCAGCAAAACAAGGGAAGACCAGGGCTGTTTCTTACATTTCTAAAATGTAAGATATGTGGGGGATTGGGGGCAGTAAAACTTTCTTTATACATCATAAAGAAACAAAAAGGGGCATAAGCCTAGTTTTGTTTTTTCTTTTCCTTTGCAGGTCATCTTCAGAACAGATTGTATTTTATAAAGTCTTTCCACTGCGTGTTCTTTTTTTTTTTTTTTTTTTTAAAGAACCCTTTTTTTGTATGTAATCCACCATAGTGTAAGGGGAGGATGAGCAGATCTTTTGTCTGGGCAACCAAACTTTCCTGGCAATTGTGTAAAACTGCAGTCAGCCAATGGAGTAGTAAACATTAGGGATTGGTGGCTTGTCAGTTTGCATAGTCTCTTTAAAAAAATAAATAAATAAATAAAAGTGAGAGTTCCAAACATCTTGAGGATCCCAACTCTTTTGCTCTTAAAACCCAAATTTTTAGCCCTCCTCCTTCCATATGTTGTTTCTCTTTAAAAAAAAAAAAATTACAATCTAGATAGAGACATTGTACTCTGTGGTTTTTAACTTCTGTGTTGAGAAGTTTTTTTTTAATCTTTATATTGATAAGACTAAGTGTATATCCTTGTATGATAGTGCTATAATATGGGAATTAAATTAGGATATTCTCAGTGCTACAATTGAATTTGTACCTAAGTTTCCATACATCTTGAAACTTTCAAAAAAAAGATTTCTGAATGTAAACTTCACATGAAAAGATCATAACTCTGAAACAGTGTTTTATTATAAAATTTAAATACCTCGCATGACAATGGAACAATCTAAAAACAAGATTTGAATGCATCTGAGCACTTTTGCATCACACAAATATGTACCATAGTTGTGGGTTAGTAACTGAAATCTAACAGCTACTGTTTATTACAGGTTAGAGCTTGAGTATTTTGAAAAATAAACTGAATGATACTATGTTTAATATGCATGCTTACTAACTAACTTTTTATTATCTTGGTCAGTTTATATGTACTCATGTTAAATTTGGCCTCCCTGTTATGCCTAGGTATGATATGGTCCTCTATTTGGGGCCTCAGAACTCTGGATGATCTTACATGCCATTTGAGCTAGGATACCTAGGCACAATGAGGTGAGTTAAGGATACGATTTCAGCCTTAACTCTGAATGTCTTAACGTCTGTGTGTTGTTAAACCAGACCCTTAATTTTATTTTCCACACACAGTGGTTACGTGTGTTAATGCTGCCACTAAGGTATTCAATAATCATTAATGTTGTTGCAAACCACTGTTTGTTTGTCAAGGAACAATTGCTCATGGCTTAGCACAAAGGTCTTGGCAGAAGTAGACCCATCTCTCCAAGAACAACATTTGCACAAGTTGCCACTGTGGGTTGATACATTTATACTATTTTTTTTTTTTTTTTTTTTTTGGTCTCTCCAATATTTTACTAGCCAAGTATCAGGATGACACATGCATTTTTACTGAGTATTCATTCATTGTTTTTTAGTAGCATGATAGAACATTAACTAGGAACTAAGCACATTGTACCTGGGGGAGGAGGAAGGGTCACTTCCAAAGAATGGATTTAAGGCATAATTGCATCCCAGTAATCTGGGGAGATTTGTTTCGTTCATGTAACGCTCCCATTGACTTAAATTGGTTGAGGATCAAGCCCTTTATGTTTGCAGGTTTAGTAATGCTAAATTTGAGCATTGAGATTGGCCCAATTTGAGCATTAACCAAGTTAATAGACAAATGAATTAATTATGAAACATTTGCAGTTCATGGCACATATAATAGTCATGGAGGGATTGTCTATAATGGAGTATAATATAGAGAACTTATCTTGGTTCTGAAAGGTAAAATTGTGCATCTGTTGAAAATAACAAGTCTTAGAACCCAAATCTACCTTAAAGTAACATGGTTGCATTTGGCTGCAGATCTAGTAAAATCATCTATTTTGCGGCATGCAGAAGTTTAGAAGATGAATTTACAAGATTCAAAGTGATACAAACCCATATATTATAATGCAAGATCCTCAACCCTTATCCTCTTTGGTTCTCCGGAACTCTCTGAAAAAGAGAATAGCTGACCTACAAGACCAAAGTACTTCATCCCCTGTCCACAAGAAAGTGGATTGGCATATTGCATTGTAATCTATGTGGTGCTATCTGTGAAATCAACCCAGAAACTCAAGCTGATGCACAAGGTTGGTGCCCACTTATTAATGTGAATATCACCAGGAGCATGTGACATGAGTGCTCTGGGATATGCATTAACTGCATATTGGTTTCTGGGTGGACTTACTGGGTTTAAACCAGTAAAGCCAAACGCTTTGTAGTAGCTTCTTCAAGATAGCCTTATGCCATACTGCTGCAGTATGGCATCAACACAGATGCTTAAGTAGAAGGGCAAATACTTGGGGAGACACCAGTAGAACCAAAGAAAAGACAAGGTGGGAGTGGGGTTAAGTAACTTAAACTTCCTTTCTGTTTTTGCTCTTGTATGTCTGGCTGTCATTTGAAGTGCCCATCTTCATCTTTAGTTACCATGTTGATTTCCCATCCAACCCCTTAGCCTCCCACCTCCATGTCTTCCCTTCCTTGTTTGACTTTCAGTCTTGGATCAGCTTTCCTAGTTACCAAAACAGCCATTTGCTCAATCTTGTCTTCACTGCTCCTTTTCACCCTTTTCGTGTCTTCCTGTCCTTCTGTAACTTGTGTTTATGACTTATGTCCCCTCCTCTGATTTATCAACTCAGTCATGGATTCTTTTGCCCCTCATTCTTAGTGCAAAGCCTATCCCACCACTCATAACTCACTCCTAACATCCACATCCTCCACCTTACTTCACTACAAACTTCTTTTTCTCTTTCAGTTCCTCTATTAAGAAGAGCTACTTTTCTACTCTCAATTATCCTAGGCCTGCAGTCTCATCTATATGCCACTATTTGGCTCTGTCGTACAACTCTCTCATTGTTCTCCCATTATCTTGCCAATTTTTAGAAAGAGATGTTCCCTTTTCCCTACTTTTCTCCATAGTCACTAAAGTTTATCACCCACTTTTCAGTTGCCCCCATTACTCCATCACCTCCTGTTTTATGATTCCCTATTCCCCCACTTTTGTTTTTCTCCTTAATCTCTTGGTCTTCCCTTCAGTTTTTCATCTTATAATAAATTTGCTGTGGTCTCCCCTCATTTTAAGGTCCTACTCTAGATTTTATCTGTCTCTCCAGCTAATCCCATCTCCCTTCTCTCTGTCACCTAAAGTTCATATATATTCCATCTTCAACTGTTGCCTCAACTTCTCCCCTTCATTCTGGCTTGTGACCTTTGCACTCTACTGCAACTGCTCTCACCAGTATCTAGAAGTACCCTTCCTGGTCATTTCTCAGAGCTTCTATTCCAACCTCATCATCCTCAACATTGAGTACCTTCTACACATATCATGCAGTTTTTAAAATCTTGTTCATCTTTATCTTTCACAGCTGAGTACTGTTTTTCACTTTCTGCCAATCTTTAGTGTGTCTTGATGCTTCTACTCCCTTTCTCACTTCCTTATTTGAGGGACATGATGGTGTTCCCATGTACTCCATCCCTTGGCTTGACTGTATAACTGTGCATGTAGATGCTCTGTGTAAACATGTGTTACTGTCAGTGTGTCCTAATTCTACTATTGCTTCCCATTGTCTTACACCCACTTATTGCATCTTATTTCAAAAATGATTACTTTCTATGAAGCAAAGTTTGTCTTACTGATTATTTGTTCAGTGCTTAGAACATTGGGACTCCAATCTTAACAGGTGGCTTTTGGGCATTACCAATCAATTAATTATATCTGGCATGGTGTACAACATTAGAATAGCTGAGCCATCTCAAAAAAGGGGTGATGTTTGAGATCCCTTCTAGGAGGTGAAGGAGGCAAGGAAAATGGGTAGAGGGTCAAATCCGTGTATTCAATAAGCAAAGAAATAACTGTCCATCTTGGCTCCATCCTTCATACCAAGATGGCTGTATTTAATGTGTAACTTGTGAATTACTCAAAATAACTTTTGTCTTCCCCCTCCTCCTATATACATTTTGAGGCATGTTGCAACACTGCACGTTTGGTAGAAGAGCCGTATAGTCTCCAAGAGCATAATTCCATATTTTCCCTTAAATAGCAGATCTAGGTTAACTGTATTTTGTACATGCAAAGCTATGCATGCGCTCGAAGGGGGAAAAGGCTAAATATGTATTCTAATTCAGTAATATAGATGCAGTCCAGTTTTCTAGTGACACACTTATTTTTGGACAATTGAATGTAAATTCATATCATGGAGCAATATACTGTTCACTACATAAAGTACAAATAGGGCACTTTCTAGCAACGTGGTATCTTGTGGGTTTTGTTTTGTTTTCCCCGATCTTGCCAAAGAAAAGGTGTCAGTCTGTTCTGACCTGCTTTGACTAGAATACAGATGTTCTCTGTTCACTTTTTTTGTTGGAAGTGGTTTCATGTTTACAGCCCTGAAATATATTTCAAATGCTTGATATATAATTAAGCTCTTATATTGTCGTCTTTTAAAATGTATGTAAACCTTTATGCTGGATGTTACTCACACAGACTGGAAAGTCTTCTCCTCTGTCCTCTCTCTCCCCCTAACCTCCCCCCCGCCAGCCTACAAATTTACTGAGTGAAACAGCTAATAATCATCCCTCATGCTGCACATAGCCCCAAACCAATACAAAGTAATTTCTTGTCTAAATTCTGCCCTTTAATTACACCCTTGTCAACTCCATTGACTTCAGTGGAGTCACATAAAGGTAACCAAGGGCAGAATATGGCCCCATATCTTTTATGATCACTTTTGAAAGGTAGTATTCACTCTCTATCCTTCAACATATATAGACCCTGTATTTCACTTCCCTTTAAAAAAAAAAAAAAAAAAAAAATTAGGGCAGTCGAATAATTTGCAGTTAACTCATGCGATTAACTCAAAAAAAAAAATTTAAAAATTACGATTAATTGCACTGTTAAACAATAGAATATCAATTGAAATTTAATATTTTTGGATGTTTTTCGACCATATTGATTTTGATTACAACACAGAATACAAAGTGTACAGTGCTCACTTTATATTTTTATTACAAATATTTGCACTGTAAAAATGATAAACAAAAGAAATAGTATTTTTCAGTTCACCTCATACAGGTACCATAGTGCAATCTCTTTATCGTGAAAGTGTAACTTACAAATGTAGATTTTTATTTTTTTATTACATAACTGCCCTCCAAAACAAAACAATGTAAAACTTTAGAGCCTACTGGTTCACTCAGTCCTACTTCTTGTTCAGCGAATTGCTAAGACAAACAAGTTTGTTTACATTTATGGGAGATGCTGCCTGCTTCTTATTTACAATGTCACCTGAAAGTGAGTACAGGTGTTCGCATGGCACTTTTTTTGCCAGTGTTGCCAGGTATTTACGTGCCATATGCCCCTTCGTGCTGCAGCCACCATTCCAGAGGACATGCTTCCATGCTGATGGTGCTCAGTCAAAAATGTAATTAATGTATTTTTTTATTTTTAAAAGAATTCCTTGGGGGAGAATTGTAGGTCTCGTGTTCTGTTCTGTTTTACCTTCATTCTGCCATATATTTCATGTTATAGCAGTCTTGGATGATGACCCAGCACGTGTTCATTTGACAAAAGGCAAATAAAATACAGTGTGAGATTTCCAAAAATAGCTACAGCACTCGACCCAAGGTTTAAGAATCTGAAGTGCTGTCCAAAATCTGAGAGGGTTGAGGTATGGAGCATGCTTTCAGAAGTCTTAAAAGAGCAACACTCTGATGCGGAAACTATAGAACCCCAACCACCAAAAACAGAAATCAACCTCCTTCTGGTGGCATCTGACTCGGATAATGAAAACGAACATGTGTCGACGGTCCGCTCTGCTTTGGATCATCATTGAGCAGAAACTGTCATCAGCATGGACGCATGTCCTCTGGAATGGTGGTTGAAGCATGAAGGAACATATATGCATCTTTAGTGCATCTGGCATGTAAATATCTTGTGATATGAGCTACAACATTGCCATGCAAACTCCTGTTCTCACTTTCAGGTGACATTGTAAACAAGAAGCGGGCAACATTATCTCTTGCAAATTGTAACCAAACTTGTTTGTCTAAGTGATTGGCAAACAAGAAGTAAGACTGAGTGGACTTGTAGGCTCTGAAGTTTTACATTATTTTATTTTTGTATGCAGTTATTTTTTTTGTACATAATTCAATATTTGTAAGTTCAATTTTCATGATAAAGATGTTGCACTACAGTACTTGTATTAGAATTGAAAAATACTATATCTTTTGTTTTTTTTACAGTGCAAATATTTGTAATATAAAGTGAGAACTATACACTTCGTATTCGGTGTTGTAATTGAAATCAATATATTTGAAAGTGTAGAAAACATCCAAAAATATTTAAATAAATGGTTTTCTATTGTTTAACAGTGCGATTAATCGCGATTAATTTTTTTTAATTGCTTGACAGACCTAAAACACACATTTTAGGCTATGTATCTCTCTTAATGTACAGAAGCTCTGACTAACATTAAGGTTTTGATTTACTTTTTCAAAAGGTAGAATATTTTACCAAAAAAATATTCAGCAAGGTGAGTTAAGGCTGATACTCTATCTTATTATTAAGTGGCTTGAATTTTTTGGTGTACTAGTTTGTGGAGCAGTCTCAGTTTTTAAAAATAAACTTGGATTGAAGGAAGATAAGTGCTCTATAAAATGTGGTGAACAGCAAAAACTTTTGAGTGAAATTTACAAAACTTTTTAAATACAGAACCGATCTGAATTTGAGAATAACTCTTAATGTATTTGCTAAGTTTTTTTTTTTTTTTTTTTAAACAGGACCATCTTAACTCTAGGTCGTATGGGATGCCGTCTTTGCCAAAAGATAAATTTTTAAATCTTTTTCCCTGTTAGTCTAATTGTAGTGTTCATTGAATGGTATCATTATATTTTTAAGGGGGAAATGGAAACAGCTTTTTTAGAAAACTGAGATATGTACAGCCAGGTTCAGACAGGATTTTTTTGTGTTGAGTAATACCTTACTCTGCCTATGATACCATTGAAATCAAGCAAGGTGCTAGTCTTCCTGAGTAAGGATGAAGCCCTGAATCACTAGTAGAATAATAATATACACTAAAAGTAAGCAAAAGATTCTTTGCTGTGCTTTAGCAATCGATTGACATCACTACATCTTTCTTTGTTAGGTTGTTGCGTTCTTTACTCTGTTTTTAACTCTTCTTTTAGAGGAAGTGAGAGGGCAAATTACAGGGTGTTTCTAATATATTTACTTAGAATAATTGCACTTTTTGTCTGTTTTGCTAATTGCACCCGTACAACCAGCATCACTTGGTTTGTCTTGTACAGCAGAGGCTTTTATGGCCATCCAGGCTAGATTTACTACCTAGGTGGCAAAAAGAAAAGGAGTACTTGTGGCACCTTAGAGACTAACAAATTTATTAGAGCATAAGCTTTCGTGAGCTACAGCTCACTTCATCGGATGCATCCGATGAAGTGAGCTGTAGCTCACGAAAGCTTATGCTCTAATAAATTTGTTAGTCTCTAAGGTGCCACAAGTACTCCTTTTCTTTTTGCGAATACAGACTAACACGGCTGCTACTCTTAAACCTACCTAGGTGGTAGTAAATGTTTACCAAAAAATAGGTACTGCTTCCAGACTGCATTTTTGTAAGCTAAATCAGAGCCATGTAATCTATGGAAAATAAGGGTTTATAAAGGAAGAATTGGCCCAACTTTAATTTTTTTTTATGTTATCTGTAATGAACTGCTCCTCACTTTCCATACCTCTTCCTAGGTAATAAACAATGCTTGTGCTACTCAAGCCATAGTAAGTGTGCTGTTAAACTGTATCCATCAAGATATCCATCTAGGAGAGACACTAGCAGAATTTAAAGAATTTTCACAAAGTTTTGATGCTGCGGTAAGTGCAACTAACTTTTGTACTTGATGTACACTGATTTGAACAATTGTCTTATGTTCTATTTATCTTTATTTTTTATATATGTTTTTAGATGAAAGGTTTGGCACTAAGCAACTCTGAAGTGATTCGGCAGGTTCACAACAGTTTTGCCAGGTAACAAAAGTTGTGCATGTTACGAATCATACAAAATCCAGGAACCTTTTCTCTTTCCCTTCAGCATTGTATCTATTTACCTTTTAGACAACAAATGTTTGAGTTTGATGCAAAGTCATCAGCAAAAGAAGAAGATGCATTTCACTTTGTAAGCTATGTTCCTGTTAATGGAAGGCTATATGAACTAGATGGACTAAGGGAAGGACCAATTGATTTAGGTAAGTTTAGTTCACTGTGGCTAATTTAAACATTGTACCTTGTTGCATTTTTAATAACAGTTTTTGGTGGCCATGTGTGACCAAAACAAATTGGTCTTTTGAGGTAACAGCTGGTTCTTGTTAATACTTTTGATCTTTCACTGAGAGACTTATTTAGACGGTGTATTGAAAAGGGTGATCAACTGGATTAGTTGTCCCCTCTCCCCCCTTTTTTTTTTTTTTCAGGTTTTTTCCTTTCAGCTAGTTTTTGTGGTGTCAGAATCTTAGAATTCTATTATTCATTCCCTTAATATTTTAGTTCCAAGGCAAAATCAACTGGACAAAGAAGTAGAGCCTGTTATTGCTAGGTCAAAAAGTTAAATCTAATCTTTTCATTCCACTTAAAATGTAATCATCTATCAGATGTCTCTTCTAATTTTTAAGATTTGCAAAGTCTTCTTATTTGGTATTAAACTAGCTCAGTTTCACCTGGTACAATTCGTGTTACCATATCTTTTTTTCATGTTGCCTTCCACCTCCTTTTTTATATTCTAGGGAACATGTTAATCTTTGTAATCCTAATATTATGAGAGTAGAACTGTCACTACTTAGCATTAAATTGATGCTTTATTTGTCCCTTGTAGTATTTATTATGGTAAAGTAAAAACTAGTAAAGTAAATACATCATCGAAAGGTGGATTTCTGTCACAGTTTCTCAAATATTAAGACAAATGTGAAATATTTAGTTGCAGTATAGTGTATCTTTCATTTTGAAAGATTCTGATCCCTTTTAAAAAAAAACAAAAAAACTTCCTACCGGACAATGGCCCTGATGTAGTCAGACCTGCATGTCATATCATTGAAGTGTATAGGCTTTCTGTGGAAATAGGGGTCTGTTGGCATGAAATCCATTTGCAGGATGGGGGAGTATGCATATAGTAACTGCTGAACTCACTATAGCAAAATACAGAATTTAAAAGCATGCTGTGCAACAGTTTAGGACTGGAAGTGAAGAATACAGATAAAACTACAGGGGAAATTTTAGTCCTCTTTGAAAGGAGAGTACAGGAACTCCTCACAAAGTCATCCCGGTTAATGTCATTTTGTTGTTAGGTTGCTGATCAGATAGAGAACATGCTCATTTAAAGTTGTGCAGTGCTCCCTGCTTTGTCCACTGCTTGCAGGAAGAGCAGCCCGTTGGAGCTAGCTGGTGGGGGCTTGGAACCAGGGTGGACCAGCAGCCCCCGTATCAGCTCCCCGTTCCCTGTGTGGCAACCGCCCAGCATGCTATCAATTGCCAGCAGTTCAGCTGTCCCTCCCCCCACTGCCCTGTGCTGCTCCTGCCCTCTGCCTTGGAGCTGCTCCTCGGAGTCTCCTGCTTGCTGTGCGGGGGGTGAGGGCAGGAGAAGAGGGGAGCTAATTTCAGGGTGTCCCTCTCCCCCCTGCTCCTGCACCCTGCTTACCCCATTTCCATAGAGCAGCGGGGGGACACTACAGGGCGTAAGACGGAGGGAGCTTCCTGGCAGCAGCTTCTGTCTCAACTTGGTGATCTATTTAAAAAGGCAGTCTACTTAGAGTGACGTCAGCGTACTTAAAGGAGCAATGCGCATCTCTCTCTCTCTCTCTCTCTCTCTCTCTCTCTCTCTCTCTGCCATGCTGTCACCCCTCCCTCCATTCGTGCTGCCTTGTAGAGTGTGAGGCTACATTAACAACAAAGGGTTAACCCTTGAGGGTTTAGCTGATTGGTAGTTCATCATTTAGCAGTAAGGCATTCCCTGGGAAATATCCCACCCTCTGACTTCATCACCTCAACCAAGCTTCACAATCATCATCGCTGTGTATCAGTATTAAATTGTTTAAAACTTGTACTGTGTGTGTGTGTGCGTGCGCGCCCTAACCCCCCCATTTACATTAATTCTTATGGGGAAATTAGATTTGCTTAACATCTTTTAGCTTCAAGTCACATTTCAGGAACATAACTACAACATTAAGCAAGGAGTTACTGTAGATCAGAGTGCTACAAGGAACTGTTAATGCACATTAAATGTTCATTTGGACAAGCCCTTACCTCTTCAAATGTTCAAAGTTACATCTTCAAATGTCTTGCAAGTGCTAAGTATTGTTTTAAAACATGGGGAGGAACCCTCCAAAATTTGGAGAACAAAATGAAAGAATAGGTGATCCTAATGATGATATAAAGGTTTCCAAAGTCTAAATTTCGGGCAGAAATTACTGGATAAGGAAAAAAAAAATCAAGATTTTCATATACTTGCTTCCTCCCCTACCCACCCACCCAATTTGGAAAACCAAATTTCTACTTTTATACTCTCACCAAAAGATTTGTCCTTTTTTCCCCCTGCCAATAATAGAGTAAAGGTTAGAACTTCCCCCCCTTTTAAAATCTACTCCAGCTTTGTTGCTTTTCTAAATATTGTCTAAATATTATTCAATAGAATACTGAAAGGTATTAACAAGAACCAGTGATTAACTTTGTATTTCAAAAAGACCATTTTGAACAATTTAGTATTGTCATTCTCCAGAGAAGAGATCCACTAAGTAGCCTTTGCAAATGAGTATCCAGAGCCTGAATTTGCAGAAAAGCTGGCTTTTATTTATTTATTTTTTTAAACCTTTTTTATGTATCCTATATAGGTGCCTGTAATCAAGATGATTGGATCAGTGCTGTCAGGCCTGTCATAGAGAAACGAATACAAAAGTAAATGTCAAGTGGTTGGGTTTTTTTTGTTTTTTTTTTTTTAAAGAACATGCATGTATACCTTTTTAATGCAAAAGAACCAATTCCTAACTTTCTTTGGTTAAAAGTAGTATTCTCTTTTCTTGTGAGTTATGAGTGGTGGGCTGGGCTTTCTAAAAATAAACTACGGCCGTCAGTTTTTCTAACTACTTAACCCTCCTCCCCAAATCACAACTCCAAAACAGCCTGGACTAGAAACACAACTTGTTTTGTGATCTCAGTTATGAAAGACAGTTACTTAAGTTTTATATTTTGAAAAGCAGTTAACTAATTGTCAAATTATGTAAGCAGCAAGATTAACATTTAAGCTCAGGTGGGGAAAATAAACTCTGGCGCAGGGGCTGTAAAAAGTACTATTGGACTAATTGCATATTTAGTGTTCGTAGTTCAGTGCAGTCATCTATGATGTCATTTTGTTCCACAATAAGAATGGAACAATATTCACAACTAATGTGAAATATAAATATATATATTTATTTACAATTAAGGAAACTATAGTGGATTTTTGTTTGTTTATTTGGAGCTGCTGTGCAAATGATAGTTTTCAAAATTACAATGTTCTCTTCTTCTAGATACAGTGAAGGGGAGATAAGATTTAACCTTATGGCCATTGTGTCTGACAGAAAAATGATATATGAGCAAAAGATAGCAGAACTACAGCAGCAACTTTCAGAGGTAGGATATGATAATTAAATAATGCAATAGTTTCATGCCACTGTCACTTTTTGCTTAGAAGGGTTTTAAAAAAAATAACTTGGTTAGTATTTATTTTTCAACTAACCATTCCATTCCTGCCCCATAAAGGGGAGGGAGGGGGGAGAAAAGAAAAACGCCGGCAGTGTTTTTACTCCACAAAGGGAGATGTGCCAGAGACTATGAAGTCTGCTATGGACTTTGTGTTGTTGATTTTTAAATGGAAGATGCTCAGATAGTATTAACATACTAAGATAGAATTAGGTGTAGCATGTTGCTAGCAAATAGGTGTAGCATATTGCTACCACAGTTCTTAAAAAAAAAAAAAAAAAAAAAAAAAAAAACTTAAAATCTTAATTTAGGTAATAGCAGTATAAACACTGTACAGACGAGACTTTTTTATAAAATTCTAACTTTGTGGCATTCATTTTACTTTCTTTAAGGAAGAGCCAATGGATACAGACGAGAGTGGTAATATGTTAAGTTCTATTCAGTCAGAAGTTGCAAAATATCAGATGTTAATTGAAGAAGAGAACCAAAAACTAAAAAGATACAAGGTACGTGTATTTCTTTTTTATTTTCATAGTAAAACTGTCAGGAAGTTTGTAATGAAGAGCCAGCTTGATGTGAGGCCTGGAAATGAGGCCAATCTCATGCTGCTTCACATCAGGGATGAAGGAATTAAAAGGGTATTAGCAAGGCACTGCACTACATTATTCACATGCGTCAACTTACTCCTCAGTTATTGGTTTGTTTACTCACCATCTTTCTTTTTAGTTACCTGGGAAACTAATATTTTTATCTACTCTTTTTATTGGATCATAATAACAATCACATTTTCTTATGCATATTCTCTAAAGCCTCCTCTATTCTGCCATCTCCTCCCGTTCAAGTATGTGTATATATAAAAGTTCATCAAAAAGCTCTTGTAAATAGTGAAGTATAGAACTCTTGGAAAGAGACAGTTGCATGTGTCTCAAGAACTTATAACTATGGTCACCAATAATTCTGCTCTGTTGTGGCATTCTTTTATTTCTCAGAATTTGTTCTTTTTTGCTATAGTGATTTTTTTTAAATTTTATTTTAGGTATCCCTCCCTTTTATAAGATTGATACTTCTAATGAACTTTTCCACCTTTCTTTGTTATAAGGGTATGTTTTAAATTAATGAACATTTGATATCCAGCTGATCAGATGTGTGTACTGGATTGGCAACGAACTACAGAAAAATGAAAGTACTTAGCTGTTTGCTGTTCTGTAACAGAACATATCTGTGATCCCTGAATATGGCATAGAAACAGCTTTCGTTTTTTGGTCTTTACATTCGATACAGATGTGAGATTGTACATTGTTTAGAAACTAGCAGAGCATATTTTTATTCTTCTTTTTTGAAGTCCAGCTCCTAGTTTTTGATAAATGGAATGAAGTGCAGAAGAAATTGGCATGTTTAACTGAGATTCTGACTCATTTTCTTAAATAAGGAATTAATATAATTGCATTTAACTGTATTCAGAGAAATGAAAAATGGGGAAGATTTGAGATACGTCTGCCGTGCAATTCGACACCCACAGCAGATTTAAGATCAGACTGTTTTAGTTGGTGATGCATACATTTGGGATTGGGCTGCAGTCCGGTCTCTAGTATTCTACAAGGTGAGAGGGCACCAGAGCCTAGGTTCAGGCCTGAAAATCTGCACCAGCAACTAAAACAGTCCCGTGAACCGGAGTCAGCTGGCACAGGCCAGCCACATGCTTTTAGTTGCAGTGTAGACCTACCTTTTTTGATCAACATTTGGAGCCAGTCACCAATGATTTCAGGGGATATAAAAGAAACAACCAATAGGCAACTTCAAAATTATTTGCTTTAGTTTCTCCAAAGTGATGGCCAGCTAGCTCCATTGTTTGTTTGTTTTTTATACCTACAGAATACATGCTTTGGAATGTTTAAAGAAAAAAGAGAATGGGTTAGTTAGGTAACCATATATGATTTTTCCCATCTTTAATATCTATGAATATCTCTCTGCTCCTTGCAGGGTAGGATAAAAAATAAATTATTTTAAATATGCAGGTCACCATCAAGGGAGATGCTCCTCAAGCTTTTTTACTAAAGTGCATATCTGTACAGGATACAGTAATTTCTTTCGGAGAAACTTAGTTTACTAGTTCCCTGAAGATAGAATTTTTTTTTATTGAAACCTTTGCCACCTATAAGAACTTAAATTCTGTTTCTGTTCTGCAGATATAGGCCTTTGCTAAATTACATAGTACTATGAGATGTATTAGGAGGATTTATGTCTGTAAAGCATCTTTCCTCTGTGGTGTCAAAAATTGATAAATACTACTAATTACTTTTTGTATTGCAATTTTGTCTAAGTGAACCAGTCCTGGAGGAGAACCCCATTGCGCTAGGGAGTGTACAAATACATAACAAAAAGACATTTCCTGCTCTAAAGAGCTTATAGTTGAAGTATAAAATGAGAGATGGGGAGCACAGTTAAACAGTATTTGTCAGCATGATAAGGAGGAGCTACAATATGCTAGCTGTCTAATCATTGTCAGGTTGAGTGTGGTTTTTTTGGTAGGTGGCATGGCAGATGAGTGTTAAGGAGGGTTTAGATTTATGCCATGCATTACACGAAGTTTGTATTGACTTGTCTGAAGTGCTCTAAACCTCACTATCTGAACTAGGTAACTGGCTCAAAAAGAGAGTGTAACCTTAAGGGAACTCTTATAATGGGGGAGAGGGATCCTTTTTGTCTGACACATAGCACTTCCATTAATGTCTGCAATTAATTTTCAGATTGAAAATATTAGAAGAAAACATAACTACCTGCCTTTCATCATGGAATTGTTAAAAACTTTAGCAGAACACCAACAGTTAATACCACTGGTAGAGAAGGTGAGCATTTCTTGTAGGACTTTTTTAAAGAAGCAAGATATATATATAGATATTCATGTATTTTGTATGTTTTCTACCTGAACAGAAATGTAGCCGCACTTCTAAAACTGGAATTCTTAAGTGGAAGAGGTTTATTTAGTTAAACTTGCTGTGTGCAGCTAAATGGCAAGTATATATGGGGATTCCCTCTCCTCTCCCCCACTTCCAGCCCTGTATTTTGAAAATGCAGAGTGCTTACCAAGATGGCGGTGCATACTCTGATGAGCAAAAGCTCCAGAGAGTATCTTCCCTGATAACCAAAGTCCCCTAACGCTGTAAAAGCCTTTCAATAACGACTATATTAGTGAAGTGGAGGGCAAAAAGAATCACAGACTGCTGGCTGAAGTTGCATGAGGAAATCTTACTAAGGGCTAGTCTACACTAGAAATGCGTGCAGCTGCACACTGTAGTGCATCTGGTGAAGACACAGCCAATGGAAGAAAGCTCTCCCATTGGCATAATAAAACCATCTCCCTGAGGGCAGTAGCTGTATCAGTGGCACTGACCTAGCGCTGTCCACACTGGCACTTAGGTCAGTGTAACTTGCGATGCTTAGTGGGTGGCTTATTCACACCTCTGAGAGACATATGATATACTCTGGTGTAGAGAAACCCTAAAACTTATCTCCCCAAGGGGTGCAGGGAAATCTAAACCTTTATCCACACACAAGGCCTGTGTATCTTTTTTGTCTTATTAGATTATAGGACCCAGTCTATACAGTAAACTCCCCACTTAACGTCTTCTTGCTTAACGTTGTTTCGATGTTACATCCCTGCTCCATTACAGAACATGCTCATTTAAAGTTGTGCAGTGCTCAGCTATAACATCATTTGGCCACCTGCTTTGTCCACAATTGGCAGCCCCCAGCGCCTCCCGCTCGCTGGCAGACCTCCGCACATCAGCACCTTCCCCCTGCTCCCCCTGCCTCCTGCCCGCAGCAATCAGCTGGTTTGCGGTGTTCAGGAGGGAGGGGAGAGGAGCGAGGACATAGCATGCAGGCTTCCCCGCCTCCTGAATACTGCAAACCAGCTGATTTCCGGAGGCAGGGGAGGGAATGGGGAAGCTGCGCGCCACGTCCTTGCTGCCCCCCCCCCCCCCAGCCTCCTGAATGCCACAAGACTTCCGTGGGCAGGAGGTGGAGGGAGCAGGGGGAAGGTGCTGATCTGTAGGCAATGCTGGTGGGTGGGAGGCGCTGGGGGGAGGTTGTAGGGGAGCTGATAAGGGAGCTGCCAGCCTGTTTAATACCTTGTTAAATTGCTTGTTTAAAATGTATATAATGCCTTTTGTCTGGCAAAAAAAAAAAAAAAAAATTCCCTGGAACCTTCCCCCCACCCCCCACTATTTACTCTTAATTCTTATGGGGAAATTGGATTAGTTTAACATTGTTTTGCTTAAAGTCATTTTTCAGGAACAGAAGAGTTACTGTACTGTGTAAAAACTGATTTTATTTATCTGTGAACACTAGATGGCAACCCATGTGTGGCTGTATTGCTGCATAGGGCCATCATGTTGTACATGTCTCCTTCTTTTGTTTGATCTTTCCTGACTTTATTGATTTGCTAACTTTTGCTGTTTCCTTTCTATGCTTCTTCCACTAATAGTTTTGATTTACTGTTAAACATGCTTTGATTTAAGCTTTAAATAAAGTCTGTAATGTTTCAGTTGTCTCCCTGGTAAGATCATTAAAATGCTAGGTTATTCAAACAGCTGACTTAATCGGGGTTTTTATCATGTTACTGGCTTGCATATGTGTCTCATGTGCAGTAAATATAACATGTATCCCTGATGATAGATCTTTACATTAAATAAATAGCGATTTATTTAGCTTAACAAGCATCTCCATTTAATTGAACATTTTGGGGCTGGGGAGGGACATGGGTGGGATGGAGTTTAGAAGCCCAGTTGCTTGGGCAGATCACTGCTTTACCAGTTGACGTTAGGACAGCTGTTTTGAGGTGAAGGCATTTTGGTCGCTGCCACTTCCTAGTGTTTTGTCTAATGTTTTTACCATGTGAAATGTAGACAGAAAAGCTCTTAAGGCTCTTTAAGTAGTTGCCCTCACTTCTCTCTCTGTACAGGTGCAAATGTGAAGGAACTTCCTTACGGTTAGTAGTTTAAATGTGACCCAGAGAAATTAAGCCAGCTTTGAATTTTCTTTATTTGAATTAATATATAAATATATTTAACAGTCTTGTGGTACCAACAGTATTGCATGTTTTTTTTATATTAAATTACATGTTATGAGTTTGTGTCTCACTACTGAACTTCTGGGGAGACTTGATGACTTAGAGGATTCATAACAGGACGCACAGAATTTTACTTCAGGTCCTTTAGTTAGAGCCAAACCAGTTCAGTAGCAAGCAGCAGTCAGAACTAGGTGCATGCACACCTTTATACAAAGAACCACAGTTACTATATGAACAGGTAAATAGTCCTTTTTCTCAATATCATTTTGGTCTTTAAAATTTGTATATAAAGGGAAGAGGTCAAGTAATGTGACATCAAGTTAAATGTTACCAGGTGCTTGTAAGATTTAATGTGAAAACTACTTCAAACTTGAATGATTGAGATAAGTGAGAATTTCTTGATTGTATCTTTTTGGCATATTAATGTGATCTGTGTCTAAAAAAAGTTTTTAGCTTGATTTAGAGCTCCATATATACGCTTCAAGAAGAAAGTCACCTCTCAGAATTCTGTTGCTGATCTTAGTTTAATGTGCAGCTACCACAGCAAATGATATGGTGAATAACAAGATAAAATAGAAATCCCTCTTCATTTTCTAACGACAGATTTTTTTGTATCCTAAGGTAAATGATTGCCTGTCTGATCTTCTCACATAACTATTCAACACAACGTTTTCTATTGCTAAAAACAAAATTTGCATATTAGTATTTTACTACATAGTGTTATGAAAATGATGTACCAGACTTTGTTGCAAAACAGTTACGTCCATTTGTGTGGAACGTAGACATTTAACACTTGGAAAACTGAGCAAGAAATTTTATTTGCAAATAACGTCGCCCTTAGTTTCTGTATTTTTCTTCCTCCTGTGCTTCTTGATGATGAAGCAAAATATTGGGTAAAAATATGTTTGTTGCTTCAGAACTCGTCAACTGTCGGGTGAAGAATAAACAGCATGAACAGATGATCTTCAGAGTAATAAAAATCTTATTGTTGGATATCTCTCCTTAGAAACTTAAGATTAAACTGTTTTTAAGTAGTGTAATTTTTCTGATTTTTCCACAAGTAGTCAAGAGGTCTTTAACCTGTTTTGTGTTATATAAGTGTATGCCCAGAGATATTAAGGTTTAGTACTGCATGTGCGGCATTTGACAAGCATCCAAATTATGTTTAAAAGTGGCTTTTGTTAGAGCACAATTGATATTTTACTGTCCATTCCAGGAGGTAATGGACAGTCATATATATTTTGAGTTGCAGACAAAAGTAGGCAGTATTCTCATCGTAGTATAACATGCTCTCTATTTTTACCTTTTAGGCAAAAGAAAAACAGAATGCCAAGAAAGCTCAGGAGGCCAAGTGAAGATAATTTTGGACGAAAAATGTATACAATAATGTGCTTCTGATCTTGTTTTCATGAAACAAGCCTACAAGACTTTTCCATAAACTTTAAATTTGTCCAGCGCACGTTTGGCAATTCTAACAGTTTGTCTTGTATCGTATGTACGGGTCTATAAATCTCCTCCCCTTGCATCATGTGCATGTAGTACCTACTAAGTAATGTTTAGAGTCTCTTGATCAAATTCCATTATTTAACGGTTGTATCTGATCAATTCCTCATAGCTTATTGGGAAGTAGAATCGCCATTGTTATAGATCTGAAAATGTGCAAATAATGTACCCAAATATTTTAAGCTCTTCCTAATGAAAATATTTACACCTTATTCCATGTTAATGGACTTGGATTTCTAATGATGCAGAGAATGTGGGAATTTTAAAATAACAGTTTGACTTTCTCTGTTCATCACCATTAACAATTGTTATGGTCTCTGACTCTTCACCAACTTCCCCCGTGTCTTTGTTTTTATGAACTTTGACTAATTTTTTACAGAGTTGAAAAGTATGAATTTAGCTGTAAACCACTTGCAAAGACCAATGTGTAATCTCAAAAGATCTGCATTGCTTTAGTAGAAAAGATAATAAATATTCCCATTTTTATTTTGGCATACTTTCTTCAGGTGGTATTTTGTAGCCCTATCATTTGGTAATGTGACTGTTTTGGGTAGGATAGTACTTGAAATCTTGGCTTCTTGACCATGTACATCAAACTTACAACAAGGAAGTTCACCATTTGATTTCAGGAGATAATATTTCTGGAGATGTGTTTTATTCCACAGTTTTAGTTGTAAACCTTTAAACCTACACTTTGGTAAGTTTGCGGAGGTGTTTCTTGACCAGTAGGAGAGACTGATTTGGGAGGTGACTTAACCATATAAGAGAACTAAATGCATGGGAAAACTTAATACCAGAGTTTTAAAAACAAAATTTCAGCAATGACCTCAGTCCAGACCATGGGAAAACTAGCATTGCAATTACTCTTATTGATTTCACTAGCTCTGCTAGTGAAATGATAACACTGCTTTAAATCTCAAAGTGAGAGAGGAAGGTGTTTGTATTCTAACATATGGTGATGCATTGTTAAAGTGGTTTGATATTGCACAACAAATTTACAGGTCTTCTATTCTATTTGACTACCTGATAGTATAATCTGATGGTATAATCTGAACTGATTTTGCTCAGTCTGGTTTCGAATAAGTCAGACATGATTCTGCCACTAACATAGGGAGAATTTCTCTTCCCTCACCGCCCCCCATTTCTTTCCCCTTCAATCTAAAGTGTGTGTGTGTTTCATGAAATTGTCTTTTCTTTATTAATAGATTGTGCTTATTTTAAAACCTTCCTCATTTTTTTGGAGGAAAACTGTGTTCAAAGCACATCGATTCTTCTTCGAGAGAAGTCCCTGTAGGTGCTCCTCTTCAGGTCAAGGTGCGTCCCAGTACCTTCGATCAGAGATTTCTACAGCAGTACCTCTCTCAAGCTGTCAGTGTTTGAACAGCACATGCACAGCCTGGGCTCCTCAGTTCCTTCTCTACTGTCCCCGGCTAGAGACGGAGTTCAGCAGTGCTCTTTGATGTTAGCTAATTAGTTTGTTTCTCAGTTTAGTTAGATAGTTTCAGTCATTAGAGTTACATTAACTGTTACATTTATTTCTTAGCGAGGGGGGGGGAAAAACACTTCCATGGTTTTGGACATGCCTGGCTCCCTGGACTTCAAGAGAGGCACCTCCTATAAGGATGCCATCCCCATCTCGGACAGGCATTCACAGTGCATATGCTGTTCGTGGGAGTCTCGTTTACCCCCAAAATGCATCCACTGCAACAAATTGAAAGCACGGACCCGCAAGGATAGAGAGCTCAGACTTAAAATGCTACTCCTGGAAAACTCCCTCAAACCTGCGTCTGATCCTGGCCAGCAAACCCCTGTGACACCCTCCAAAGGCAAAACAAAAGCAAAAAAAGTGGCCAGTTTCCTCTCCCCTCAGGAGCCATTCCTGGGGAAAAAGTTAAAATCGGCTTTCCTGTCTCCGGTAACTCTGGCTCCGCGGCTCAGCATCTTCCACACGGCAGGCACCTCAGACCCACCATGAGTTGGCTGCCTCACTACACAGTGCCAAGGCTCAGGGCTTTCAGTTGCCCGCCTCTTTCAGCTCTCCTTTGGCCACCTCTGTCAATAGAGTGTGCAGAGCTGCAACGATGCTGACAGTACAAGCGGCAGCTGCGGCACTGTCCTTTGATCTTGCGGCGCTGCTTTTGCAGCTGCCACTCTCAGCACTGAGCCTCCTGAGGTCTCCAGCCTCCCTTGCAGTGCCTACCTCAGGGGCTCCTACTCCACAGAGCCAGCTTGCGACCCCGGGACACCCTTCAGTGCACCAGCAAATGCCCCAGCAGACTCTGCCTCCACCAGCTACACAGGCGTCAACTCCTGGTCAGTCAGCTCCACCGCAGTTTTTACAGCCAGAGGAATTAAGGGTGTCCCTTGCTCCTGACTCTCCTCTTCTTGGCACCGGTCTATCACTGAGACCTTTAGCACCTTACCTTCAGTACTCCCCTACCACTTCAAGCCCCTCCAATGAAGTTTGGGAGGAAGAGGAATATGATGACCAGATGTTTTACTCTCAATACTCTCTCCAGATTCAGTTACCTACAACAGGGAGATGCATTACAGCACGATATTCATATTCTCAAGGCTATCCACACTGGTATGGCAATCCCTGGATGGAACCACCTATGCCCCACTGGAGCAATGGCCACACTGGGGTCCATGGACCTACACCACACCACACTCAGGTCTTCCGCAGACTGCCCAGAGGAAAGCTGTCAGACCCTCCCCACTGCCTGCTTACACTGAAACCCAGATAAGACCTGAAGTGGTCACCACTCGTACAGAGGACACTGCCCCACACGCCTCTTCTATGGTGATAACACCACAAGATGCCATTTTTCCCCACCACCTCCCACTACTGATGAGCTTGCTCACTTTCAAGAGTTGTTTCAGAGAGCAGAAGAAGAGCTCAAGATTACCCTGGAGGAGGTACCTGAAACACACCACGAGCTTACTGACATCCTGCAAGCTACGACCTCCTCCAAAATAGCCCCACCAATTAATGGGGCCATTATGGAACCTGCTAAAAACTATTTGGCAGACCCCAGCTACAATAACACCCACTAGCAAGAAATTGGACCGGAAATATTTTGTCCCACCTAAGGGTTCTGAGTTTCTATTTACGAACCCCTCACCTAATTTGCTAATGCCTGATGCGGCCAATCAGAAAAACAAATACCAACACTTCCGCTCCTCTCCTTCAGACAAAGATAACAAGAGACTGGACTCCTTTGGCCGCAAAGTGTATTCTTCTTCCACTTTGCAATTTAGAGAAGAGTAGTGAACTATGCGGCGCTCTTAGCAAAATATGACCACAAAAATTATGCTAATGTAATGCAATTTATTGATGTCGGAGGGTAAACGACAATTTAAAGCAGTGGTGTCTGAGGGCCAATTGATCTCCTGCACAGCTCTTCAAGCCGCCCTCGATGCTGCAGATGCAGCGGCCAGATCCATAAGCATCGTCATGCGGCGGGCCTCATGACTTGCTTCCTCCTCCTTTCCAAAGGAGATACAGAATACGGTCGAAGATCTCCCTTTCGATGGAGACAAGCTCTTCACCTCTACAACCAATGAGGTCCTTCACTGCATGAAGGACTCCCGTGCCACGCTCCGATCCTTAGGCATCTGAATGCCTGCCTCAAAGAAGAGACAATATAGATATCAGCCATACCAACGGCTGCGTTACCATACCTTTGTGCAGCATCCAACTTTCAGACACTATAATATGCAACAACACCACCACCACCACAGGCCCAGGGACCAACGACGTCGCCCTCCACAAACAACGGCGACCCACCCTCCTAACCCAAATGAACAAATTTGAAGTCTTGGTTGAGGGTATAGAAAACCTCGCACCCTCTCTAGCACCTTCTCCAACCAAACATTTTTTTTTTGGACACCGTTTGCGTCCGTTTCTGGGCAACTGGAAAACAGTCACCACGGACAGATGGGTCCTGGAAATTATCAGATTGGGTTATGCCATCCTCTTCCTCTCCTTACCTCCCACCCCACCCTCCAACCCCATCCCTCTTCACGGACCCCTCTCACGAACAATTGCTCTGTCAGGAGGTACAACATCTCATACATCTCAGAGCAATAGAGGAGGTACCCCCACAACACAGAGGGAAAGTTTTTACTCCCACTATTTCATGACAGAAAAGAAAAATGGCAGTTGGAGCCCTATCCCCAATCTTCTACGGTTGAACAAGTTTGTCAAGGAACAGAAATTCCGGATGGTTACTCTCCCAATGATTCGGATGCTGGAGCAAGGAGATTGGTTTTCAACTCTCGACCTCCAAGATGCATATTTCCATGTCTCTATCCACCCTGCTCATCAGCGTTTCCTCAGGTTTGCTGTGGGAGCTCAACACTACCAATACAGAGTCCTCCCATTTGTCCCCTCCATTGCACCATGTATCTTCTCAATCTGCTAGCAGTTGTAATAGCACATCTCAGGAAAAAAGGAATCCTCATATTTCCTTTCCTGAACGATTATCTTCTCAAGTCTCCTACTCAGTTAGAAGCGAACCACACAACTCTTGCAACCCTTCACTGCTTCTGCACCTTGGGCCTGCAAATAAACAAAAACAAATCTACCTTACAACCTACCCAACAAATCGACTTTATCGGCACCCACCTCGATTCCACCACAGGTCTTGCATCTCTCCCCCAGGACAGATTCCACACAATGGGCATCCTTATTACCCAGATACGTGCCAGCACAGACTACAGTCCGAGTCTCCCTACAGCTCTTAAGACATATGGCTGCTTGCACATTTGTGGTCACACACGCTCACCTGTACATGTGATGCCTTCAGGATTAGCTAGCCACGGTATACAAACCAAACAAGCACAAACAAACAAACAGGTTACTAACTATGCTCCAGAAATTCAAGGACTCACTTCTCTGGTGCACTTCTCCCATCAACCTCTGCACCGGGATTCCCTTCTGACAAGATCCCCCTTCAATTACCATCACCACAGATGCACCCTCACAGGATGGGGAGCACACATCGGCCACCTCACCACTCAGGGTCTCTAGGCCACTTCAGAAACCAAGCTTCAAATAAATTTGCTAGAGCGCCAGGCCATACGCAATGCTTGCCTCCATTTTCTTGCCATCATCCAAAATGACCGAATTTGAATCATGACCGACAACATTGCGTGCATGTTTTACGTCAATGGACGGGGGAGTGGGGGGGGACCCCGGTTGCACTCCCTTTGCACAGAGGCTGTAAAACTTTGGAACTGGTGCCTTCAACACAATATCCATATCTCCACCTCATACCTGCCAGGTTCTCAGAATACCACCACAGACGAGCTCAGCTGATTGTTCCCCTTACAGCACAAGTGGGAACTCAACAACACCATTCTTTCCAATATTTTCCAGACCTGGGGCTATCCCTAACTGGATCTATTTGCCACAGCAACAAACAAGAAATGCCTGACATTCTGCTCCAAAGCAGGCCTGAGGAAACACTCACGGGGAAATGCCTTTGTGCTCCCTTGGACCGAAACTCTCATGTATACGTTCCCACCAGTGCCTCTATTGCACAGTAATTCAGAAGATACGAACAGACAGAGCCAACATCATTCTCATAGCCCCAGCGTGGCCCAGACAGCTATGGTACCCCTTGGTACATATGGTACCATTCTGCACATGTCAGTCAAGCCACCCATTCCCCTTTCCCCTCTCAGCAACCTCCTATCATAATGCAGGGGACAGCTATTTCCCCCAATGTACACCGTCTTCACCTGAGGACCTGGCTGATCAATAGTTCTCTAATGTGGAGTTAACATGTTCGGACAAAGTACGTACTGTCTTGCTATGCAGCAGAACGCACAACATGCGCACTACCTGCATAAATGGAAATGGTTCACATCTTGGTGCGCTAACAAGCAGACCTCTCCAGTTTCTGCTTCACTCCCACTGATACTGGATTACCTGTTACACCTTAAAACATTGGCCTCTCTACGAGCTCACTCAAGGTCCACCTCGTGGCAATCACTGCCTTCCACCATAAGATTGACAACGTAACTTTGCCCATCCAGTCACCAAAAGGTTCCTGAAGGGTATCCAAATGTTATACCCAGATGTGAAACCACCTGCTACACCTTGGGATTTACACCTAGTCCTCAAAGCCCTGATGAATACACCCTTTGAACTGATGGCTACCTGCTCCCTTCTCCACCTATCCATGAAGACTGCCTTCCTCATAGCAATCGTGACTGCCAGATGAGTAGGAGAAATGGGGGTGCTTATGGCAGACCCTCTGTATACCACGTTCTTCCGCAATAAGGTCACACTCCACACGCATCCAAGGTTCTTCCTTAAGATACACTCCCTTTCACCTCAATGAACCTATACACCTCCCAACATTTTTCCCAAACCTCATGCTAATACCTTTGAATCAACAGTGCACACTCTTGATGTTCGCAGAGCATTATCCTTTTACCTGGATAAAATAAAACAGTTTAGGAAAACCCCCAGACTTTTTGTCTCTACTACTCCACGCTCACAAGGAAATGCTATCTCTACACGCAAACTTTCCAAATGGATTGCTGACTGCGTATGTCTTTGTTACCAACTCAGGCAAATACAGCCTTCTACATCAGTTAGAACACACTCTACCAGAGATGTCTCCACCTCCACGGCCCTTCTCCGTAATGTTCCACGGCCTGACATATGCAAGGCAGCTACCTGGGTATCGAAGCCTACTTTCGCCAGTCACTACGCTTTCATCCACACTGCAGCGTCTGACACCAGATTTGGTAGAGCTGTCTTGTCAACAGCCTTTGTCAAGGTTCCTTCCCTACTCCGACTCTAGGGTACAGATATGCATGAAAGACCCCCTAAGCTTATTCTTACCAGTTTAGGTTAAACGCTGCCACCACCAAAATGTTACACAAAGAATAGGGGAAGTGCCTACTTGGAAACGTCTTCTCTCCCCCTCCCCCAATATCCTCCTGAGCACTACACCCCCTTTCCTGGGGAAGGCTTGATTAAAAAAAAATCCTCACCTATTTGTACCAGTGAACACACACCCAAACCCTTAGATCTTAAGAACAATGAAAAATCAATCAGGTTCTTAAAAGAAGAATTTTAATTAAAGGAAAGGTAAAAGAATCACCTCTGTAAAAATCAGGATGGTAAATACCTTTCAGGTAATCAAATTCAAAACGTAGAGAATCCCTCTAGGCAAAACCTTAATTTACAAAAAGACACAAAAACAGGAATATACATTCCATCCAGCACAGCTTATTTTACCAGCCATTAAACAAAAGGAAATCTAACGCATTTCTAGCTAGATTACTTACTATCTAACAGAAGTTCTGAAACTGCATTCCTGATCTGTTCCTGGCAAAAGCATCACACAGACAGACATTCCGTTTGTTTTTCCCCCGCTCCTGATTTGAAAGTATCTTGTCTCCTCATTGGTCATTTTGGTCAAGTACCAGCGAGGTCATCTTAACTTCTTAACCCTTTACAGGTGAAAGGGTTTTGCCTCTGGCCAGGAGGGATTTTATAGCACTGTTTACAGAAAGGTGGTTACTCTTCCCTTTATTTTCATGACAGCCTTCTTGCCTCATCCGAAGTCCCAGCCATTCTAAGGAATACTCCTTTTCAGTCACCTGAAGTGGAGCACCCACAGGGACATCTCTTGAAGAGGAGGAGGTTACTTACCCCGTGCAGTAACTGACGTTCTTCGAGATGAGTGCCCCCGTGGGTGCTCCGACTACTCGCCCTCCTCCCCTCTACTTTGGAAGGAGCCTGGGCTATGCACGTGCTAGTCAAACACTGACAGCTCAAGAGGCAGGCGCAGCATGTGCGCAGCCCTTAGGGGTACTGCTGTAGAAATCTCCGATCGAAGGCGCTAGGACGCATCTTGACCTGAAGTTGAGTACCCACAGGGACGCTCATCTCGAAGAATGTCAGTTACTACACAAGGTGAGTAACCTCCTCTTACAATGAATAAAATGTCCTATTGTCTTTAAAAAGGCAGTTATATAATGAAAGTATTAAATACGATTCAAAGGGGTAATACATGCTAATATTATGTTTGGTCCACTTTTAATCCCCACCAAGAAGTCCTATTTAAGAAATACAGTAAAATCAGTTCGGAGAAAAGAGACACTTGACTTAGAAAAGAAAGGCAACATTTAAAACTGGTAAAAGAAAATAATTTTACATAACCTGCCTTGGGCTGTAAGATCCTCTGATTTGATATGCTTTGCAGGACCAGGTCTGCCCTTTATTCAGGGAGATTCTTTAAGGAAATATAGGAAATCATGCCTAAACTGCTACTGCAATGCTACTGGTCTCTGTGCCTCATAACTCCCTGTACAAGCAATGTCAACAATGCACATGAGTCCATGGGTTCCATGATATTTTTTCCATCTTGGTGGTTCCTTTATTTCCATCCCTTTTTTGGATCCAAAGGTATTCTTATTAGCAGGGGCAGAAGTTAACACTGTGTACTCCCTGTAGCTGTTGATGTGGTATTTTTGCTACCTTAACCCATTATGGTGGGGGAGAAGGGAAATCTGTGTATGGATTTCACTAATTGCTTTGCTCCAACTGATGATGGGAAGATTCTGCTGCTGCCTGCTTCCCTCATGGATGATACTGAAGATTTATACCATTCCATTCCACTTAAAAGTGAATGCTCTGTTGAAGTATAATAGCATCTTTTCTTTCCTAGCAGTGAGGAAACCCAATTGAAATAAAGGAGGATGAGAGCTGGTGTCTCAGATTAGGACATGGGAGTCAATTTAATGTGTGTTCAATATACAGATCAAGTAAGCAATGAGAACAATGAGAACAACTGAGATGTCGAGAGACCCCCTGGCTTCACTGACTCATTAGCATATCTATTGCTTGGGATGGGGAAGAAAATTCTTTTCATAGTGACAAGCCTCTCTGAGATCAGGTTGTGTTTGGAGCTCTATTTCTGCAGGGGCCAAAGTCTTTTTTAAAAAAAAAAATGGAAATAGTGTGTTTTTTTTTTGTTTTTTTTTTTTTAAAGGGCAGCCTAGGACTCATACTATACCTGACCACACATACAAAACTTCATGATATTTCACTTTTATAGCTATATTTTGGCTCTGCGTACAAGATCTCAGCTGGGAGAGTCTAGTAAACTTTTTTTTGTCCCCCCCTTCTCTTTTTTTGGATTGAGGGGAAGGGGTTTTGGGAAGGCTTTATTGAGGATTGGTGGGGGAGGGATTGACTAAGTGGCAAAAGTTACTCTTGAAACTGGAAAAAACATTAGTGGGTGTTGTCTAAATCACTTTTAATTTTTCCTACTCTACCAAAAGTCTATCCCAATCCAACTCTCTCTTTTAGATTTGCAGAGAAGGGAGATGGTGTCAAGATCAAGCTTGTAACATACTCAGTTGCAGCCTTACTGTATCACTCTATGATCAAATAACCAGGAACTGTGTCAACACTAACCTAACTTTTGTATGGGGAAAACCAATTCAATTAATGAAGAAGTTGAGCATTTTTTTTTAAGTTTAAGCCCATTGCCCTTTTATGTAGTGCTATGTACACCTATTCTCCTGGACAAAAGCCTATTCTGACTTTTTTCAAAGGTTATTGGGGTCAATCAATAAGGTACTTTTCCTCAGTGTGGCCCTTAGTTTTAATTGCAGTACAAATAAGCTGCCTGCCTCAAGCCAAATGGCCGTGGAAGTGAATCACTTTTCCAGAGAGCAAGAACACAACAGCCATACTGCATCAGACCAATGGTTCATCTAGCCACATATCCTGTCTCTGATAGTGTCCAGTACCAGAGCTCCTGGGAGATTGTACACAACAGGACAATTTGGAGAGATCCACCCCAGTCTTTCCCTCCTGTTAGTCAGAGGTTTAGGGTCACCTGAAGCATAGAGTTACATCCCAGACCATCTTGCCTAATAGTCAATAATGGACCTTTCCTTCATGAACTTATCTAGTTCTTTTCTGTACCTAATATGACCTTCGCAGCATCCCAGGGCAATGAATTCCACAGGTTAATTGTGCATTGTTTGTTTAAAAAACACAGAAACCCTTCTTTTTTTGTATTAAACCTCTGCCTATTAATTTCATTTGATGACCTGTGGTTTTTTGTGTTGTGGGGAAAAAATTGAAACTTTAATAGCTGTATTATAAGCAGATGAAGCAAATGTGGCAAATTAGATTTTGCCTTCTTTAATTTAAAGGTGTGTTTTTCCTTCCTTCTATATCCAGGGAGGTGGTGGCATTTCCATTCTGGTTGTGAAACAAGCGATTTCATCCAGGAGCTGTGGTTTCTGCTGGCGTAAACAAATGAAAATTTGCTATAGAAGGGCTTCCACAACCTGATGTATGTTGTCTATACTTAATATAAGTCTCAGATGTTTAGTTTCTGTGAAGAATTCTGCCTGCTCTTGGTTTTTCCTGTCTCCATCAAAGAGAGCAGGCGCATGTTCAAAAATTCAGCTACTTGCTGAGAGGTGGTAGTAGTAAGCTCTCTTTGATCACACTGCATTGTGCTCTTGCTGCCTGTGTCAAGTGTATTAATAACAAAGAATGCTTCCTTGTCTCTGTTAATGTCAAGGTTTCCTGACATTTGGCTCAGGTTTGGGTCATTCTTAATCCTGTTTCTCTCTTTCATTGTAATGTTCAAGTGAGTTTTGCCAGTTAATGTGTTAGTGACAGTCACCACACTTAAGAGAAGTTTTTTGTATACCACGTCCAATTAGTCTGATTTCAGAGTAGCAGCCATGTTTGTCTGTATCCGCAAAAAGCTTGTGGCACCTTAGAGACTAACATTTATTTGAGCATAAGCTTTTGTGAGAAGTGAGCTGTAGCTCACAAAAGCATATGCTCAGATTAGTCTGAGTAATTTAGACATAATATAAAATGTTATTTACTGAAATACATGAACTTAACTAAATGTGAAAATAATTACCCTAAAACTTCATGTACAGTGAGACTAGATGGGTGCATGATACATCCCCAGAAACCTTACAATATTTCACAGGAGACTTGAGGTCAGCATGAAGGCTGTCCCAGAACAAATCTATTAATACCATATTATAAAATGATGGTATCTTTTCTTCCCCCAGTGTTTAATTACTTCCTTATTGCTAAAAGTGCTTTGACCTTTATAATTAATTGAATGTAAATGGAAAACATAATTCAAACTATACATATACAATGATGGGGTCTAAATTAGATGGGGTCTATATTACCCCTCAAGAAAGAGATCTTGGAGTCACTGTGGATTGTTCTCAAATCATCCACTCAAAGTGCAGTGGCAGTCACAAAAAGTGAACAGAATGTTGGGAATCCTCAAGAAAGGGATAGATAATAAGACAGAAAATATCATATTGCTTCTATATAAATCCATGGTACGCCCACATCTTGAATACTGCATGTATCTCAAAAAAGATATATTGGAATTGGAAAAGGTTCAGAAAAGGGCAACAAAAATTATTAGGGGTATAGAATGGCTTCCATATGAGGAGAGATTAATAAGACTGGGACTTTTCAGTTTGGAAAAGAGGCGACTAAGGGGGGATATGAAACAGGTCTATAATCATTAGTGGTAAAGAGAAAGTTAATAAGGAAGTGTTATTTACTCCTCCTCATAATACAAGAATAAGGGGCCACCAAATTAAATGAATAGGTAGCAGGTTTAAAACAAACACAGTATTTTTTTCATGCAATGCACTGTCAGCCTCTGGAACTCCTTGGCAGAGGGTGTTGTGAAGCCCAATACTATAATGGGGTTCAAAAGGGAGCTAGATAAATTCATGGAAGATTGGTCCATCAATGGCTATTAGCCAGGATGGGCAGGAATGATGTCCCTAGCCTCTGTTTGCCAGAAGCTGGGATTGGGTGACAGGGTATGGATCACTTGATAACCTGTCTGTTCATTCCCTTTGGGGCACCTGCCATTGGCCACTGTCAGAGGACAGGATATTGGGCTTGATGGACTTTTGGTCTGGCCTACTATGGCCATTCTTATGTAACAATAAATAAATTAACACGAGCTTCCCCAGAATGGAAACAAAGTATTAGATGGAAGTCCTGATTAGCAGGCATTAGCAGGGCAAGCAATTGTGTTCGCAAAGTAGACGAGATTTTAGAAAAGAAAAATTGGCAAACAAGTATAAAGCTAGTATTAAGCATGTTTAGAATAGACGTTTATACTAATCTCCGTGTTTAAAAAAAACTGACCTCCCATTAGCAGTTGCTGAGTTCATATTACATCTTAAATCTCCAAATAAACAAACTCTCATTGTCTATGCAGATAAGAGATCTAGCTAAATATATTTTTCTAAGGTTTCAGAGTAGTAGCTGTGTTAGTCTGTATCAGCAAAAATATCGATGAGTCCCAGCTTAGAGACTAACAAATTTATTAGGGCATAAGCTTTTGTGGGCTAAAACCAATGCAATCAAAGTGGACGTCGCCCATTTCCAACAGTTGACAAGAAGCTGTGAGTATTAGCAGAGGGAAAATTACTTTTTGTAGTGATCAAGAAACTGCAGAACTGGATTAATTTGCAAACTGGAAACCATCAAATTAGGTCTGAATAAAGACTGGGAGTGGATGGGTCACTACAAAAAGTAATTTTCCCTCGGTTGATGAAGTGGGTTGTAGCCCACAAAAGCTTATGCCCAAATAAATTTGTTAGTCTCTAAGGTGCCACAAGGACTCCTCAATATTTTTCGAAGGTTCATTGTAGCCTCTTCAATAACTGAGTATTATTGATAGAGTATTCAAATTCCTTTAATGTCCATATCTATTGTAGTATGTATACACCAATTGCTGCATCAGCTACTTAAATGTATTAACCAATGTTATATATTTTAATTATGCAGTATATGTTGTGAAAATAGGAGGTATAGTATATAGAGTGTATGGCTGGTTAGAGGCTGTTTCACAGGATACAATCAAAGACAAGGTCATTTCAGGGACTGAATGCTGAAAATAATTTAAAACCATTCATCACAGGTGTTTTTCTGTTACTAACATCTATTAGGTAATGTGACGGGGCAAGGCCAGATGGCTATAGAAAAGTAGTGGGAGATAGATATATTAGCTCCAGGCTAAATAAATCCCTGGTACCAGGTTAAGTGAAATGGAAGCTGCTCCAGGTCAAGTAAGACACCTGGGGCCCATTAAGAACTTTCCAGAAGGCAGGGACAATGCTATGTTTGATTGGGACACCTGAAGCCAATCAGGGGCTGGCTGAAACTAGTTAAAAGCCTCCCAGTTAGTCAGGTGAGTGTGCATGTCAGGAGCTGTGGGAAGAAGTTGTGCTGTTGGAGAGGCTGAGTAGTACACACCATATCAGGCACAAGGAAGGAGGCCCTGAGGTAAGGGTGAAGTGGAGCTTAAGGAAGTGAGGGCTGCTGTGGGGGAAGTAGCCCAGGGAATTGTACGTGTCATGTTTCTAAAAGGTCAGCTACCATAGCTGATACTATTAGGATCCCTGGGCTGGAGCCTGGAGTAGAGGGTGGGCCTGGGCTCTCCCCTCATCCCCCACCTTTGCCCCCTGTTTAATCCCTGAGACTGGGAGACAGAGACTGTGCAAGGAAGGATAAACTTCCCTCACCCCCCTTGCAGGCTTATGATGCCAGGTTCCTCTGATGGGCCAATAAATCCCATAGACTGAGATTAAGGCACTTCTACAGCTTCTCCTCTACGCTGCCCAGACAGAACAACCTATGCAGGCAGTCCAGTAGGTAAAACCACAAACCTGAGATGATGAAACTCTTCTTTCTGACTCCTTCAATCTATTTGTTCTTCACCACTGGGTTAACATCTGTGAGGTATGAGAACAGCTGTAGGAGGATAGAAGAGAGGTGGGAAAGTCAGAGAAAAGGGGAAGTGACATGCCTCCTACTCCTGGTTGCTTACAAGCAGCATTTTTTGGCGGGGGGGGGGGGGGGGAATGTGAATTAAGTTTAATTTAAGATGTCAGAGTGTTCCTTGCTAAGCACTGGCCCATAACACCACCGCTTTCCTTACTACAACATCAGTCAGAGGAGAACTATCCAGGACCCCTGTCTCTCTAGTAACAGAGCCTTGCTACCACTAAAAAATGTATAATGACACATTTGGATTGTTTAGTTAGAACTTTTTGATGACATCACCCATGTACCGATTCTTAGTAGTGTACATCTGATAGCTTATTGCCTTTGAGTACATCTTGTATTAAATGGGTGGGTGGGTGGAGTTAATAGGAAAGATGAAATTTAATAGGGGCAGGAGGAAAAGAAAGAGGCTGAAAGAGAAGTTATATACTTAAAACTTTTCCAAAGGAAAAGCTGCTTTCTCAGAAGAAATCTGGGGGATCTCCAGTCAATTTTAATCACTTTCTAATGTTAAAAACAAAGAATTTTTCAGTATTTCAAATTTAGTTTTTACAGTAGAAAGTGAGTTTAAGATTACTATTGAATCCCAGACTTTTGCTGAACGGATATGTAGGCTTCTAGGGAATTAGAGAAGTAGCCCAAATAATTCAGGGGAGCCATTTAAAAAAAAAAGTGTTTGGGGAAATGTGGAGAGTTAGAAAACAGTCATTTTTCTTATCCTTCAGTAACCCTTCTGGCAGGTGTCATTGGCAGTAAAAAGGACCAGGTTCTGTTTTCTAGGGATTCCTTCTGATAAACAATACCATCTCAAGCCCTCCCCCAGAAACCCAGGAAACTATATTTATCACCCTAAGTGCCCTTGATAGGCAATACTTTCCCATGCACGAACACTGAGTCCAGGAGTTTAACAGAGAGAGCTTTACTGGGGAAGAGAGAAAAGGGGAGTTGGATAATAGACATTGTTAATCTATTAATTTCTGACTTTCCCAAGTTTATTCTGTTGTACCCTTTTTCCCTCTCGCCCAGTAAAACTCTCTTTTGCTTTTGATAGCATTCACAGCACCAGCCTATGGCGCATTCGGCAGGCATATGGCATCCCTCTCCGTATAATCAACACAATCAAAAGCTTTTATTTCAACTTTACATGCAGTGTTGATCACCGTGAGCTCAGTTTTGAAGTAAAAACAGGAGTACATCAGGGGTGTGTCACGTCTTCAATCCTCTTCAACATTGCCATTGACTGGGTAATGTGGCATACAACAGAAGACATGCCAAGAGGCATTAAATGGACACACTTCTTTTCCCTTGAAGACCTGGACTTTGCAGATGATCTCGCTCTCCTATCACATACCCAACACCATATACAATAAAAAACAACTCTACTCAGTGCATTCAGACAGCAAATTAGACTGAAAATCAACTGCAATAAGACAGATATCATGACCTTTAATATTGCCTCACCATCACTAGTACGGATAGAGGATTATGTTCTCACCAATGTAGAAACATTCACATACTTGGGCAGCACCATCAGCCAGGACAGTGGAACAAGCCAGGACACGCAGAACAAAATCAGTAAAGGCAGGAACACCTTCAGGAGTTTAAATACAGTCTGAAAATCATCAAAATAAAACACCAAAACCAAACTCAAGATTTATCACAGCTGTGTACTTTCAAAATTACTTTATAGTGCAGAATGCTGGGGAATGAGAAAGTGTGACATGTCCAAACTGTCTTCATTCCATACAACCTGCCTCAGAAAAATCCTCCATATCTTTTGGCCCAGAACAATCTCAAATCAAGATCTATTGACACAGTACAGCCAAGATGATATGAAGAACCATCACTGCCAGGAGGCGTTGAAGATGGATTGGCCGTATGCTTCGGATGGAAACTGATTCCATCACCAAAGTAGCAATAAGATGGACACCTAAAGGCAAACAAAAACACGGCTGCCCAAAAACAACATGGAAAAGAACTGTGGAAGATGAGCTGAAAAACCTGAGGCACAGCTGGGGAACCATTGAAAGAATTGCCAGAAACAGACATGAGTGGAGGAGCTTTGTCACTGCCCTAAACGCCAGAGGTGTAATGGGAACATGATGATGATGTAGGATCCCTCCCCCCACCCAAAGTATTTTAACAATAGTCCCAATCCCAGTCCTCCTCTTGAGGTTTGAGTGGCTAATGCATTCTACCTACTTCCCTTCTCCCCAGTTTGTTGTCCAGAGTCAGAAGAGTCCAGGCATTCTGTCAAGTTGGTCTTCATCTTCCAAAGAAAGTGCTGCCTGGGCTTTCCAGGGGCTCTCCCACCAGACTTCAGCTTTCATTGCTGGGTAAGGGGGCCTGCACCAGGGTCTCTCAGACCTGGTTAAACCCATGCTACCTCACAGCCATCACCTGCCTCAACTAGCTCCATCTGCCACTTCAACACCACTTCAGCTCAGCTCAGCACTGTCATCTCAGTGCTGCAATGGTCTTGAACCTGCCTCTATGCTGAATCTTTGGAGAGGAATCAGTAGTGCAGAGAACCCTTACAGCCAGAGAGGCAGCCTCCATAGAAAATATGAGCATCTTTCTTCTCTTCCTATCCAGGCTCAACTGTGCCTTATTCCAGTCTTGGTCAGGGTGACCCTTCACCTCAGGCACAGCTGGTGCAGTTTCTGGTCCTTTCATTTCCCACCAGGGTCTATAGCATTTTATTGGTCCCCAACACAAAAAATTAACTGTATTTTAGCCAACACACCCAAAACTGTTGGAGAGCTGAAATGCAGGTAAGAACTAGCCCATTCACTCATTTCTCCTGGCTCACCAACAGATGCCAGTAAAGAGATACTTCCCCTATGGAGCCTCTGCCCCGCTTTGGAGTTCTCAGGCAAGTCTGGACTGCTCTTCTCCCTGTTCACCAACACATGTCAATAATAAGCTCCTTACTCTATAGGTAGGCTTGAAAGGATAATATTTTTATTGGTAAAAATTGGTAAACATAGATTTTGCCATACACACACAAACCAATGAACAAATATTTCCATCAATAATAATCTAAATGTACAGATAAAGTAAATAAAAATTCTGCTTGAGAACTTAAGCTTGATTTAAGGCTAAAATGTTGACAGTTTGTGTTTTAACTGTTATAAAGTGTTAACTTTTTGAATCTCCAAGTCTGCGGTTATTAAATAATTCTGACCTGCCCCTCATCTTCTGAGCCCCCCATAATTTCCTGCAACTGTGAAAATTTAAATAAACATTGGAAAAAAATGCTTAAAGCCCATAATTTTGTGCAACTGAAAGTTTAAATTGATGAAAATGTTTAAAGATAATGACTGATATTATCCATCAAAATTACACAAAATAAACCACCCTAAAATTAAATTCTGCCTAGCCTATCTATAGGACTTCAGGGCACAGGGCTTGCACTTCTATTAGACACTTTTTTCTAGTGGAAAGGTATGTTCCATAAGCCATAACATGGATTTTATTAAAATGGAATTTAAAATTAGTGACACACATTCTAACAGAAACATGTCAAGCCAGCATATGCATTAGTAGGCTACAGGGGCACTTTGAATACCACTATCCTAACACCACACACACCTATATGCTTCTTGCTATCTTTATTCACCTTTTGGCATCAATAGCAGCAAACAATAATGTATAGTGAGATAGTTTAATAAACCCTATGGAGAATATTAAATCTGTTCTATTTTATAGCTGGTTTGGTCTTGTTTTCATTCATTTAGCTAGTTAAACATTACCCATTAAGGTAAAATCCTTACAGAGGGTAGGGGAATCTGACTGGTTGGGGAAACAATATCCTTTGGTCCTCACTGGGTATCTAGTGTGAGAAACAAGCCAAATGTATGTTTGTATGTAGAAAGTGTCATTATTCCCTTCAAATAAAAAGCACTCCCTGCAGTTAAAAAGCACAGGTAATTATTTGTATTCAGGTAATGGTTTGCAGGTGTTTTATATCCACTTGTTTAAACATTAGCAGAAATTAAGAAAAATATTTGCTTAAGATAACTTAACTTTTCATTTACTGAACTGTAAATATCTGATGCTGATAAAGTTTCAGCAGGTGCTCTGTTACTGTCTGAGATGTCACCCAAGCAGTCAGTAATGTGTGTTAAAATCAATCAGAACATTAACATTGCCTTCAACTAGTGTAATTAAAAGCCACCAAAACTACAAATTGGGGAAAACACTTGCTTATCATGGCAAGATAACTATTTTCATCAGTAGACATGGAAAATACCTTCAGTAGAACAAGCACCACTGGATGTTATTAGTAAAGGGAAGAGAGATTATCCAGAACAGACAAAGAGTCTCCATGGCTAAATTGCTTTTTGCAGTAGTTGTGGATATTACACATAACAGAGAACACCACTTCTGTGTCAGAGTCTATTGAAAGGACACAAGCCAGTTATTGTAATTCTGCAATATGCCTTTCACAGTGTTATCACTACTTTTGTAAATAAACTATTTCTTGACATCAAAAGATAAAATAAATGCCAGACAGCATATTCAGAGCTCCTTACATTGCTCCATTCCCGCTGAAGTGGATTAAAGATCACATTACCTACCAGCAGCTTCAATTTAAAAGCCCCTGCAGATGTATTTAAGAGTAGTATACACAAATATAAGAACTTCACTGTTTTCTTTACAGCTGATTTTAATAGTTGGCAATTATGTGATACATTACAAGTAGTTCCAGCCAAGATAGGGCTCTCATTGTGCTAAGCACCATACAAACACATAGTAAGAGCCATACCTTGCTCCAAAGAGCTTACAACCTGACAGAGAAGGTAAAGAAGTTTTATCACCCCATGTTACAGATGGGGAACTGAGGCACAAAGAGATTAACTAACCTGCCCAAGATCACACAGGAAGAGCCCCAAAATGAACCCAAGTCTCCTAAGTCCACTTCCTCAGCATGGTTTTAATATTACCCTTCTTTGCTCCACCACTATAAAAATTGTATTGTTCATTGTTTTTTTACCCTTAATAAAACTATTTTTTGTTAAGTAACATGAATTATTCCAGTTTCTTCTAGTGTCTGTATCAATGGCTTTTGTAAAAGGTTGCATCTAGTGCAACAAGGCACTTTTAATGCCTTTGAACTCAAATAGAGAGCAGCAGTAGATATTTACACAAAGTTCACAATGTATTTCAACTCACTGTAAATTTGATACCACTTCTGGGATTCTTTTGCACATTGACATTGTTAAGACTGCATGGAAACAAGGCAATTTTAACTATAATAATCATAACTGTTAATCTAGGGTCCAATAACTAACAAAGGCATTTGCACTGTACTCAATGAGTAACTAGGTGTTGTTGACGGCTAGCTATTTACACAGAGTCTCATTGATTGCAAAGGGACTACTCCTGTACAAAGTTCTGTAGTCAAGCCATACATGTGTATATATTTTTAATTCTTCTAGAACAGAAGACTCTGGATTCATATATGAATATTGATTGCAATGGGAGTAAAGTTGCTTAGCCCTTCAAGATCCATCTCGGAACACAAAACATTTTAGTGTCCAGATGACAAAGGCTGTTGAAGGCTTTGGAAAGTATTGTCCATTCTCCATAAGCATCTGTTACTATAATGTTTCCCTGACAATTAGAAGTTGTTTATCTTTACCTTAAGATGTTTTTCTGTTGCATAAACCTAGAAATTACAAACACCTAAGTTTTACAAACTGGAACAATGTAATATTATTGGGAATCACCAGATGGCACTACTACAGAGAGTTTTACCAGTTTTGTTTAAGTGAATGTAGAGGTATTAGATCTTGGAAGAAATGCTGTATTTTCAGTTGCAGGACACAGCTTTTTAGAAGCCGAATACATCACTTGTAAAGTTTGTTCACCAGTTTCTCTGACAAGTATTTAAGTGCGGAGCTGTGCCTCTAGCATATACCCAAACAAAAAAAGTTTGGAGTGTCAAAAAACATTACAAAACATCAAAGAAGGAAGATTAAACCCCCTGAGGGTTTGAGGTAAATATGTCCTATGTTTTTTCCCTGCACTCACTCTATGGTGATATTGCTTTTTTATATTTAATGATATTGTAATGATGTGCATAAAGATCATGCCTTTTAAATATATATGTATTATCTCCATAACTAGGAGTAATGGTGTGATAAATGACGGAGGGTTGGGTAGCTCCCTTTTGTGGACACCCAGCCAACCAGTTAGCTATAAAATCCCTGTTAGTAGCTGTTCTCAACTTGTTTTACCTGTAAAGGGTTAAAAAAAGTCCCTAGGAAAAAGGAAGCGAGTGGGCTCCTGACCAAAAGAGCCAATGGGAAGGCTAGAACTTTTTAAAATTTGGAAAAGACTCCCCTTTTGTCTCTCTGTTGTTGTTCTCCAGAGAGAGGGGACAGAGCAGAGACAGGGATGGAGCTATGCTGTAAAAAGCTGTAGACCAGGTATGAAAAAAATCACCGATCATACCTAGAAACTACTCAATTTGAAACCCCAGATATGCAAGTAGATCAGGAAATGTCTAGAAAGACACTATTAGGTTTATCTCTTATTTCTGTAAGGCTTGTGGACTCCTCCGTGCTAACCCCATGTGCTTTTGTTTTGCTTGTAACCTTTATGCTGGACCTCAAGAAAACCATTCTTGATGCTTAATTATTATATTTGCTCTTAAAATCTAGCAATAGCCTAAGTTCCAGCTTTATTTTCTCTTTTTTTGTTTTTAATAAAATTTACCTTTTAAGAACTGGATTGGGTTTTTTGTGTCCTAAGAGGTTTGTGCATATGTTATTTAATTAGCTGGTGGCAACAGCAGATTTCCTTTGTTTTCTTACTCCGCTCTTCCCCAGTGGTACGGGGGGGTGGGAGGGGGGAAGGCTTGAGAGTACCCCACAAGGAGGAATTCCAAAGTGTGCCTTCCTGGGTCAAAAGGGTTTTTTTCCCACTTGGGTGGTGGCAGCATCTACCCTTCCAAGGTCAGAGAGAAGCTGTAACCTTGGGAGTTTAATATAACCTGGAATGGCCAGTATTAACTTGTAGAATCCTTGCAGGCCCCCACCTTCTGCACTCAAAGTGCCAGAGTGGGGAATCAGCCTTGACAAATAGGGAGAAATTAAACAAAGGAATATTATATTAATTATTATTACTATTAACACAGTGGTACTTAAAGTTTTTAACTGACAGAAAAATGCTTACAAGAGCTTGCAGTCTATGAGCCTTACCCTGCAAATAGATCCACATGCACTGCTCTTTACTCCCATGCATAATCTCATGGACTTCAGTAGAACGCTGCAGAAGAATTAAGGGTTCACACATGCAGATATGTTTGCAGGATTAGGCCCTGAAGGTGTTTCCCTCCCTCCCCCCCCCAAAAAAAGACCTAACCAAACAAGACATGGACCAAACTTTTAGAAAAGAGAGAGTGAGGAAATGTGGGAGGGAAGGAAGGAAAGATTCCTGTAAATAGTAGGGTTTTTTTTAAGAATGATTTTAAAGGAGGAGGTTTCATGAATTTCAACTTAAAATGAGACCTAAATATAAGGAAACCATTTCTGACAGTAGAGCAACATATAAAATCCCCACCCATCAAGTAATTTGAAACTAGATTTGACAGGGCACCAGAGAACATACTGTAGAGAAGAATTCTATACAGACAGGAAAATAGATTAGATTACTGTGACAAAGCTCTGTCCTTGCCTCTGTGGGTCCTGCATTTCCTGGCAGATTTCGCTAGCCTCAGAGACTCACTGTGACCCTCCACGGAACCCTTCTTTCTCTAGAGACAGGGTCACAGTCTACTGAGCCATTTTCATCATAAGCCTGTGAGGGGGGTGAGGAAAAGTTATCCTTCCTTGCACAGTCTCCGTTGTCTCCCAGTCTCAGGGATTAAACAGGGGGCAAAGGTGGGGGGTGAGGGGAGAGCCCAGGCCCACCCTCTACTCCGGGCTCCAGCTCAGGAACCCTCATAATATCAGCTATGGTAGCTGACCTTTTAGAAACATGACACGTACAATCCCCTGGGCTACTTCCCCACAGCAGCCCTCACTTCCTCAAGCTCCACTTCACCCTTACCTCAGGGCCTTCTTCCTTGTGCCTGATAGGGTGTGTCCTGCCCAATCTCTCCAACAGCATAACTTCCTCCTACAGCACCTAACATCCACATCCACCTGACTGACTGGGAGGCTTTTAACTAGTTTCAGCCAGCCCTTGATTGGCTTCAGGTGTCCCAATCAACATAGCATTCTCCCTGCCTTCTGGAAAGTTCTTAATGGGCCCCAGGTGTCTTACTTGACCTGTAGCAGCTTCCTTTTCACTTAACCTGGTACCAGGGATTTATTTAGCCTGGAGCTAATATATCTATCTCCCACTACTTTTCTATAGCCATCTGGCCTTGCCCTGTCACAGAAAGCATTAGTCATTTCCATAAAACAGCAAGATTAGGTTGAGGAAGCAGCAATGGATGATGCTGTGCTATAAGTTGTGATTAATTTACCATTGAACTTGATTCACATCTCGACTCATTGCAAACTACTAATTAGATATGAAGTGTTTTCTCTCATCACAAATAGCACACAGAGTTCAAATGAAAATAACAGGTTCTATACAGTGAATAGTAGATGGAACAGTAAGAGAATAGTTATTCCTTTAATCAAGTAGAGATATTAAACCCTCCTGAAAAGCAGTTCCAGCATTGTTATGAATTTCTGTTTCATAATGAGCATGAAATACATCAACTAAAATACTAGAGAATATCAATAAATCTGATCAGTCATGAAGACTGCATTTAAAGCAATAGGAAATACCAAAATAAACAAACAAGGGCAATTAGAAGAAAAGTATTTAATTAGAAATGCTGGAAATTGAATTAATACAGTTTTAATGCAAAAACTACCTTTTTCCGTTAACGCTTTTATGTTTGAATGGCAGTGTGCAGGACTGGTCCCAGGAAATGAAAAGTGAGAGGGGAGTGTATTTCTTCAACCCGAACTTTAAGTTTTCTGCCTGTATAAAACAAGCCTAATGTTCCATGTGCATCTACTTTCTTTCAACAGTTATTGTATGTGTGGATATCTGTATATATTTTTAAGGGAATCCTCTAAAATGACTAATTTAATTAAATCCTTGCTATAATCAATCCTTGGAGGTTTAGATTTATATTGTGTGTGTAAAGCTACAGATCACTAACTTTAAGTAGCTACATGGTGCTTAAGTAGCAAATTCTGGTATGACTTTGGGGAAATGCTGAAGAAGTTTGGAATCAGTGTAGATGTCTTTCTTTTGAATATATAGAGCCATAAGAGTGCATAACAATTAACAGCAGAGATCCAGATCCTCAGCTGATGTAAACTGGTGTAGCTCCATGAAAGTAAATGAAGTTATGCTGACTTACATCAGCTGAGGTTCTGGCCCAGAATCTCTCCCCTATTCAAGAGTTCACAGTCTCAGGACTCAATCAAGGAAATCTCTTAAGTACATGCTTAACTTGAAGCATGTGAATTATCCTTCTGAAGCCAAAGGGACTGATCATATGTTTAAGTGGTTTGTGCTGCATATCACAGATCCACAGGTCCGGTGTGCTCTCGCACAGCTCTGGAACAGTCCCTAGGAGGACCCCTTCGTGTGTTACCCCCTCACCTTGGGGTCACTCTCTTTCACTGGGGTAATCCCCTTCGCTTCACCACTTTCTGGGACAGACCCTCTGAACCTTCAGCACTCATTCTTCACTCCAAGTGCTCCCCTCAGTGAGTCCAATCAAATTGGACACCTGGGGAAGACTTGCACACCCAAGGGAGGAATGCACCCTTAGCTTCCTTAATCTGGAGTGACTCTCAGACCAGGTTGTAAAAAACAGAAGGGTTTATTAGATGTTCAGAACACAGGGTAAAAGTCCTTGGTTGACGTAGAGAGTTACAGCATAGTCCATCTGGAGTCAGTCCTGAGCCCCAAACTCTCTTTCTTTCCCCAGCCTAGAAGAGTCCCGCTCCAGAAGTGTGCCTTGCATCCAGCAGCCCACCCTATACAATTCCCTCTGCCCCTTCCCAGTCCTTTGTTCTTCTTTCCGAGCAAACCTCTCAGCACCTGGCTATCCACCTTAGTTCTTTGTTCTCCAGTGGTCACAACTGGCTGGCTTCCTGCAGAAGCGGTCAGCAGTCCCTGGTAATTAGTTGCTAGGTCCAAGATATCCATGCAATCAGAGTTGTCATTGCCTTCTGAGATCCTGCATGGGCATGGGGTCCAGACTCCAGAAAGCCAGGTGACAATCACCCCTGCAAAGAATAAACAACCTTTTCCTACCACCCGGTTAATCATGCAGTACATAGAGGAAACTGAGGCCCACAATATTCATCCAAAATATTATGAAAAAATCCCACTTCATCATAATGTTGAAGGTGGAAGGGTAAGGAAGAAGAGAAGAGAGGCTAGTCCTATAGAAAAAGGGGAAGAGTCAAGGGAGACTACACCAAATATGAGCCCCAGGAGGATACAGGATGGGTTGAAGAGGATTGTAAGGGAAAATAGGAATGGAAAGAACTTGCAGCCAGAGGGAAGAGGGGAGAGACTGGAGAATAGCACTGTCACCAGGAAAAGGCAGGTCTATGTGATCGGGAACTCTTTATTGAGAAGAATAGACAGGCCTGTAACTAGAGCTGATCCTGAGAATAGAAGGGTGTGCTGTCTTCCGGGTGCTAAGATACGGGATGTAGACCTGAGGTTGAAAAGGATCCTCAAGGGAGCAGGAAAGAATCCCCTAATTATCCTTCATGTGGGAACAAATGATACAGCCAGATTCTCGCTGGAAAGTATCAAGGGAGACTATGCTAGGCTGGGGAAGACACTTAAGGAAATTGAGGCTCAGGTGATCTTTAGCGGGATCCTTCCTGTTCCTAGAGAAGGGCAACAGAGGTCTGACAAGATTATGACTGTCAACAGATGGCTTAGGCAGTGGTGCTATAAGGAGGGCTTTGGGATGTATGGCCACTGGGAGGCATTCACGGACAGAGGTCAGTTCTCTCGGGATGGACTTCATCTGAATAGGGAAGGAAATAGACTTCTAGGATTGAGGCTGGCACAACTGATAAAGAGAGCTTTAAACTAGGTATTGGGGGGAGATGGATGGGAGATGTCCAGAAAATCTCCACGCCAGATTTTAGCATTGAGAGGGAAGAAGATGAAGTAAGAAAGGATACAGCCATGGGTAGGAGAATGTATATAAGGAGCGAGGGCGGTGTGGATACTAGTCTAATAGGTTATACTGACTGTAGAATGACTGTGCCTAATAGGGTACAAAATGTGAGCGAGGCCAAACAGCAAAAATTAAGATGTTTGTACACCAATGCGAGGAGTCTAGGTAACAAAATGGAGGAACTAGAGCTACTGGTGCAGGAAGTGAAACCAGATATTATAGGGATAACAGAAACATGGTGGAATAGTAGTCATGATTGGACTATAGGTATTGAAGGGTATGTGCTGTTTAGGAAAGACAGAAACAAAGGTAAAGGGGGTGGAGTAGCATTGTATATCAATGATGAGTTAGAATGTAAAGAAATAAGAAGCGATGCAATGGATAAGACAGAGTCCGTCTGGGCAATAATTACATTGGGGAAGAAAACTAGTAAAGCCTCTCCTACGATAGTGCTTGGGGTGTGCTATAGACCTCCGGGATCTAATTTGGATATGGATAGAGCCCTTTTTAATGTCTTTAATCAAGTAAATACTAATGGAAACTGCGTGATCATGGGAGACTTTAACTTCCCAGATATAGACTGGAGGACCAGTGCTAGTAATAATAATAGGGCTCAGATTTTCCTAGATGCGATAGCTGATAGATTCCTTCATCAAGTAGTTGCTGAACCGACTAGAGGGGATGCCATTTTAGATTTAATTTTGGTGAGTAGCGAGGACCTCATAGAAGAAATGGTTGTAGGGGACAATCTTGGCTCAAGTGATCATGAGCTAATTCAGTTCAAACTAAATAGAAGGATTAACAAAAATAAATCTCCAACTAGGGTTTTTGATTTCAAAAGGGCTGACTTTCAAAAATTAAGGAAATTAGTTAGGGAAGTGGATTGGACTGAAGAACTTATGGATCTAAAGGCAGAGGAGGCCTGGGATTACTTTAAATCAAAACTGCAGAAGCTATCGGAAGCCTGTATCCCAAGAAAGGGGAAAAAATTCATAGGAAGGAGTTGTAGACCAAGCTGGATGAGCAAGCATCTTAGAGAGGTGATTATGAAGAAGCAGAAAGCATACAGGGAGTAGAAGATGGGAGGGATCAGCAAGGAAAGCTACCTAATTGAGGTCAGAAGATGTAGGGATAAAGTGAGAGAGGCTAAAAGTCGAGTAGAGTTGGACCTTGCAAAGGGAATTAAAACCAATAGTAAAAGGTTCTATAGCCATATAAATAAGAAGAAAACTAAGAAGGAAGAAGTGGGGCCGCTTAACACTGAGGATGGAGCGGAGGTTAAAGATAATCTAGGCATGGCCCAATATCTAAACAAATACTTTGCCTCAGTCTTTAATAAGGCTAAAGAGGATCTTGGGGATAATGGTAGCATGACAAATGGGAAGGAGGATATAGAGGTAGATGTTACCATATCAGAGGTAGAAGCGAAACTGAAACAGCTTAATGGGACTAAATCGGGGGGCCCAGATAATCTTCATCCAAGAATATTAAAGGAATTGGCACCTGAAATTGCAAGCCCATTAGCAAGAATTTTTAATGAATCTGTAAACTCAGGAATAGTACCGAATGATTGGAGAATTGCTAATATAGTTCCTATTTTTAAGAAAGGAAAAAAAAGTGATCCGGGTAACTACAGGCCAGTTAGTTTGACATCTGTAGTATGCAAGGTCCTGGAAAAAAATTTGAAGGAGAAATTAGTTAAGGACATTGAAGTCAATGGTAAATGGGACAAAATACAACATGGTTTTACAAAAGGTAGATCGTGCCAAACCAATCTAATCTCCTTTTTTGAAAAAGTAACAGATTTTTTAGATAAAGGAAATGCAGTGGATCTAATTTACCTAGATTTCAGTAAGGCATTTGATACCGTGCCACATGGGGAATTATTAGTTAAATTGGAGAAGATGGGGATCAATATGAACATCAGAAGGTGGATAAGGAATTGGTTAAAGGGGAGACTGCAACGGGTCCTACTGAATGGCGAACTGTCAGGTTGGAGGGAGGTTACCAGTGGAGTTCCTCAGGGATCGGTTTTGGGACCAATCTTATTTAATCTTTTTGTTACTGACCTTGGCACAAAAAGTGGGAGTGTGCTAATAAAGTTTGCATATGATACAAAGCTGGGAGGTATTGCCAATTCGGAGAAGGATCGGGATATTATACAGGAGGATCTGGATGACCTTGTAAACTGGAGTAATAGTAATAGGATGAAATTTAATAGTGAGAAGTGTAAGGTTATGCATTTAGGGATTAATAACAAGAATGTTAGTTATAAGTTGGGGACGCATCAATTAGAAGTAACGGAAGAGGAGAAGGACCTTGGAGTATTGGTTGATCATAGGATGACTATGAGCTGCCAATGTGATATGGCTGTGAAAAAAGCTAATGCGGTTTTGGGATGCATCAGGAGAGGCATTTCCAGTAGGGATAAGGAGGTTTTAGTACCGTTATACAAGGCACTGGTGAGACCTCACCTAGAATACTGTGTGCAGTTCTGGTCTCCCATGTTTAAAAAGGATGAATTCAAACTGGAGCAGGTACAGAGAAGGGCTACTAGGATGATCCGAGGAATGGAAAACTTGTCTTATGAAAGGAGACTTAAGGAGCTGGGCTTGTTTAGCCTAACTAAAAGAAGGTTGAGGGGAGATATGATTGCTCTCTATAAATATATCAGAGGGATAAATATAGGAGAGGGAGAGGAATTATTTAAGCTCAGCACCAATGTGGACACAAGAACAAATGGGTATAAACTGGCCACCAGGAAGTTTAGACTTGAAATCAGACGAAGGTTTTTAACCATCAGAGGAGTGAAGTTTTGGAATAACCTTCCAAGGGAAGCAGTGGGGGCAAAAGATCTATCTGGTTTTAAGATTCTACTCGATAAGTTTATGGAGGAGATGGTATGATGGGATAATGGGATTTTGGTAAGTAATTGATCTTTAAATATTCAGGGTAAATAGGCCAAATCCCCTGAGATGGGATATTAGATGGATGGGATCTGATTTACTATAGAAAACTCTTTCCTGGGTATCTGGCTGGTGAATCTTGCCCATGTGCTCAGGGTTTGGCTGATTGCCATGTCTGGGGTCGGGAGGGAGTTTTCCTCCAGGGCAGATTGGAGAGGCCCTGGAGGTTTTTTTGCCTTCCTCTGTAGCATGGGGCATGGTTGACTGGAGGGAGGCTTCTCTGCTCCTTGAAGTTTTGAACCATGATTTGAGGACTTCAATAGCTCAGACATGGGTGAGGTTTTTCATAGGAGTGGGTGGGTGACATTCTGTGGCCTGCGCTGTGCAGGAGGTCGGACTAGATGATCAGAGTGGTCCCTTCTGACCTTAGTATCTATGAATCTATACTGCACCATAACCTAATAGTATGTATGAGTACACTATTACACAGAGCAAACTGGCTAGTTGTTAAGCTTTGTGGAGTGGACGGACTCTGAGAAATCTTTCTGAAGAAGGAAACTGAGGGAGGATATTTGGCAACAGTTCACTTGGAGCTTATCTGAAGCAGAAGAGGCATGGGAGAAGGCCTGCAATAGAGTGTGGGAGAAGGAGACCAAAGAAGCAGTCAGCGGGAAAGCCTGGGCTAAGTCTAGGGAGCAGGAACTATTTTCCCGTCCAAAAGATGCTCAGCAGTGCAGTCCCTTTGACATCACTCTTTGACACTTAAAAGCATTTCTTCCAGAAAAGATGCTGCAAGATCAAAAATGCTGAGTGGCTGGAACTGTTATGTCTGTCCTTGAAGTGGGAGGAGAGACTTCCAGGACATTATTGTTGTGTTTCATGAATCACTGTAAGCTATTTTCTGCCTTCTGTTAATAGTTGGAAACCACAGAAAGCTATTCATGTTACTGTTTGGGTTACTTAACAGCTTCTGACAAACTAGGCTTACAATTTTACATAGGCTCAAGACACCAAAAATGGTAATATCTCTTACCACCCAAAATAGAGCCAGGTACTCTTGTGCTGTCTTTATGAACAGCGGTAGATGGATGGTGTCATGTGTCTTGGAGGATTAAGCAATGCTCGTTTTCCAGATGTCTATGAAAGTGCAACTACATTAATAGTTTATGGAAAATTGTGAAAACAAACTGTTTCAAAACTCAGCTTAAGGCCAGCAAAGAGCACACAGATTGCCAAAACAAGCAGTACTCTAAACTAGACAATGTAATCACCTAGACAACTCTGCTCTGCAGCTCTTGCACAGTGGACAGGAGTTAATGAGAAAATTGGCAAGTAAAGAAAAAATGGCTCTTCTAGTTTACAGCTATTTTTTTTGGTGATAAAATTGATTGTTCTGGTCTAGTCCAACCAGGACTCATACAATAACTGTATTATACTAGCTATAAAAAAGTTCACCATATTGTTCCTCCCCAGATGAGGCTGTATATAATCAGACACGTAACAGAGTTAGCAAACTGACACTGTTTATTGAAGAAACATTTTCAGATTATCTGGCTGCCTGGACTCTATTTTGTGAATTCTGGTGAGATAGATTCTCATATACATTTATATGTATGGTTAATAGATCTTATACATACAAATGATTGCAAAATCCTTATATCAGGTTTCTAGCAGTACAAGATTTGTGCAATTGTATCACAGTGGTAGCAAGTGACACAAATGGTCATCTTTCTTATACACAATAGTATAATAGTAGAGAATATTATTGTGTGCATAAGCGTGTAACTTGTATAAAAAGAGAAGAGCAATGCCTCCCCAGTTTGATGCAGTATTGCTAACCACTCATATTCAAAAATCCCGAGTCAGACCCTTAAAAATAATGAGATTTGTAAGCTAAATAATATAATTGAGTGCTTTTTGCTTGCCTTCTGATTTTTGAGCCTTTAGGTTGCATGAAATTCATGTGTTCAAGCTGCTCTTAGTAAACATGAGGACTAGAATTTTTTTAACAAAAGCTGAAATTTTCACATAATCGTGCGACTCCAGTACATAATTTAAGAAAAACACCAAATATTTTGAGAATTATGAGAGTTAGAACTCTCACACACATTCACATGCATGCTTATCCTTTAAACTCTTCTTAAGACTTAATGGGACTGGTCATGGGAGAAAAGTTAAGCCTTTATGTGTTTGTAAGAGTGGGGCCTAGGAGTGCATATGGTAGCTCCATCAATTTCATTCTATTCTTTCCTTAATGAATCACTGGAAGTTGTTGGTTTGGTATGTTGTCTGATGGCAGAATCCACACTGTACTAGGTGTTTTCAGATGTTCAAGAAGGGGCAGTCCCTGCCTTGAGGAGCTCATAGTCTAAAGAAGATCTGAGCTGGCTACGGGGGTTTGTTTTGTTTGATAATCTGATGCAGGTATTCTGGTATAGTTGCAAAGAGGGCAGATAAAAGGAAGGGGGAAGAAAAAAGGAGACATGTACAGTATTAATAATATGTTCCGCTCCTATAACACCTTCTATAGTGACCGATAGCTGCATAGATAGATAGATAGATAGATAGATAGATAGATGTTTGTCAATGAGGATCAAACTCAGAATCTCCAGAGCAACCCTCTATTACTTGAGTCCTTTAGTTCTTAGTAAATGGCAAGCCTCCTACCTTTGCTGGGCCAGCTGGCAAAGTTGGATATGATCACCCAACACCCAAAGAGCTTAATGAATTAGGGGTGTTGATTTATTGTTATTAGTTCTTAGAGGCCCCAGTTCATATCAGTCCCATTTAGTTAGATTTTGTATATAGACACAGTGAGAGACAGTCCGTGAGTTGAAGAGCTTACAAATGAAATAGACAAAACAGAAAAAGAAGGTGAGGAAAAGGAAGGCACAACATGGAGTGGCTTGCTGAGGTCATTGCCCCTTAGTACCTCTGTGCGGTGAAGAAGTAGTATTATCCCCAACTTGCAAATGGAGAAGCTGAGGCAAAGACAGGTTATGTGACTTGCTCAAGGTCACATTGGAAGTCTGTGTCACAATCAAGAATAGAACCTACCTATTCTAACTCTCAGGCCAGGTCTCTGGTAAGAATATTTCAATTATAGCAATTAAGATTTTCAATATTCTAACTGTGTACAATTTAAATACATTATTCTCAGTACAGTACTTGAAAATTGAAAATCAGAAATGTGTTTTTCTGGATATTTGAGGAAGTTTAGTTTTGAATCCAAACTTGTGGGGCACTCTCACCTCTACTAATGATCAACCATTGAATGACTACTCATTCTTCTGCTAAAACAGGGTGTCAGGAGAGCAAAGAAAGCAATGAATCCTGTTTTTCAGTGGTGTAGGCAGTAAATATGGTTGCCAACCCTCAAGGATTGTCCTGGAGTCTCTGGGAATTAAAGATTAATCTTTAATTAAAGATTATGTCATGTGATGAAACCCCCAGAAATTCATCCAGCCAAAATTGGCGACCCTAACAGTAAATGGGAAGAATTACTTCTGGCCCTTAAGGCTCAGGTTCAATTTCAATTAACATTAATGACTCAATTATACATATTTTTTATGGAAACATATGGTTTTTAACAAAGATATTAATGATAATAAGATTCTGATCCTATAGAATATGAATGTGTCAGGACAAAATAAAAAATGAATGCAATTCATTTGCTTAATGAAACACGAACAAAACTTTTTGTGTCTGATATCAAAAACTTTTGGATTGAGCCAAAATATGAACTTCTGTTGACCACTAAACATCTGGGTATTTAATTTCCTCTTCTACCTATCCATTCACATCTACAGCATGTGCCTGAAGGTACACAAGAGTATGCAAATTCATGGCAAATTATGTTTCAGTGTAAACATGCAGTTCCATAACCAGGACTAATGTAATAACTTTTTACTCACCATATGGTCTATTGTACACACAGATATAATATATAGCAAATAAAGTAGGAGCTAAGCTTTATAAGTCAGAAGTGCTGTAAAATGTTAATGACTGTGCTATTGCAAAGGGAGTGGGGATCATAATATGCTTCAGTGTCTATTTTAGATAGTCCAAGTTTACAGTTTCCCAGACTTGGCAAATATTTTTCTCAAACCATAGTGAAAACAGTGATATAAAACTACTCTTTCACCAAGACCAAACCAAAGTCCTTGTTCTTATTCTGACATAAAGACAGTGTTTTACCAATTCAAAACCCTCCATATTCTTGCACTTTCAAATGGGGGCAAAGTCTCATCTGTGAAATCTGAGCCAAACAACTATAAATGGTAGGAGAACAGGACAGCGGGCCAGATCCACCAGCAATTCTACAAATGTCAAACGGGGCAGATGTGGGCTCACAGATTTTAAAGAACAGGGACAATGAACAGTTATGGGGTTACTATGTTCCAAAGGGCTAGCTGAGAGACTTGAATCTCACACAGCTATTGTGGGAGTTGAAGTGAATACCAGATAGATACTTGTGGTATTTTGCCTGTTGCTGCATATCCTTTTCTTGTTAATGGAAATGCCCGTTAATGCTCTCCCATCACGATTTTGGTCAGTGTTGTTGCAGCACTCTCAGAACTAGTTCTTTTAGTGATGTTAAAATTGTTTTCTTTCCCACTGCTTGGTAGGTGCCTACTCCTGCAAATGCTTATGCATGTGGCTTTACTCACACGAGGATTCCCTTTGAAATCGCTGAAGGTACATCTACACGGCAGCTTGGAGCACTGTCTCCCAGCTTGGGTAGACAGGCACATGCTAGCTCTGCTTGAGCTTGTGTGCTAAGAATAGCAGTATGGGTGTTTGTGGCATGGGCTAACCACCTGAGTACAAGCCTACCTGACACCTGAGTCGAAACTCAGGTGTTCAGACTGTGCCACAGTGTCCACACTGTTATTTTTAGCATGCTAGCTCTACTCAAGCTAGCTGGTGCCTTTCTACCTGGGCTGGGAGGCATGCTCCCAGTTGCAGTGTAGCCATACCCTGAGTTCCCCACATGAGGAATCCTACTGAAATCAATGTGAATCCTCAGGTGAGTAAAGTTACTCATGTGTGCAAGTGTGCGTAGGAATGGGGGCTATATATATAAATCAAATATTTGGGCAAGGGGTACCCATGAGCAATTAGTTGCTGCACTTCTAGCTTCTCCACAGTTATGAGTCTCAGATAAGTAATTGCAGCTAAGGAGTAATAATGAAGTCTGGTATTATGTAAACCCAAATTGGGTATGTAAACCCGAATTTAGAAGGTTTCTAGGGGAGTTTTGAATTAAAAATGCAGTGTTTTAGTTTAGACTGGGCCTTAGTCCATAGTGTTCTTTCTCCATTGTTAATTACTGTGCTTTTACATATTTACAAATCTGGTAAGGAGTTCAGTGCTTAACATTACTACCACTTTTTCCTAAACGACATGCTGAGCTCTTAAAATAAAAAAGTCCTGAATGTAATGTTCCCGTTCTTCATTTTTACCTAATCTTACCTCCCCTCCCTTGTTTTGTCTCCTTGTCTGATTTTCTTTTCAAAGTGTAGTTATGTGATGTGTATGTTTCAATGAATTCATAATAAGAGAAACATGGAGAAAAATGGAAAATGTAGTGATATTTATAGATGAACCGATTGGTTCCAAATAAAATGATAAATCATTCTGCTTTACTGGAAGTGCTAAGTATTTCATGCAGTCCCAATGCTCTGCTCTCATATTGTTTATCTTTGTAAGTAAAACATACAGTAATTTATTTATAATATTGAAATTCCCAGTCCTGCAACTACAAAATTGGACTAAGAGACAAAGGTTGCTATTTCAGTTGGAACTGTTTGATTAGTGCACTTTGTGTTGTATATCTTTCCCCTGAATTGTGAGAGATATACTTGCAACACAGTTTGTTATGGATGGAGTTAATACAAGCAGAATAACAAGATTCGTGATTGTATTAAATTGGCTTCAAAAATGTACCAGCGTCCAATATTTGCTCTGGACAGCTGAGAATATAATTATGTTTATGACATATTTTTATTGATTTCTCCCCCCACCCCTTTTAAGCCAGGTCAGTGACTGCACATAAACAATGCCCGTCCTAGGTTCTGCTGGTTACACATCGTCTGATGCACAGGACTCCAGACAGACTCCAATAGCTTCCTGAAGGAAGCAGCTGGTCAGGTATTTGTTGGCTTTCCAAGCATCAGTGATATACTGGCAGGCATCTGGAGAGGGGAGCCTGTAATGGGAATGGGACTCTCCTCTGAGTTAGCCAAATGGGGGAGACCAGGCCCATTCCTCTACCTCCACTCACTTCCAGAGATTGTGTCTTCAGACCAGCCAGTCCTAAATTCTTGGAACCAAGCACTCATAATAAGGGCCCTTCTGAGGCTGCACACTTGGCACATTTTTGCACTGGCCTGTAAATATGCTTTTACCACTAACTAGTAAAGCAGTGCATTTAAAATAATTGCTCCAGCTAGCCATGGGGGGCTGGTGACCCAGCCCCTCCCTTTCTGCCCCACTCCCCTGCAGGAGCCCAGAGCACCCCCGCCATGGCCCCCAGTCCAGTGCAAACCTCATACAGATATCTACAGTAAGAACTTGCTGAAGCACAGAAACGTTAGAAAAGCAAGCTGACAACATTTGACACAAAAATCAAATCTGAGAGTCTTCTTTCAGTATTCCTCACTCAAGGTCTCAGCTTCTGTTTCCGGAGGGCAAAGCCTCACACATTTCACCACTTTCATTTGCAAACATGGGATAGTACTGGAACTCCTGTGCTTTTTTCATTTAAATCTATGGGATTTATTTCCAGTTTTCTCTAGGAGGGTGGTGAAGCACTAGGATGGGTTACCTAGAGAGGTAGTGGAATCTCCTTCCTTTGACTTTTTAGGGTTAGGCTTGATAAAGCCCTGGCTGAGATGATTTAGTTGGGGATTGGTCCTGCTTTGAGCAGAGGGTTGGACTAGGTCCCTTCTAACCCTGATATTAGCCATGAAACAACAGTGGGGGAAGCCTAGTTTTATGATAAATAGCTTGTTGGTGGGATTTTCTAAGACACTTGGACACTTTTGAAACCTCACCTGTAAACCATTTATCATAACTCTAGGCTGCCCTTCGTGCCATTAACAGACAATGAGACTTTTGTGCACCTAAATAATTTTAGGTGCTTTGTGAAAATGCCCCCTCGAATCCATGAACCACTGCCTTCTACAAGTTGGGATGCCACGTATTCAAAAAATTATTTTCGATCCACTATACTACTGGCTGAGCTTATCCTTTGTGTTAACAGCAGCCAATGGAAGCTGTTTGCATTGTACAACACATTAGTTTGGTCCTACAAAATCCAGGAACTAACCTATGTTCTTGATTGCCATCTATTGGCACTTTATCTATTAACTATTTATAGATACACATATAAAGCACTCCTGTAATGCTTTGGAACTTCTCTACACTACACCCAAGCCTGCCTATGGTGGTGGGGGGCAATTGCCCAGGGGCCCAGGCTATTTAAAAGGGCCTGGGAGCCCCTGGCTGCCGCCGCTGGCAGCACAGCAGAGCTGAGGCACGCTTCCTGCATGCCACTGGCCGCTTCTGGAAGTGACCGGCACACTGCACATCCCTGTGGCCCATGGGGAGGAGGGTCTCTGCGTGCCTCCCCCTGCCCTGAGCCCAACTCCGCAGCTCCCATTGGCTGGGGCGGTGCCTGCGGGCAGTGGCGCACGCGGAGACCCCCTGGGCCCCCGCCTAGGAGCTGCTGCCAGAAGGGTGTGTTGGTCGCTTTTGGGAGCAGCCCGAGGTAAGCGCCAACCCCAAGACCCCCTCCTGCATTCCAACACCCTGCCTAGCCTAGAGCCTGCACCCAAACTGCCTCCCAGAGCCTGCACCCCCTTCTGCACCCAAACTCCCTCCCAGAGCCTGCACCCTGCACCCCAACCCCCTGCCCCATTCTGGTGAAAGTGAGAGAGGGTGGGAGAGAGCGAGCGATGGAGGGAGGGAGGGAGGATGGTGTGAGCAGGGAGCGGGGCCTCAGAGAAGGGGTGGGATGGGGCATGGTCTCAGGGAAGGGATGGGGCAAGGGTCTTTGGATTTGCATGATTAGACAGTTGGCAATCCTACCTGGCAGGTATGTGGAAGCCCTGGCCATGCCAGAAAAGTGTGTACAGCAGCGCAGCCGGCAGCTCACTGGGCACCAGCCAGTGCAGGCGCAGCACCATCCAAATGTCAGGTGGACCTCGTCCGCCGGGGTGCGGCTGCTGTGTGCGTGGGGGTCCATTGATTATTCTGCCCTGGGCCCGGAATTACTGTCGGCAGACCTGACTACACCCAGTGTGGTGGGGGATATCAGGTAGATATGACCAAACTGCATTTATAATCGTGTTAAAGGGGCCATGCTACAGTTGTGATTTTTTTTTTCAGGGTTCTATCTATGCAGGCAAAAAACCTTTTTATAACACATTGGGAGCAAAACCATTGTAAATGAGTCCCCAGCAAAGTCATATTTGTCGTGTAGATAGACCTTAAACACACTGAAAGAAGCACCTTCAGCAAATTTCAGTGGATAGCAAATTAATCATGAGTATCTAAAAACGGAAATTGAGTTGGAAATTCAGTTGGACTGAAATCTTGAATGCACTTCATTTTTGTAATGGCCTCGCCAAGTAAGTGTGTGCTCAACTCAATTCTTTTACATTCTGAATTATCTATTTTATTTGTATCTTCCCTCTCTTTCAGTAAGTCCTAGGCTGTAACTAATTATTAAAGGTCAGTTAATTTTGTAGTTTTAAAAGGGACTGAATTGTTGACAGGAAGGACTGAAATAGCTATCAAAATCTACCATTTGCCTCAAGACTTTATGCAACCAGCAACTTCCAGAAGCATTCCACAATTGTACAGTGTATATTCTGTGTTTAATGGATTATATGTTTGGCATGGGAGTAGTCATTTAACATGTTATGTTCTTTAGTAATTATGTTGCCATACTTGCATAGATGTAGCCTAGAAAAAAGCTTGTCTAAAATGATGCCAACAACCAAGATATACTGTAAATAATGTAAATTTAAAAAAACCCTGCATACTACTTAAAAGGTCCTTCAGTAGCAATAGAGCTCAACATCCCAAATTGCAAATTCTGCTGGTTGAGCTGTCCTGAGTTCCCAGGCATCTTCTTTTTTTCTTTTTTCCCTTTGCAAAAGTCTGAGTGCCTATTGCTGCCAAGCTAAGCACTCTAGGTACCCATCTCCCCAGTAAACATCCAGATCAGGATTTTGTCAGTCGCAATATCCAAGATGGCAACAGTCATCATGCACTAGACATGCAAATTCAGAATAAATCTGAAGAGCTCTCTCTGCTGCTTTAACTGATATTAGCTCAAATGGAAATAGTGAGGAACCCTTTCCCCCACACGTCAGAGATATTGAAGATGTATTTATTTTGTGTAATCTCAGAACCCAATATCTGGCATGGCCTTCTGCCTTCTAGCCCCTGGGGTTATTGGAATTATGCCTAGCTTCTCACACCTGATGTAGATCCTCCTAAATCTTTGGTGGGTTCTAAACTTGTGTTTGAACCAGTGGGAATTGATTTGTAAAATTTCACCACTGCTTGGGAGATACATCTTCGACGTGAATTTGTGCAAGATTGCACACACACAAACCTGTCTATCCTAATTGGCGCTTAAGCCCCTTTTAAAATTAAAATTGGCTTCTTCACCAGTTCTATAGTGAGATACAAGTCAGAAAATGAGTGGCAATTACTAAGTTAGTTTTAAAGAAAAAAATCCATGCTAATTTATTCAACTCTGCTTTTAAAAACAACAAGCTATTGTATTTAAAAGCTTCTGTTCTATTTTGGGAAATTCTATCCCATGATATTTACTTCTTTGAAATGAACAGTTACACAGAATAACTTTCTGCATATACAGAAAATTCATTGTTCAGTTGACTTGTACTGAAAATAGAGAGAGAGATTACATCACAGATCATAAGGATCTATCACACATGTCAACTTTTTAATGGTATTTATGAGTTTTCTGTTCTCTTTATGCTGTGCTTATTGTGGGCCCTTCTGACTTTCAGATTTATTTCATTTCAGGAGGGAAACACTGTGGTGGACTAATTTTGTCTTAATAATGAATCCATGTTCAATATTTCAATTGAAAGTACCACTAACCCATATTCGGATAAGTTTCGAGTTTTTATTTTAAATCTAAATTGATACATTCAGAAGGAATCCTTGGAATCTTAGTGATGTCACTTTTGAGTTCATGGAAGAGAAAGGAAAAAATTCCACAAGGGCTAATACAGATCCCTCAACTGGTATGAACTGTCTTAGCACCATTGCCATAATGATGCGACATCATTTTACTCCTCCTGAGGATCTGACCCTTTTTTATGTCATTGTCAGGATTTTCTGCTCTAAGCAAGTTCATGAGCAGAAAATAATTGTGTACAAAATTTACCAGTAAACTTATCAGTTTTATCTCATCACTACTTCACTGGATGAACTGGTTCAAACTGGTGACTAGGAGAAGCAGTTCTTGCATCTCATTCCTATCTATGTGCACACACAGTCATGATAGGCCATGTCATAAATTGTATTTTTCATGCACTTTTGACAGTCTTATCTATCTTCTGCCCCAATCACTGTCCTGTGTGATTTACACAAACATTCCCACCTTCTGAGGAGAGTCAAACAGACATCACCCCCCCACTCCTCTCATTCCATTGCTTGTCTGAAAGCCCAGGACATATTCTAGGTCAGGGATGGGCAAACTTTTTGGCCTGAGAGCCACATTGGTTTCTGAAATTGTATGGAGGGCTGGTTAGGGGAGGCTGTGCCTCCCCAAACAGCCAGATGTGACCCTGCCCCTTATCTGCCCCCCCCCCGCTTCTCACCCCCTGATTGCCCCCCTCCGGACTCCTGCCCCATCCAACCACCCCATCCTCTGTCCCCTGACAGACCCCCCGGGACCCCTGCCCCATTCAACCACCCTGTCTCCCTGACTGGCCCTGGACCCCCTGCCCCTGACTGTCCCCCACTGCCCCATCCAATCCCCCTCTCCTTCCTGACTGCCCCCCTGCCCCCATTCAACCCCCCTGTTCCTCTGACCGCCCCGACCCCTATCCACACTCCCGCCCCCGACCACCACCCCGAACTCCTCTGCCCTCTATCCAACCCCCACTGCTCTCTGCCCCCTTAATGTGCTGCCTGGAACACCAGTGGCTGGCGGCGCTACAGTTGCGCCGCCCAGAGCACCAGGACAGGCAGCCGTGTTGCCCGGCTGGAGTCAGCCATGCCACCGCACAGCACAGAGCACCCGGTCAGGCCACGGCTCTGCAGCTGCGCTGCCTGGCAGGAGCTCGCAGCCCCGGCCCCCAGAGCATTGTGCCGGCAGCACAGTGAACTGAGGCTGCGAGGGAGGGGGAACAGCAGGGGAGGGGCTAGGGGCTAGCCTCCTGGGGCAGGAGCTCAGGAGCCGGGCAGGAGGGTCCCAGGGGTCAGATGTGGCCCACGGGCCGTAGTTTGTCCACCTCTCTTCTAGATAGAGGCATTGCCATGTTCTCCTACTTTGAAAGGATTCTCAAGGCCGGACTGATAGAACAAACTGCCAAGCATCTGGTTTCAGTTCCTCAGTTCATACAACAGCTGTGTTTTTGCTCTTTACACAACATGCATAATTTGAAGAAACCACATGGGCAAAGTGGGGTCCAAGTGACCATGTTGACTAAATACCTATAACTAGGGTGACCAGATGTCCCATTTTTAAAGGGACAGTCCTGTTTTTTGGGACTTATACAGGTGCCTATTACCCCCGTCACATTTTTTCACAGTTGCTATCTGGTCCCCTACCTGAAAAATGCAAGACCTAGCTACACGTATCTGTGGTTACTCTGGCATGGTTCTAATGGCTTCTGGAACAGAGTGAAGGCAATTATTTAAAGTGAGACTACCCAATTCCTATACACTACAACAAACTGGCTTGTTTATGCACTCTTTAGAACAGAACTGGAAGCAGTCACATTGTTCTATCATTGCCTTCTTAGCAAGAAACTTCCTGTTACAAAAAGAGCTATATCTGACTTGTGTATATAGTCCATTGTTTGTTGCCCTTTCAAAGCCTTCCGCACCAGGATATGATTTTATCACTTCATTTGCAAAAGGAAATGTCATGTGGAATGCCTTGCATGTGACTCACTGTGCTAAGATCTGGAGCAAATGCATTTTGCATTTTGTAGTATGAGCTAGCCTGTGGGAGAAAACAAGTTAGTGCAAAGGGGGAAGTGCATCTCTCTAAAAAACAAATAATTAACAATCCTCTCCTCCCTTTGTGTGAGATGGGGAGGGAACAAAACCGAGGAGAAATAGGGCAGGGGGTGCAGGGGCTCCATAGCATATTCCTGTTCCTCTCTAAGAGCCTGCAGAAATGTGTCCACAGGCACAGCATGATATTGGGGGCCTTTAGAGGTGAAGGTGTCCTTAACTTTGTCACTCTCTCTAAAGTTCACTTTGCAGAATTTAAGCAATTTGGCCTTTCACTACTAGTAGTAGGGATTTTAGGGGGCTACAGAGTAAATGGGGCAAGACTTCCAACTTTCAGAGATGCAGGCAGGGCTGTCTCTACCAATTATGGTGCCCAATGCAGCCCGTGGCCCACCCCTGCCACCCCTTGCACGGAGGGTCTGGGCTACGCTCAAGGCCTGTGGGGCCACAGAGGCAGGGGCTGGGGGGGCCGCTTTGGGGGGCCCCACAGGCCTAGAGCAGCCCGGGAGATTAGCGGGGGGGCCTGGTGCCGGCAGCAAGAAGCGGAACGACCCGGTCCCAGCCACTCTGCTTCCCCTGCCCCAGCCGTGTCACTCAGGAGAGAGGACTAAGGGGAAGGGGTCCGCCCCCCCCCCATGCACCGGTGGCAGGAAGCAGAGCGATACAGTGGGGAGCCAGTGGACTGGAGTGGGCTGGGGCTGTGTTGCTCTGCTTCTTGCCACAGCCAGTGAATGCGGGGGTAGGCCTGACCCCTGCTGCCATTGCCAGGCCCCGTCTCCACCGCCCCCCCGCCAACCCCCTGGGCCGTGTCCATTCTGGGGGAGGGGGCTTGTGAGAAGGGGTGGAAAGTGGAGGTGGGGCAGGGGTGTAGGGAGTTGTCCCAGCCCCCGCGCTTTCCTAGAAACGCACATAGGGGCCAGCTGCGGGATGGGGCTGGCCACTTGCGCTGCCACATATGAAGCACGAGCTGCATAGGGCACCATGAAATTTGGGGCAATTTGGTGTCCTGAATTTCATGGTGCCCTATGCAGCTCCATATTCTGCATATACCTAAAGATGGCCCTGGACACAGGGGATGGGCACCACTGGATCCAGGGAGGTATAAACCATTCAGCATGTGCAGCTACCATAACCTTTCAGATGGTTGTGATGTCCTACCTAGATGCATAACTCCCACCAAGTACAGTTGTTGCTGACTGAGGCTGTCCTTTGGCTGGTTAGCTGCAGCCATACAGGGAACCACGTGGAAATTAGTTGTGTTTTAAGCAATAACAACATGGACTCAAGTATGGCTACAAAGGACAATGCTGATAAGAGCACCTTGTTCCTGACTCCACTCTTCCTGGCTCCACTCCTTTGTGCCAAAGAGCCAGTTCACTGCTTCAGGGGTTCCACAAGGTCCCAGGCACACTGTTGTAGAGCAGGGGTTTCCACCACTCCAGAAGATGCCATGAGATGTCAGCTGCATCTCCGTTTCTTGTGCTTGGAAAGGACAATCTAGTTAATCTTTTCTGTATATGTTCTTGCACAACTCAAATGTACACCAATGTATGTGTAGCTTCACTCCTATCATCTCACTTGTAGCAGTAAACAACTAAACTAATTTTAGAATCAAATATAGGTAACAGAAGCAGCTGACATCTACCATCTGATGTGTAGAGAAACCTAATTGATGTTAAAGCATTTTACTATATCCTAGTGGAATACTTCCTCAGTAGCCAGGAAAGGAAACCACTGAGAAATCTTCTATCAGGCTTACCTAAACGAACAGTGGCTCTTTAAGATTGGACTAATGTGAGGTGAAACTAAATGATGTAATAAACTTTTATCTCACAGGAACAGAGGCCAGATGACAACTTTCCGAGTACAATTTGGCATGTAATCTAGAAAGAGAGAAAAGAAATTGTGACACTTTTTTTTTGCCTTACATGAGCTAGGAGAAAACAACAGTGATTGGACATTCTGTACTTGAATCCAGGGCTGGCTTGCAATTTCAGGCATATCATGTATCACAGTTATTAAAACAGTACTTTTAATGACAACAGAAGTCCAAATGTCCTTCAGAATTGCATGTAAGCTGTAGCAGGGACAAGTACTGACGCATCTTATGTCGTGTTTCAGCGTATATTTTAGCAACTCTATTTAATTGATCACGTTCCCCATATCGGCAATCTGAATGCAGGCACAGGCATATGAACTTTAACAACACTTTTCTTGTTTGAAAGGGGAGAGGAAACCTGGTATTCAGCAGGCACTTGTATCTTTAAACGTTAGAGCATCTGCTATGTGTGGGAGGCAGGGGAGACCTCGCTAACTGCAAAAGAGCTCATAAAACTGAAATTGTCTCTGCTTGCACAAGCAATACTATTAATTACATTGATATGCAACAGGTGTTGTTGCTGCTGTAGTAAATGTTATGTCCCCAACAGAACTAAAAATGAAATTAACAATCACTGTCAAATTAACGGCACCTTTTTAAAGCAACAGATCTACTTTCCGTGGAGAGCATTGTGCTTCTTCCTCCTTGCTCTGATGAGCGGGAATAATTTGCTGCAGGCCTATACTGGCAGCAAATAGATGTTCTCTGTACTGGTGCACCTGCACTGGTTGAACAGCGTGTATGGCTGGGGGTTGGATGAGGGGGGGAATCAAGTGGGCTGGGACTCGGGATCCACTCCCGAGTCCCAGCCCACTTGAATCAGAGTGCACTCCTGCATGTTGAGCCCAAGGTCCAGGTAGCCAATGCAGGAGTATAAAGGGGTTCTTATTCCCCAGTGTGGGCATCTAGACCAAGAGTAATGGCTGCTTGCTGTAGTCACACAAGATTTTACTGTTGCTTATTCCCATCATCCCGCAGAACATCCTGCAGGGATGGTGAGCTGCATTCAATTCTGGTGTTCAGATTATCAAGTCTCAATAACAGGGCCAAATCTGCTGTTGGGCATTCTATTCCATTTAGGTTCTTATTGTGCTCGTCACTGTGGTATGTAAGCATGGAGTTACCAAGCGTATAGTAGCTTGTCCTCTCCTTCAGCTCTGCTCTGTCACTTCTCTTAACCACTCTCTCGCCTCTAATCCTAAACAGTTTTTGCTGCCTTCCACTCTGTTTAAACCCTCTTCCACACCCATTTCTATCCTCTCTTCTCTCTCTGTCTAGCCAAGATCATGCTAAATTTTAAAAAGTAAAATTGTTGGCATCTGACAGAAGCTGTCCTACTCCCTGTCACTTCTTCATTTTGTTTTCCTTTAGCTCTGTGTCCAATTCCAAGGTATCCACATCTTATCAGACCAACCCGCTCCTCTCATGCCTCCTGACCTCCTATGCTATCTTTTTCATTCTTTTCCTGTTTCTCATCAAACACCCTTTCTCCTCTGGTCCTTTTCCCTCTACATTCAGACATGCTGTTTCCCCTCTCTTAGAAGTGCAGTCAAGTTCTGCTAGAGTCCAACTGCCATGGGTCTCAACATATTACATGGGAAGGGAAGGATATAGGCCTTTCCTGGCTAGCTCACAATTTAACTAACAAATTTAACACTCTGGCCAGAGCTGACATCACTACTGGAGGTGGCAAATAAGACCCCAATTCAACTCCCATTGAAGTCGATGGGAATTGACTTTTTGGTAAGAGTTGGATCAGGCCCTAAAAGTAGGGTTGCCAACTGTCTAATCACACAGACAAAAACACCCTTGCCCCGCCCCTTCCCTGAGGCCCCACTCTGCCCCACGCCTTCTCAGAGGCCCCGCACTATTCACTCCATCCATCACTTGCTCACCCCCATCCTCACTCATTTTCACTGTGGCAAGGGGTTGGGGTGCAGGAGGGGGTTTGGGCTCTGGGCTGAGGGGGTGGGGATAAGGAGTTCGAAGTGTGGGAGGGGGCTCTGGGCTAAGCCTGGGGCAGGGGGTTGGGGTGCAGAAGGGGGCTCCGGGATGGAGTAGGGGGTTGGGGTGTGATTAATCACGCTCTTAAATAATAATAGAATACCATTTATTTAAATATTTTTGGATGTTTTCTACATTTTCAAATATATTGATTTCAATTACAACACAGAATACAAAGTGTACAGTGCTCACTTTATATTTATTTTTTATTACAAATATTTTCACAATAAAAACAAAAGAAATATTTCAATTAATCTAATGCAAGTACTGTAGTGCAATCTCTTTATCATGAAAGTTGAACTTACAAATGTAGACTTATGTAGAAAAAAAATCCATTCAGAAATAAAACAATGTAAAACTTTAGCGCCTACAAGTCCACTCAGTCCTACTTCGGCCAATCGTTCAGACAAACAAGTTTGGTTACAATTTGCAGGAGATAATGTTGCCCGCTTCTTGTTTACAATGTCACTTGAAAGTAAGAACAGGAGTTCACATAGCACTGTTGTAGCTGGCATCACAAGATATTTATGTGCCAGATGCACTAAAGATTCATATGTCCCTTCATGCTTCAACCACCATTCCAGAGGACATGTGTCCATGCTGATGACGGGTTTTGCTTGATAACAATCCAAAGCAGAGCAGCCCAATCTATGTTCATTTTCATCATCTGAGTCAGATACCACCAGCAGGTTGATTTTCTTATTTTTGGTGGTTCAGGTTCTGTCTTTTCCTCATCAAAGTGTTGCTCTTTTAAGACTTCTGAAAGCATGCTCACACCTTGTCCCTCTCTGATTTTTGGAAGGCACTTCAGATTCTTAAACCTTGGGTCGAGTGCTGAAGCTATTTTTAGAAATCGCACATTGGTACCTTCTTTGCGTTTTGTCAAATCTGCTGTGAAAGTGTTCTTAAAATGAACAATATGTGCTGGGTCATCATCTGAGACTGCTATAACATGAAATATATGTCAGAGTGCGGGTAAAACAGAACAGGAGACATACAATTCTCCCCCAAGGAGTTGTCACAAATTTAATTAACGCACTATTTTTTTAACGAGCATCATTAGCATGGAAGCATGTCCTCTGGAATGGTTGATGAAGCGTAAAGGGGCATACGAATGTTTAGCATATCTGGCATGTAAATACCTTGCAACGCTGGCTACAAAAGTGCCATGCGAACACCTGTTCTCAATCTCAGGTGACTTTGTAAATGAGAAGCAGGCAGCAGTATCTCCTGTAAATGTAAACAGACTTGTTTGTCTTAGCGATTGGCTGAACAAAAAGTAGGACTGAGTGGACTTGTAGGCACTAAAGTTTTACATTGTTTGTTTTTGAGTACGGTTATGTAACAAAGAAAAAATCTACATTTATAAGTTATACTTTCACAATAAAGAGATTGCACTACAGTACTTGTATGAGATGAATTGAAAAATACTATTTCTTTTGTTTATCATTTTTACAGTGCAAATATTTGTAATTAAAAATAATACTATAAAGTGAGCACTGTACATTTTGAATTCTGTGTTGTAATAGAAATCAATATATTTGAAAATGTAGAAAAACACCTAAAATATTTAATATTTCAATTGGTATTTTATTGTTTAACAGTGCAATACATTTTTTAATTGTGATTAATTTTTTTTAGTTAATTGTGTGAGTTAACGGCGACTAATCGGCAGCCCTAAAAATCATATATTTTTAATTTTGGCTTTTAATAGTTATTTTTCAGTATCCTGGAAGTTCAAATGGTCTCTCTTCCTCTCCGAGCCTATTGTAGATTATATTTTAACATTTATATGATGAAACATCTGTACTGAGGGTGCTTTATGCTAGCTTCTAAATAATTATAAAATATAAAAGTTAAAACAAAAATACTTTTCTTTTACAGTAGATTTTTATGTGATATTAACAATTAGTTACTCTAATCCAATACAGGAGGAAAGTCTTAACATTTTGTAGGAGAAACAAAACAAATATAGGCTATACACTGATCTTAGCCTTGTTCCCGAGACCTTTGAGGGGAAAAAACCTGAAATAGTTCAGTAAACTAACAAGTTACAAACAACAATGCTGAACTCACAGTCCATTTGGATATGCACACTGCACATGTAGTGGGTCCCATTTGAGCTGATCATTGCACAGAATGAATGGCTGATTCATAAATATCACCAGATTGGAAGGTATGAACCAACAGGCTTGGTCCTAACAGGGGATATGTCCAAATCACATATTTCATATCCAGATTTGAACTTCCCCCGACTTTGAAGCATTCTAGGTGTTCTCTAGTTCCAATAGAAAAAAACAACTTAATAATAGTAACAGTAAATATGTTTGATCCCTGATTACTACATCAGGAGGAACTCTATTGGCACAGTACTTACTGTTGTGCTTGCTAAAGGCATGTTCTTGTTCATTACATTTAATGGATAAAACGCCCATTGACTTTAATGGGGTTTAGAGCAGACCATCAAAATGTAAAGAGAGAAATAATCAGGAATGTAGGTATGTATTTATCGAGTTGCATTTTTCAAATAAAAATAGTGAATTGGTTCAATGGATATATGACAAAAACTGAGTACATTTTTCTTAATTATATTACACATGTTGATGGGGCTATACATAATTTTTGTTATGGCTGCTGAAAACCATTTTTAAAGTCAGTTGATTTCAACTACTTCTTTAAAAAGTCCTGTACTGTTCAGATTGCTTAGCACCAGATGGCATAAATGTGCTCCCAATTCAGCAAAGCACATGCTTAAGTCCCTTTTGATTTCACTTGGGATCTACTCGTTCTTAAAGTTAATCATGTGCTTAAGGGCCTTGCTGAAACGGAGTCAATCTGAGTTTAAATGACTTTCCAGATCTGTTCTTGAGGACCATTTCAGAACAGGGGCAGTTCCACAGTGTAGATAGGGACTTTCACTAAACATTCATTTCATAGTCTTTGTTAATAGTCTGAACTTGCAATTCATAGAGTACATAATTTATTCCGGCTGTAAACATCTCCAACGTTCTCTGTAACACTGAACAGTGAAATCCCCTCCATCCCTGATCCTATTAATTATGGAAAGTTAGTGGATTAGTCATGTTCACAAAATGGAAAACGCTGTTCTATATGTGATAGAAAGGCTTCCTTAAATAAAATGTTTCCATTTCATGATCTTTGTCATAATTTGACTGCATTTTTACTGTTGAGGGTTGGTGCCTCTGGATGGTGTGGAAGAAATCTGTTGTGAGAGGGATATGAAGGGGGCAGGAGTGGGTGCTTGGGTAGAGTGGGATAGCAGGGGTGGCATGGAAGATGGCACAACAGAGAATGAGAGCTAAAGTCATTAGTGAGATGGGATAGGGTGAAGTATGGAGAAGTATGAAACAAGACCAGAAATATAGGTATGAGCAGCCACAACTGACTACCTGATTTGGCCTATAGTTTGTATTACAATAGAATCATAGAAGATTAGGGTTGGAAGAGAGCTCAGGAGGTCATCTAGTCCAACTCCATCTCAAAGCAGGACCAACACCAATAAAATCATCCCAGCCAGGGCTTTGTCAAGCTGGGCCTTAAAAACCTCTAAGGATAGAGATGCCACCACCTCCCTAGGTAACCCATTCCAGTGCTTCACCACCCTCCTAGTGAAATAGTGTTTCCTAATATCCAACCTAGACCTCCTCACTGAATGTTGAGACCATTGCTCCTTGTTCTGTCATCTGCCACCACTGAGAACAGCCTAGCTCCATCCTCTTTTGAACCCCCCTTCAGGTAGTTGAAAGCTGCTATCAAATCCCCCCCACTCTTCTCTTCTGCAGACTAAATAAGCCCAGTTCCCTCAGCCTCTCCTCATAAGTCATGTGCCCTAGCCCCCTAATCATTTTTGTTGCCCTCCACTGGACTCTCTCCAATTTGTCTACATCCTTTCTGTAGTGGGGGACCCAAAACTGGACGCATTACTCCAGATGTGGCCTCATGTGCACCCTGACAGGACTCAAAAGATTTTGAAAATCCTAACCTATAGTACTATCATTGACTTCAGTGGGAGCTGTTAGGTCAATCTGAATGCTTTTGAAAATCTTACCCATAGTATTTTTCAGAAACTGTAGCCTCTGTTTAAGGAGGTAGTTAAGCATATGGCATTTGAGTAACCTCATTAAATTAAGGGTCTACTCATGCTTAAAGTTATGTTCCTGCTTGAGCCACTTCCTGAACTAGCGGCCTTAAACTGTAATAAAATTAAACAATTTGTGAATGTCAAAGTAGTCCATTTACGCAGAGAAATTTTCTGAAATGGGATTTGTAAATCCTCCTTCATAACCACGTATTTACCATTTGGTCCCGTTCCAAACAAACTAGAAATACTACAATTTACCTAGGTCATTAGTTTAATATTTTCCTGAAAAGCTTGCAAGCTACAGGCCATAGCAAATGCACCTCGACTGCACACTCAGAAGAGCATATCAACTAATGAGTCAACCTTATACTGTGGTGATCTGCCTGCATGGTTTTCAGACCTTCACTGCTGCATTCCTTCAAGGATATTAAAGCATTTCCACTAGAAAAGACCTTATTATATAAATGTAACAACTTTTAATCCATCAAGTGTTAGAAATCTTGTGTCCTCCTTTAGCCAACAGTAAATCAGAAGCAGGGAATCTGAATACCTTGGCAAGCATAAACAAAAACTACAATGTACCACATTGGTAAAAGTTTCCTTTGAGAGCCAGTCAAAGGGAATTGTATATATTATGAAAATATAGCACAAAATAAGTAGCAAAAAGCAGGTGAAGGATCTTTCTCTACTAATTTCTTGAATCATCTTGGTGCCAACAGCTAGAGTGTCTGCGGTACTGTGTTTAGTCATGTTTTAGAAATTAATGCAAGGCTGCTAGATCTTTCAGATTACTCATTGGAATGAAGTCTGCACACTACAAAGATTGATCACCAACAGACCAAATTCTGCTCCATTATATATGTGCAACCTTGTTGAAGCCTTGTTGAAGGTTGTACAAACACAAATGAGAGAAGAATCTGGACCCTTATACTAACTCATTGTTAGAATATGAGCAAGTCCCAAACCATGCTGTCTCTACAGCAATTTACCCTGCAACACTGTTGCTTTTCTGTCCAATCTGGGAACTATATTAGGCATGCACTTTTTTAAAAAAAGTACTTAATCTTCAAACAGGTAAAGTTTTTAAAAAAATCTAAAAAGTCAGTACCTTAGCAGACATGAATTTCCTTGTCATTTTAAGTGTTGACTCCAAAGTGCAACTTTAGGCAGTTAAATACCATGGAACAGAATTTCATCCTTCCAACACTGTATACATTTTAATATAATTTTATGTATCAAATAGATGTGCAGTACAGTGGGTGCATTTGGGTATTTATGAGAGTATTTTTTATTTTGTTTGGAGATTAATTTCTATTAAGATATATTTTCTATAAATTACAGTTGAAATAATAAACTATGTAGCAGAATTTGACATTGTCAGTATTTTCTTCAGCAGCATTCTTGTCTGATGGAGAAAAGAGTAACACCTGTGCTAAGAACTGGACTGAACAAAAGAAGAATTACTGGAAGTGACTGAGGCAGATTGTTTGTAGGAATTCAGTATGTGTATAAATATTTCAATCAGAATCACTTCTTTATATTCCTTTGCAACTGATAGGAGCACAACATGCAGTTCACGGTGTTATGCTGACAGTTCCTTCAGTTGTTGGTAATAAATGTCTCATATGCCAGACTTTCAGCTGTGCTTCTAAATACACACATGGATCTGCTTGCTCATACCTACATCACATTTATGAGAATATGTAGATTGGGTAGCTACATACCCAGCTACTTGCCTTCTGCATGCAAATGTAGTTTTTGTTCGTGCAAATGGATATGTATGAACTTTGCATTCACAAACTGAGATCCAGCTGAAAACTTAGCCCCATATACTGTACTTGATCAAGGCACTTTACTAGGTTCTCTTAATTAGCTTTGGGTTTTTTTCTGGAGGGAGGTGTATTCATTTTTTTTTTCAGTCAGATTGGCTTCTATTTGTTGGCAACAGTCTTTTCTCAGATCTTCAGTGTGCTTCAGTATTCTGCTTTCCTAACATATAAATCTCTCATGCCTTTCAATCTGGAGCATATAGAGCAGAATACTATAAAAGCTGAAAGAGGTTTTTTTTACAGTATTTTTTACACTGTATTTTTACACTGTTTTTGCATTTCTACAAAAATTTATAACCAATGAATACGTATCTAAAGAAAGAAAATTAATTGTGTATAAGTGGCATACTTCTATGTCACTGCACTGAAAGGAGAGCTCTTTTAAATGAGGCAGCTATATTATCAACCTTTTAGTGAGTAATTAACTAGTCATGGAAAATGCCGTGTGATGGCTTTCTTGTAAGTTTGTATTTGCAAACACTGACACCTTGCATCTGTGCACTGTATTCAAAATACTTGTAGATTACAAAATAAAGAATACATACAAACCTATTCTTGTTTGACTGAAAATGTGGCTTTTACAAATCTTACATCCTGATCCTGCAATTGGACTGCTGTGGGGGGCCCGCTGAAACTATGCAGAGAATCACAAATACACCAGTCAACCTGTAGAACTCCTTGCCTGAGGAGATTGTGAAGGCTAGAACTATAACAGAGTTTAAAAGAGAACTGGTTAAATTCATGGAGGTTAAGTCCATTAATGGCTATTAGCCAGGATGGGTAAGGAATGGTGTCTCTAGCCTCTGTTTGTCAGAGGGTGGAGATGGATGGCAGGAGAGAGATCACTCGATCATTACCTGTTAGGTTCACTCCCCCTGGGGCACCTGGCATTGGCCACTGTCAGTAGACAGGATACTGGGCTGGATGGACCTTTGGTCTGACGCAGTATGGCCTTTCTTAAGTTCTTAAAGACTTTTTCTTTTTTTTTAACCACTGTGGGGGAAGGCATAACTAAAAATAGTAACAGCTAATAAAGCAAAAGTTGAGTTTGTTGATCTTTCACAGGCACTCATCCAACTCAACCCTTTTCAGGGTCTGGCTGAAAAACAGATTGGAATAGTTGAAGCAGAAAGCAAAATATTATTTAAGAACAAGATTCAATCATGAACTCAGTAAGTCAGCTAACGGCACCTGCTGTTCCCTAAGGGCTCAGTCCAGCACTCCATGAAGTTATTAGGAACCATTCCAAAGGTTCCTACTGACTTAAGTAGGAGCTGGGTCTAAGAATTACTTAACTTATCTTAAAAGTAGGCATTGTGTTTATTTAACTCCCAGTGGATCAAATCTTGCTGTGTTTGCTCAGGCCAATGCCCCACTGCATCCAATGTGAATTTGGCCTGAATAAAAAATGAGTAAGTAGTTGAGAGGAAGTAGGATCTTGTGAGTGAGAAACTGGACTATGAGTCAGAAAGTCTGAATTCTATTCTCATTCCACAGTAGATTTGCAGTGAGTCTGGGCAAGTCATTGTCCCTCTCTGTGCAGCTGTTTCATCAGGTGTAAAATGGAGGTAGTACTCCCCAAAGTTGATGATGATGGTGAGGCTCTCAGGTACAACAGTGATGCAGAAAATAAATAAGCACAGCAGGATTTGGTATACTGTCATCAGGCTTTGCAGAAAGGTCACAAAACTCTTTAGTGTATTCCATTAAAATAAATGTATGAGAAGTACATGTGGAGGCAAAATAAGTCCATAGACAGAGCCAGGGCTGTCCCTAGCTATTCTGGGGCCCTACACAGCCCCTGCCTGCGGGAGGGGCAGGCGGGGCAGGCTTCTGTGGGGTGGGAATGGGGGGGCTGGCCCCAGGCCTCCGTGGGAGGGTGGAGCTGGCTTGGAGGGCAAGAGGGAACCACCCTCAAGCATTCATTGGCAGCGCAGCTGGGGCCAAGTCGCTGCACTTCCCGCCACTGGTGAGTGCAGGCCTGGCCCTGCTGCAGAGCTCAGGGGAGTGGGGGAGGGGTGGGGGCAAGGTGGGGTGAAGCAGGAGTGGGGGCCCTGGGGAAGAGCCGGAACAGGGGCTGGAGCAGCACGCAGCTGTGCAGGGCACCAGGAAATTTGGTACCTCAAATTTTTTGGTGCCCTATGCAGCTGCATACTTTTTGTATGGGTAAGGACAGCCCTGGACAGAGCAGAAGATGTGGATTTGGAAGATTCTGTTTCTAATCCTGCCTTTAAATGACTCTCCTTGAATAAATTATTAACCTCTCTGCACATCAGTTGCCTCATCATTAAAAAGGGGATAATCAATACATGTGGCTGAAAAGTGTTTTGAGCCTCTCCAATGGAAAATGCTGTGTAAATACATAGTTTGTTTTTCTCTATTTCCCCGAAGCTATTGCATTTTTCATTCTCGTCATGAAAGAGCCCCACTTCCCTTTTTTTCTCCCCATGTTCCTTTTTCACTTGGCTCAGGAGCTGAAACTGTGATATGATTGTGAAATGATCTGTCTCCCACACTTTCAACATCTCATGAACATCATGCACAACAGCAATACATTCTAACCATGCCCCCTTATGTGTGTAAGGAATACACTGGAAAGCAAACACACTGGATCACAAGAGTAGCTTGTTCTTTGCCTTTGTATGGTAGCTCTCTTTAGGGATGTAAATTCATCTTATTTACTGTTTCCTTTCTCTATTTTAAAGCTTAAATCTTTTTTTGATTAATTAAATAATGATCAGTCAGAAACATACTTCCTCATTAGCCTGAGATGCATGAATAGTCAGTTTAACAAACATTTTCCAGTGTGCATGAATAAATATCTCTTTCTGGATCCTTGTAAAGGTTTGCTCCAGCAATTTGATGCTGTTATTTTTGGTCCCTCTGTAATTGTTCCTTATCCTTCTGAAACCATGAGTGATATAAAGGATATATAAAGGAAATTCACCAATGAGGATGGCTTTGCAGGGTGAGGACATAGCCTTCTATGCAGAAGTGATGCTGGTGACTTGGAGTGACATGTGCTCTGAGTCAGCCCTGAACGTATGTTCCTGCATGATAGTGAGGGAACAGCACTGTTCTGCTGGAGGTACTATCTTTTGATGCTAGACATAAAATGGAGGTCCACTTAATCCCTTTTAGTCAATGACATCCCATAGCCCTGTTTGTAAGAGTAGGAGATTTAATGTCCTGGCTAACCTCCATTCTGGTCATTCTCACTACCAAAATTCCTCTAATAATTTCAATTGGAAAAAGTTATTCCTCCTTTTCCTTACGACACTGCAGTGTTTATTGCCAGCCACGAGCTGATTTATAAAAAGAAAAGGAGTACTTGTGGCACCTTAGAGACTAACAAATTTATTAGAGCATAAGCTTTCGTGAGCTACAGCTTACTTTTATGTTTGAGTGAAATTCTCCTTCTGGACAGAACTAATAATTAAACAGGTTTAAGAGATACAGAGCATTAACTATTTCATTTTGACAAACCAAGCAGGTTTTTATATGTTCCACTATACTCAGAAGAATATGGGTCTACAAAAAAAATAAATGCAGCATTTTTAAGAGGAGGAGTTATTGGTGCTACAATAGGTGGAAACTCTACAAGAGTAATGGAAACCGTAAGTGTGCATCAGCTGAGGTGTTAGGCTAACTTATTATCACAAAGAAAACCTACAGAAGAAGTCTGAGGGTCACAACAGGAAGCATCTGCCTTGCAGGAAGTTAGACCAACATGCAGTGATTTCCAGCTTATTTCAGCAATGATTCTGCAATGAAATCCCAGCTGCTCCCCCCTTAGAGCATAAAACCACACTAAAAATGCTCCAGCTAGTCAATCTGAACATGGCTTTGGAAAATCTCAGTGTGGATACAAAATATAGACACATAGCTGCCTCTCACCATCAGAGGGATGTTGTTATGTGCTTGCTCGTTGCACCAGTTATTGATTCAGGTGCTGACAGCATGCTCTGGGCTGTACAAACAAACTACAGACTTTGCTTCAAACGCTTATGGTACAGTTGCTGGGTGAGCAAGTTTCAGGTTCTAAATTAGCCTTGTTCCCTTATTTCTACATCTGCTATGAACTCTGATACCTATATCAATAGCAGTTTTAAAATCTATGTTGCTTCATTTCAAATAAGCACAGTATGAATTCTGAAAGAAAACAATGATAAAAGCAGTACCAGTTGTTGGATGTAATAAAGGTCTAGTCCTGTTTGTATGTATTGTTCGGGTTGTGTGTCCGTTAGAGCCTGCACTCTCTCTGACCTTCCTGTAGGCCTGGGATAGTACACGCAGTTCCATTTTGGGCAGCCATGGATTAGGTAGGGAATCACCTTAATATCTGTACCTTAATAAATATGTTCCTTTCATTACGTGATCTGCTGTGTGTCAACAGTGCTGGTGATGAAATGGAGAGTTCCCATGATGCAAAAGTAGCTAGGCTTTCCTTTTTCCTTTCTTCTTCTCACTGCAGACTGCACACTGAACAAGTTGGCTGGAGAAAGGTGAGACTTTTGACTTTGTGTGTGTGGAAGGTTATGAACTGTTTAGCAACTACAAGGCAAGATTCAAGCAGGAACAGCTGGCAAAGATAATAAAGAGAGGCTGAAGAAATATGCCTTTTTTCTTGTAGGTGAAATGCATATGCCCTGCTTTGGGTTGTCTAGCAGATGAGCCAGACATACTCCACATACTCGGGGACAGTCAACTGTCAAAAAGGAATCCTTTGTTGGAATAGTTCCATGGGTGCTATTTCCTGGAAGACAATGTGGACTTTCTGTTGGAATCTGTGGCCTCACTAGGAAAGGGTGTTAGCAGCCTTCTTGAAACTCTTTCCCATGAAACTCATCACTTCCAGGCTGCTACAGACATTATAGGTCAAGTGAGCTGTTAATCCCAGAAGCCAGGTGTAGATATCAATAGTTATTATAGTCCCCTGGTAAAAATGGTGCATAATAATTATCCCAACATCCAGAAGACTAAAGAGACCTTTCTTACAGGAGGCCTGATTTGGCCATCCTTATTCACAACTGAGTAGAAAACAATTATAGTTGTCAGAAGGGAATGGAGAAGGGACAGTGGATTTGGTTGATGAGGGAGAACCAGGGCAGTGTCTGAGGCTTAGGTGTACTTACCAGTGGACTATTGATTGTAATGTTATATTAAATGCACAGGCTGTGGGATGGAACTAGATGTGGTCCTGTGACATTAATGAGGACAGCAATGTGGATATACCACAAGATCATCCACTAAGTGGTCAGCCCTTCACTTGGGGGCCTAACCCTTGACTTTGCAAAAGGAGTGGTACCCCCACATGCATGTCCTTGTTATGGAGTGGCAGAGTTAGACAGATGTCTCCATCTGGTTCCAAAGCAGCAGTGAATATAACCTTTATACTATACCTAGAGGCTTTCACAGAGGAGTTTAATAGAATATCAGTCAGGAAGAAATCATTGCCAACAAATCGACAGTATTAGGAACTAAATGAGAGGGCATGTGGGGAGGTATGCACAGCTCCCCCTCTGATAAAAGGAGAAAGAAAGCTCCCTCTTCTTTCCCTTACTCAGGTAAGTAGAGCTCCCCCAGTGCTCCCTTACCCTTTAACTGGCACGGTGAGACATTCCTCATCCTGTTTCTACCTTAACCACTGCCTGCTAAAGCTGATGTCCTTCAAAATGAGCATCAGTAATGTAGACCAGATGTATAACAAAAAACTACACGAAGGCCTGCAACCCTCCATTGCCACAAAATCCCATTTGTCGGCCCTGATCAATCCCATCTGCCTATCTAGTGTTATTTTCTCGCATAGAGGACACCTAGCCTCCTAGTTTTGTGTAGAGACATTAGGAAATGGCAGGGCAGTTTTCCCTTCCCTTGCTGCAACCCAAGAACCATTCGGAGCTTGTCTGACTACTGCATCCCACACAAGCATGGGAAAGCAAGGCCTGGTCTACATGCAAATTTTGTACCAGCATAACTATTTCAGTTAGGAGAGTGATTTTTTACTGAAATAGCTACACAGGTATGACTTCTAGAGTGGATGCAGCGATATCAGTATAAAAGTGTTTACAGCAGTATAGCCAGTTACCTTCCCTGAATGGGAATAAGCTATATTGGTATAAGCTCATTTAGAGCAATATAACTGCATCTACAGTAGGGTTTTGTATCGGTGTAACTATAGCTATAAAGCAAGACATCTTTTATGTACAGACAAGGCCCAAGTTATAATGGCATCTGTGGACCCTGCAGAGAACATGGTGATAGCAACAGCCAGAGAGGGAACCTGAAGGAAAAATATTGGGTTTCATCACATGGTGGAAATTACATCAGATGGAAACTTAGACATGCCCCATGACAGTCTGCACTTACGTTTGCACTGACCTCCAGGTAGAGACAACAATATTGCATGCTGTGTTTCATTGCAACTTTTGCTACCATAACCATAAAAAACAGAACTAGAAATATTGTACTTTCATGGTGAGCACCATGAATTTGAAAAGGGGGAAAAAGGAAAGTGCTTTCAGTTCTGTAACTGACATTTTATCAGCTGTAGGAATAAGGTCTTCTCAAGGGAGTTCAAATGGGCCTGGAGAGTCTGAATCTCTGGCCAGAAGATCTTACTTCAGCTCTTTATCAAAGCAATGCACGTACCCTTCACAGCACTCTTAGCTCCTATGAATAGATCTTAAGGCCAGAAGGGGCAACTAGATCATCTAGTGTGACCTCCTGCATAAAACAGGCTGCAGAATTTCACCCAGTTGCTCCAATACTGAGCCCATTAACCAACATTTTGGATAAAGCACATCTTCCAACAGCCATATGGTCTTGATCTGAAAACATCAAGAGACACAGAAGCCTCCACTTCCCTTGTTCCAAGGTTAATCAACCTCATTGTTAAAAATTTGAGCCTTATTTCTAATTTGAATTTGTCTAGTTTTTATATCTGGTCATCAGTTCTTACAGGGGGACTGATTCTGTCATACTTATTCAGGATTGAGTGGTAGCTTGTGTTTTGTACACTTGACACAAGGGTCCCTCGTTCTGACTGGGACCGTAGGTATTACCCTAATGTAAATATTGTGATAGACCTAGGCCAGTTGGGTACAGCAGAGTAGCCATATTGGGATCCAGGAAGTGGGCGGGAGAGTGCATCCACTGCTAAAGGATCTACCCCCCCAGCCTAGGAAGGGGGTCCACAGGACCTGGAAAGCCAAATAATTATGGGGGACAACTAATGAACAACAGGGACAGGAGTGTGGTCAAAGGGTCAAATGAAGGGAACTGGATGAGGACACCGAACAGAGAACCCTGGACAGCGCCCACTGCTCCTCGAAGGTGTCAAGGGAGTCAGCGGACGCCACCCAAAGGAACTCTGCCCGGAGGCGTGAATGGACGGAAGATCGGAAATAGGCCCCACGGTCACAGGAGACTCCATCGGACAACCTCCTCACCCTGGTTTTATAGTTGGCCACTTTAGCCAGGGCCAGGAGGAGGTTGACCAGGAGGTCCCATGACTTGGTGGGGCCACAGACAGGGAGTGCATAGATAAGAAGGTGAGGGGAAAAGTGCAACCAAAATCTTAACAAAATATTCGTGAGGAGCTGGAATAGGGGCTGCAGCCTGGTGCACTCTAGGTAGACGTGCGCCGGGTTTCCCTCATGCCACAAAAAGGGGCAGGTGTCCGGGATTGGGGTGAGCTGTGCCAAGTACACGCCCGTGCTCACGGCCCTATGAAGGAGCCACCAACTGATATCCCCGGCGGGTCTCGGGACCAAGGTGGAATAGAGGCCGGCCCACCGGGGCTCCTCACCCTCTAGGGGTGGCAGGAGCAGGACGCGAAGATGAGGATGTGAAGGGTGTGGAGCACGAGTGTGTATAGATGTTTCCTTGGTGTGGTCTGAAAACGGACTGGCTGCAGCTCGTGTAACCGGCTCACGGTGAAGGGGCGGGGGGGGCCGGTCAGGTCCACGGAGCAGGGGCCCGATGAAAAGGTCCGGAGGGCCTGGTGTGGAGGGTGGGCAGGGCACGCCTTCCCTTAGGACCCAGTCAAGGAAAACCCGAGCAGCAGGCGGCAAAGCGGCCCTCACCGCCTGAAGTACGCGCAGGGGAGTACAAGGTCTGGAGAGACCCATGCGCTGAGCGAGCGTCAGAGGATCCAGCCAGTCTCCCCAGTCGTAGTCCAGGAGTTCTCCAACTCTGGTGATTTCTGCCAGGACCAACCTCCGGTGCACCGAGCGGGACTCCGCCACCTGCACACGAAGCTGGGGGTTGTGTAGCAGGGGCTCTGCAAGGAGATCTTCCCCCACAGAGGCCGCCATGGACCTGGTCACTGAACAGTTTCCAGGTCCGGAGGAGGTCCTGGTAGAAGACCGGAAGCTCGGAGAGGTCTTGCGGAAGACCTCTCGGATGGAGATAAAGGAGCTGCCGGTCGTATCGGAGCCCCTGGAGGCGGCGCAGGAAGGCGTGCGCCAATATGCTCCATGCCGGACTACCTGCACCATAAAGGAGCCTCTGCAGGGTCTGGAGGTGGAAGACATGGACCTGAATGCAAAAACACTTCAGGCCCTGCCCTCCCTCTTCCAGGGGTAGATGGAGGACTCCTGCAGAGATCCAGTGCAGTCCTGACCAGAAGAACTCCAGAATCAACGTCCGGAGGTTGGCCAGGAAATCGGGGGCCAGGACCAGGGTGTTGAGCCGGTACCAGAGCATGGACAGGACTAGTTGATTAAGCACCAGTGCCCTCCCTCGAAGGGAGAGACACCGGAGTAGTCCTGTCCATCTCCAGAGCCGCTCTACCACCCTGTCCTCTAAACCGTGCCAGTTCTCCTGCGGAGACAGATGCATGGCAGAAAGGTAAACGCCAAGATAGAGCAGCAGACCCACGCTCCACCGGATGGCCTGAAGCGCGGGTGGGAGGGAGCTCGCCTGCCACCAGTCCCCTACCACCAAGCCAGAGCTCTTGACCCAGTTGACCTGGGTGGAGGAGGCTGCTGAGTAAACGGCCTGGCAAGCCTCCACCCGCGCCAAGTCGCCCGGCTCCTGGACCACGAGGTGCATATCATTGGCATACGCCGACAGGACTAGCCCCAGCTCCGGCTCCCGCAGCGCCAACTCCATCAATCTCCTATGGAGGAAACAGAGGAAGGGCTCGATCGCCAGAGCATACAGCTGGCCCGAGAGGGGGCACCCCGCCGTACTCCTCGCCCGAAGCTGACCGGTTCGGTCAGGGTCCAGTTAAGCCTGACCAGACACTCTGCGGAGGTGTACAGCACCTGGATAAAACCCACAAAACTGGGGTCCGAAGCCAAACGCTTGCAGAGTGCTCAGGAGATACCCGTGATCCACCCTGTCGAACGCCTTCTCCTGATCCAGGGACAGGAGGGCGAACGACAGACTATCCCTACACCCGAGTTCCAAGAGGTCCCGGACCAGATACAGGTTGTCGAAGATGGTGCGGCCCAGGACGGTGTAGGTCTGGTTTGGGTGGATCACATCCGCCAGCACGGACCCTAGATGCAGTGAGATGGCTTTCACTACGACCTTGTAGTCCATGCTGAGGAGCGAGACAGGACGCCAATTCCATAAATCGCGGAGGTCCCCCTTCTTCGGCAATAAGGCGAGCATGGCTCGCCTGCACGAAAGAGGGAGGACCCCGCTCTGCAAAGACTCGGCCCAGACGGTGACTAGGTCTGAGCCGAGGATGTCCCAGAACACGCGGTAGAACTCCATGGTCAGCCCATCCACGCCCGGAGATTTATTAGTGGGCATGCGACGGAGGGCTTCCGAGAACTCGGCCAGAGTGAGAGGTAGCTCTAGCCAGTCTTGGTCGCCTGCGCTGACCGTCGGGAGTCCGTCCCAGAGCACTCTGCAAGCATTAGAATCGGTCGGATCCGGGGAGAAAAGGCATGTGTAGAAGGCCCTGGCCCTCCCACATATCTCCACCGGATCCGTAAGGGGGTGCCATCCTCCGTGAAGAGGCAGGTGACATGCTTCTTGGCCCCTCTCTTTTTCTCCAGGGTGTAGAAGAAGCGGGAGCTGCAATCCATCTCCCAAAGGATGCGGATGCGGGATCGAACAAAGGCACCCCGGGCCCGATGGTCCTCAAGGGCCCAGAGCTCCTCCCACTTCTCCCAGCACGCCCCGCAGAAGGATGGATCCTCAGGGCTGGCAGCCAGATGCCTCTCCAGCTCTAAGACCTCCCGTTCCAACTACCCTATCGCCGCATCCCTCCGTCGGCTGGCACCCCCACCCCGGGTGTAGTCACAGCAGAAGAGCCAGGCGCGCACCTTCCCCAGCTCCCACCACCAACGCGCCGAGGGAAAGGCACACTGCTGTGCATACCAGGCCAGCCAGAACTCCCGGAAGGACGCCACGAAGCCCACATCCTCCAACAAGCTGTTGTTAAAGTGCCAATAAGCTGGCCCCGGCCTCTCTGCGCAGAGAGAGACCATCACAGTGGCTAAATGGTGATCGGAGAACGGGGCCAGCCGAATGCTGGAGGAATGGGCCCATGAAAGGTGGAAACGTGATAAGTAGATGCGGTCCAACCAGGAGTGGCGCGACCGATGGACCCCCACCCGGACAAAGGTGAACGTCAAGATGTCGTTCTGGGTGGTGGTCGTGCCAGACGTCCACCAGGGAGTGATGGTCGACTATCTCCCAGAGGACATCCGTGGCGGCTGGGCACTGCTCGGTCGCCAAGCGGTCCCACTCCTCGAGGGTCGTATTAAAGTCCCCGCCCAGGACCAGGCACTCGCGAGGATCCAAGGTGCCGAGGAAGGCGGACGCCTGCTGAAAGAAACGCAGCCGCTCCGGGCCCGATGTCGGGGCACAGACGTTGACAAGATTGACCAGAGCCCCTCCATATGGACCCGGAGGTGCAGCAGGCGGCCCGGCACAGCCTCGGCGACCCCCAGCACCGTGGGCCATAGGTCGGGGGAGAACAGGGTCGCCACTCCAGCCGTACGAACTGTGAGATGGCTAAAGTAGACCCTGTCCCCCCAATCCAGCCGCCAGCTGTCTTCGGCGGCCGGAACTGTATGGGTCTCCTGCAGGAAAACCACAGAGTACCCCCCCTCCTGAAGGAAGGAGAGCACCTGGGACCTGCGGAGACCCATCCTACAGCTGCGGGTGTTCAACGTTGCAATGGTAAGAGGTGTCATGAGGAGGGCTGGGGGGGATCCTCACTGGCAGAGACGCTCGCGGCTCCCGATGGGCCGCGCAACAGTCCGTGACCTACCCTGTAAGTGAGTAAGGAGTCACGGAAGAGGCGGACCTGCTGGTAGGCCGTGGCACCCTGCTTCCCGATCCTTTTACCCTCCCCAATGAGGGCCATCACGGCCCGGATGATTTGATGGAAGTCCCCCCATCGCTGGAGAGTGAGCTGCACCTTGTTACGGGAGCCACGGACGTCCTCAAGGAACTCCCACAGCTCCTCTCGTATTGGGGGCCGGGGTCACTAGCCCGCGGCTTTGCTCCGGAGGAACCATTAAGGCCCACCAAGACAGGCAGGCAAGGGACGGACCCCGATGTGGTGCCCGATGGGCTGGCACCACATGGCCCCCTTCAAACCCCAGCTCAATTTGAGGCGGCGGAGGGAAGATAGCAGCCCCTGATGAGTCGGGACTGGGAAATACAGAGGCCGCTCCCTGGGGGCTATCTTCTGGGAGCGAGGAGATGGTGGCCCCGGGGCGGCAATATCACATCACGGGAGGTGGAGGAGACAGGGACGGGGTTGACATCAAGGGCAGGGCAGGGATCCAGAGTAGGAGCAGGACAGGGGTTCGAAGCAGAGTCAGGGAAAGGGGCAAAGGCAGGATCCTGGGCTCCAGGAGCCATGCAGATGGAAATTGGCCCCCCTCGGTTGAGCTCAAGGGACTGGAGGGTGGGAAGGGGGCCCTCCATGATGCTGGGCTCTGGCACCACGGCCAGTGGAGTAGCCACAGCATCTTCAGTGGGGTCCCCGTCCCGGAAGGAGGTCGGTTGCCCCATGCCCACAAGGGACAGCTCATGGGGCCCGGGTCCCAGCTGCATGGCGCCGGCCGTCACCTCAATGGGCTCAGTGGCCGACAGCAGGGTGCCACCCACAGCTGGGCAGATGAAGGAGCCCAGGCAACCCTCGGGAGTAGGAACAGAAGCAGCAGTTCGGGGGGAGCATGGAGAAGGGGGGGCCGGGGTGAGGTCGCTCAGATCGAGGCCCACTGGCAGAGGGTCGTCCTCCCCCTGGGTGACTGGGGTCAGACCCAGGGCCTCGATCTCCTCGTAGATGGAGGGGAGCTCCCCTTCCACCACCCCGGAGGTCTCCCCACCAATGCCTGATGTGATGCTCGCCTCAGGGCTCACATGGGCTCCGGATGGTAATGGGGCAGGAGGGGCTCCATCGGGGGCCTTGGAGGGAAGGGGCTTCAATGGAGGAATGGTACTGCCCTCCCGTGCTGCCATGCCCCCCCCAACCAGCACTGGGGGATGGAACACGCCCGTGGGCAAGGCAGAGGGCTCGGCATTGGTGCCCCCTTTTCTGGTCTTCCTGGGGGCTTCTGCATCGGTGGAAGGGAGCGGAGCTCGAGCCTTATGCTTGCCCTGCTTCCCCTGGACTAGGGCCCAGCCCTCCATGGCATCATCAGGGGGCTGGCTAACGGGGTCGGGTCGGGAGGCAGGGGCGATGGCTCAGGGACTATGGGAGGCAGCGGTGGGGTGGCATGAGGGAGGGAAAAATCCCCCTGGGGTGGGCCCTCTCCCACGCTTGATGGTATCCCTGCTGCACCGTCCTCTAGATGCCCCGCCGGACTGCAGGCAGCAGAGGCGGGGCTCTCCTGGGCGTGCTCCGGGGAGCACCGGTGGACTGAGTGGGAGGAGGGGCGGCTCAGGGTGCCGGGCAACCAGGGGCGCCGACGATGACGGGGCCGGTGCCCTGCCGGGATTCAGGGGTCCCGGATGCCTCTCCTTGCCGGGCCAAGGGGCAGTCCCTCTGGATGTGCCCCATCGCCTGGCAGAGGTAGCACCGGGCCTGCCCCGTGGAATAGTGCACCTGGTAATGGGTTCCCTGGTAGGGGACCAAAAAGGACCACTCAAATGGTCACCCTGGTGCCCGCCGCTGCTGGCACCCCGGCGGGGGCGGTGGCAGGTGGTTTGGCAGCGGCGGTTGAGGTAGAGGCTTGGGGGGGTGATGGAGGGGCAGGCGGGGGAGGGTATCTGGGGCTGCTAGAGGGGCCCCACCCGTGTCCCCCGCCATAAGAAGCAGGGAGGGAGGGGAAAACACCAGAGAGAGGAGGGGAGAGGGGAGGCAGGTTGACCACTCCTCCCCGCTAGGCTGCAGGCAGGGGAGGAGGGTGCCTAAAAGGGCGGTGGGGGCTGGACAGGAGGGTATCAAGGGCTCATAAGGGACAGTCACCGACTTAGGAGAGGAATCCGGCTCCTCTAGCTGCACTAGGGGAGGGAGGTCATAACAACGTTAGAGGGGTGCAGCGAGACAGGGGCAAACTCAAACAGGGGAAGGGCACAAGCGCATGGGCGGGGGCATGGGCGCACTAAGGGGCCAATCAGGGAAGGGGTACCCCGTGGGGAGGGGGGAGAAGCAGGCTGGAGGCAGGATAGGGAACCGAGGAGCTAGCTTCAGAGACCTAGGCTGGGTAAACAAACAAAAGCTGCAGAGGGAAAAGGGCGGGGCAGGCAAACAAGACTGAAGCCAGCGAGGTGCTGGGGTAAAGCAGAGGGCAAAAAGGCTGCAAGGGGCAAAATGGGGCAGGTAACAAGGGACAAAGCTGGGGGCTCATTAAAGGGGTCCAGTCCACGGGGATGGGGGTGGCACGTGTACCCACAAAGAGTCAGTGCGGGCTGGCTGCTGCTTCAGGCCCAAAAGGTGGTGAAAGGGCGCGGCAGGCCTAGCAAGCAGCAGGAGCGTGAGGCAGATGGGAAGCGTCCACTGGGGGTGGTGGAGGAGGCAGCGACGGTGGTGGTGGTGGGTGTTGGGGGGGGAACCACACAGATGGACTGGGGGGCAGGCTCCACACCACACCCCTTGTGTCCCCACAAACACAGTCAAAACCCCCACCACAAGAGCACAGTTCAAAAGTTACTCAGCCTTAAGATCCCCCCACCCCCCCAGCAGCAGACGGCCTCGTCCCCTTCTCCTTCGGGGTCCAGCAGCTCCCAGGCTGCAAAGGCAGCAGCAGCCCGGTGGCCAGGCAGGCAGAAAGGACCCTCAGAGGTGGTGGTGATGGTGGTGTCCACAGCAGCGGTAGCGACAGCTGGGGTAGGGGTCTCTCACTCCCCCCCTCTCGGGAGCGGGCCATTGGCCCCCCCTCCCAAGGGGCTGCAGTTGGAGCAGCAGCAGCACCCAAGCGGGGGCGGGGGGGAGACCAGCAGCTAGTCAGCAACCAGGTAGCAGAGAAGAGGGGTGGGTGGTCCCTGGCTGGGCTGGGCCAGAGAAGTAGCTGGCACGATGGCGGCAGCAGCAAGAGCCCAAGGCCCAGGAGCAGGAGTCTCCCTCCTTCCTCCGAGCCAGTTGAGTTCAGCAGAGGAGCTAGAGACAGCTCTACTGGCCACTGGCTGAACAGGTTTCTGTTCCCTGAACAACCAGAGCAGGAGCTGCTCCAGGCTAATGAGAACACCTGACTCCAATTAACCTGCAAGGAGTCAGGTGAGGCCATTAAGCTAATGTGACCACCTGACTCTAATTAAGGCCCCTCCGATAATATAAAAGGGCTCACTCGCCTCAGGCAGCAAGGAGCCAGAGGAGAAGAAGTGCAGCTGAAGGGCTGGTTAATGAAGACACCCTCAAGTCATTAGTAAGAGAGAAGCAGGAGAGCTGTGGGGAAGTGGCCCAGGGAAATGTAGGTTTCAGAGTAGCAGCCGTGTTAGTCTGTATCCGCAAAAAGAAAAGGAGGACTTGTGGCACCTTAGAGACTCACAAATTTATTTGAGCATAAGCTTTTGTGAGCTACAGCTCACTTCATCGGATGCAATGTAGCGACTCTGGCAGTAAAAGGTTGGCTGCCAACAGCTGCTACCATTACGGTCCCTGGGCTGGAACCCGGAATAGAGGGCGGGCCTGGGTTCCCCCCTCCCCATCCGCAACCCAACACTACAGAAACACATCCTGGGAGGGGAAAACAGGCCCGTCAGGACAGGAGGCTAAACTGTTTTGGCATGAGGCTGTAGGAGCAACAGAGACTGTGGGGATTCTCTCACCAACTTCCATTGCTGGCTTATGATGAAAAGGGCTCAATAGACTGTGTCCCTGACCCTAGAGAGAGAAGGGCTACGTGGAGGGTTGCAGTCAGCCTCTGAGGCTAGCATAAACCGCCTGGAAGTGCGGGACCCACAGGGACAAGGTCGGAGCTCTGCCACAATATTTAATTACAGTACTATCGAGGAACTATTCAACATACACAATATCAGTTCCCTCATTTTCCCCCTTAAATAATAAATTTTGTTAAAATTAGCCAAAAACAGTTTTCCAAGCACAGCTTTTCATGACCCAAACAAGGAAAAGTGCCAGAAATTGTATGAAGTACACTAAGAATTTCACTTTTGTCAATCCAATTAATGTGAACAGCACTCAGATACAATGTTGATAGGCAGCAATACAAAATCCTTAGACCGGGGTGGGCAAATTTTTTGGCCCAAGGGCCACATCTGGGTGGGGAAATTGCATGTGGGGCCATGAATGTAAGGCTGGGGCTGGGGGTTGGGGTGCGGGATGTGGGAGGGGGTGCAGTATGCAGGAAGGGGCTCAGGGCAAGGAGTTGCGTCAGAGGAGGAGAGCAGGGTGTACGAGGGGGCTCAGGGAAGGGGGTTGGGGTGCAAGAGGGGGTGTGGAGTGTGGGAGGAGGCTCAGGTCAGGGGTGCAGGGAGGGGTGTGGAAAGGGGCTCAGGGCAGGGGTTGGGATGCAGGAGGGGCGCAAGGTGCAGAGGGGCTCAGGGCAGAGGGTTGGGGTGCAGGAGGGGGTAGGCAGGGAGTTTGGGTATGAGGTGCAGGAAGGATTTGGGGTGCAGGCTCTGGTGTAGCATCACTTACCTGGAGCAGCTCTGGGGTGGCAGCTCCCTGTCTGCCCCGGCCCTGTGCCGCACCAGTCCCGGAAACAACCGGCACCATGTCCCTGTGGCCCCTGAAGGAGGAGGAGCAGAGGGCTCCACATGCTGCTCTTGCCTGTGGGTATCTCCCCTAAAGCTCCCATTGGCTGCGTTTCCCCGTTCCCAGCCAATGGGAGCTGCAGGGGGCGGTGCCTGTAGGTGCGGGCAGCACACGGAGTCCTCCCCCCAGGGGCTGCAGAGATGTGGTACTGGCCGCTTCTGGGAGTGGCACAGGGCCTGCAGCACCATGGGGGTGGCAATCCTGTGGGCTGGATCCAGCCCGCAGGCTGTAGTTTGCCCACCCCTGCCTTAGACAGTGTGGCAAACTCAGGTCCTGAATTGGCAAGGTTCAAATGAGCAGAAAATAGATTATTTTAGATCTGCTTCTTAAATAAACCTGGAGAGTTAGTGGTGATTTCTATGCTAAAGGTCTATTCTGGATGCTGGGATAATTATTATGCAGCATGTTTACCAGGGATTATAATAACTATTGATATCTACACCTGGCTTCTGGGATTATCAGTTCACTTGACCTATAATGTGTTTAGCAGCCTTTCAGTTATGATTTTGGAAATGGGGGGCTCTGTTATTTTAAGGATTATCAACTAAAAGTAAATGTATTTCTTAAATCTGGGGCTTTTCTCTTCTCTTTCTCTTTTCTTCTACTCACCAGAGCAGTGCAAGGGGGCCAGTGCATGGGCCAATATCTGGCCTTTTTCATCCTTCATTATGTGTACAGAGAGAATGATAACACTCACTTACCTTGGAGGGATTTTGTGAATGTTATTTAGATGATTGAAGATAGAAAGTTGTGGGTATTACAGAAATACGCTAAATAATTACATCAGAAGACATGTTTATATTTTTGTGTGCATTATCTGTATAGCATTTTATCTTTATTTAAAGTTGAACATGTCTTAAAATATTTCTATAATTGTAAAAATCCAGAGGAGACTGATTGCCAGCTCTAGGTGAGCAAACGGATATGCATACCTTTGGCCAGATCTTCAACTGGTGTTAATCTGCATATGGCTGGTGTACCTTGGTGATTCATTGCAATGGAGCTATGTTGATTTACACCAGCGAATGATCTAACTCCAAAAGATTAAGTGAGGATTCAAGAACCTCAGTTCATGTGTTAGCTAAGCTATGTAACCATCTGATCTTGGTTTTGGTTACTTTTGTCCTCCCCACCCGCCTTTTGTTCGTCACACTCATTTTTTTGTGTTGTGCCTTTGTTTAGAATAGATTGCAAGCCCTATAGTGTGACAATGTGCAGTACAGGAAGAGGCAGCTTAATATTAGTGAATACTGTGCCTATGATGATGGGGCCCTGATTCTTATTTAGTGTAATAGGTGCTACTATAATGCAAAATATTAATAGGTATGATCATAAGAATGCTAATAGTATCATTTGCTAGCAGAGTTTTAAGAAGCTAGATAAATAAATGTACACTTGATCATCAGCTTTTTTATTCTTTTGATTTCTTTTCAAAGTAGAGTATTTAAAGACCAGTTGATCATATCCCTCAGGGGACAGGGTGGAGGGGGGGCAAGAAGAGGCAGAGCTAGAGCAGGGCCTTGGGGGAAAGGGGTGGAGTGGGAGTGGGGCCTCAGGGCAGAGTGGGTGGTGGTGCGCCCCCCGGGGAAAATAAAAGGCAGCGTCTATGTGTGTGAGTTCTTGTGTCTTTAATTCTCTGTAGTGCAAACTCTAAGGAATTCTGTTTCACAGATATATGCTACTTTTGAAAATCTGGCTTGACTTCACATGGGTTCTCACCTATTATTTTTTGGTTTGTTTCAAGTTCAAATGGATCCAAAGCCCAAAGGAAGTCACATTTGCTGAGTTTCTCCTTGTTTAGTATTGAAAGTTATAGCCACATGAAACTAGAGTCTTATATGTTTTTCACTTGGAACTCTAAGCCTGCCAGGTTTACTCGAATTTGTCTGCAAACCTTTCAAAAAACCTAGTCCAAATTTTGGGTTTGAAAGTGAGGTTTTAATAAAGTTTTGGCCATCAGAACTTTAAAAGGCCAGATTCTTAGCTGGTGTAAATTGGTGCAGCTCCATTGACTTCTGTATCTTGTGCCTTGTGTTTAAACCAATCTCTAACTATTAGAGATCAGGATGAGATTTATCGGAGGGGGGCTAGATTATCCCTCATATGTCTACTGTAGGGTTCTTACACCTTCCTCTGAAGCCACTGTCAGAGACAGGATGTTTGATCTACCTTGGATCTGATTAATTATGTCAATTCCTATTGTCCCTATTACTTTATTAGGTTACACCCATTTACAACAATTGTGGATATAGCTCTAAATAGTCAAAGCAAAACACACAGAAAAAGGGCCAAAATCTCTACTGGTGTCAAATGACTGAGCACAATTAACTTCAATGTAGTTTCACTCATTTACTCTAGCAGAGTTTTGTCCTGTGACTTTAGTTGGAAAGATAAACACAAATGCAAATGTACATGCACACCCTGACCATAAAGTAAATCAAGTTCGATAAGGAGAGGAGAAGTAAATATAATCTTGTAGGATAGGATACCAATTGACTTTGATATTTATGAGGTCATTTTCCATGATTTGCTCTGCTCAAAGGATGAGTTGGGTGTTTCTCATTTCTTTTTGAAAATGTTTGGGAATCGATTCAGATATTAGTCATTATACATTCATGCCAAGGCACTCAGCTCTGGATAATGAATGATTAATGTATGGTGTAAGCAACGTGATCATTCTGAGTGACATGCCAACAGCTCTAGCTGAAGCTCTGTGATCAACGTAAAAGGAGTAAGGTTTTTATTATATGTACAGTAAAATGATCTGCTGTGGATAAAGGATGTTTACATAACGATAAAAAGAACAGGTGAGAGAGTGACTCAAAACAGAATCTGGCATCCTAGTTACCAAAGGAAATCTCTTGGCTTTTTATAGAATCTAGAAATCCTTATTTCACATTTTTAAAAGAGGTAAATATGGAGTAATGATAATAGGCTCCATTTCAGGAAACTGCTTTGCCTGGATAGATATCTGAGAGGCTCTATTCAAGCATACACATCTGACTAAGCAGGTCAGCCTGCAGGATCAGGGAAGCTGTTGGAGCTCATTATTTTGATAGTTACGGTTGCAGGGTTGCTTCTGTTCCAACTGAAAGCAATGGCAAAACTCTCATTAATCTACAGTAGGACCAGGAACTGGCCATGTTTTCTGACAATACTGGTATAGTTATGACATAAAAACTGTACTCTTACCAAGTCTTCTTTCCCCCTTCGGTAATTTCTTTTATAGCCTGAATTTGATGCAACTGGTCCCACACTGGTTTTGAAACTTTACTCTTTTAACTAGAATTAATCTGGGGACACATGACATGCTGACATCAGAATTTCTCAGAGATATGATACACCTTTATTTCAATCATAATGACAAAATTGGTACAATATCTATCAATGGAGGCCAGATCTGCTACCCTTATTGACTTTCAGTAATACCTCACTCTGCAAGTAGTCCGATGAAGTGAGCTGTAGCTCACGAAAGCTTATGCTCTAATAAATTTGTTAGTCTCTAAGGTGCCACAAGTACTCCTTTTCTTTTTGCGAATACAGACTAACACGGCTGCTACTCTGAAAACTGAAGTCAATGTGGGTGAAATCCTCACCCCACTGAAGACATTAGGAGGTCTGCCAATAATTTCAGTGGGGCCAGAATTTCATTCAATGAGATATTGGAGTAAGAAATTACTTTACATGAACAAAGTGGCAGAATCTGGTCCAGAATAAACACCAATTAAATTTTTTACTGACCTACTCAATATTTAATATTTTCTTTTAAAAGATTCAAAATGGGAGGATTTTATTAAAGTATGTTTAATGAAAAATAAAACTCCAAACGGCACACAAAGTAATCAATACATATTTTATCCTTTATAATCAAAGCCTTTACAATTTATCCAAATGGACCTTGCTTTTCAGAGTATAGTGAACCTCATTAATCCACACGCAAAAGACTAATAGATGTTCTGTTCCATTTCTCAACAAAGACTTCATAGCAAAATTATGCAAGGAAGGGCTTATATTACTGAAGTTCATAACTTTTGAAAAAAAAAGTCTGAAGTGTTGTTCTACTCTGCAAAGTGACTGAACAATGGCATTTGAGGTTCTATTTTTGTTACCTGTCAATGATTTCCAGATCAAATATGCTCAGTTTAAAACCAAAAAAAAAAGATATGAACTGCTTTTTAGAGAGATAGATTAGATGATGATGATGATGATAGAAGGCCAGCAAAATACCTGGACTCAGAGTTCTTTCCACCTTCTGCATAATCTACAATAAGGGTTATGAAGGCCCAATTCTGGCTTCTGCAAAAGCTGCATGACCCCCTCCTCCCCGAGTCCCCTCCATTATGTAGCCCACAGGTCAAGCTTTCCTCTTATATTCATGGTCTTGCCTTCATTATATTTAGCTGCTTTCATTATATTCAGCTGTTGTAATGCAAGAAGCCTACAGGCCTATATCCTGTCAGACATTAGCTGAAGCGTAAGTGTGATTAAGTAAGTCCTAAACCTTGGCATAGATAAATGGCCTAATGATTACCTCCAGGGGGAGTACGTGCGAATACAGACTAACAGGGCTGCTACTCTGAAACTTAGGGAACAATGCTATTGATGCACAAGATAGGATAGAATCTCAACTGCCTCTCTGACAGCTGTGTTCTCTCTACCAAACCAACAAAAGTAAAAGCAGCAAAGCCTTTTGTCATTGAAGTAAGAAGGTATGACTGGATACACAGCTAACAACTCTATTGTGTGGGAAGATACCACTTTTATAAGTTTCAGAGTAGCAGCCGTGTTAGTCTGTATCCTCAAAAAGAAAAAAAAAGGACTTGTGGCACCTTAGAGACTAACAAATTTATTTGACCATAAGCTTTCGTGAGCTACAGCTCACTTCATCGGATGGACTTTTCAGAGTGGGAAGCACACTTTAAAAGCAGAGTATGAATTGTACAGCATTACCAAAACCAAACTATTAAACACATAAAGCATATTTATGATGCTTTATTCTTGATTTTATGGATACCTTTTTCACTTGCTAAGTGTCATTCTTTCACAATGGGTATATTAGTCATTTGTGTAAGTTAGTGATTCTACTATATAGAAATTATAAAGGACATCATATTGCTATGATAAAGTACTAATTCATAATCCTATTAATTTACTACTGAGTTTTTGGTACTATTATTTTCAGCACATTATGGGCCTGGAAGAATGGATATAAAACTAAACTCCTCCAAATCTGAGGTATTTTTTTAAAATAAAATTTACCTATAGTTTAAAGCCACTTGAAGCCTATGTTAGCAAAATATAATTCCTGCCTGAACTCTGAAATCTCTGTTTGAAGTGAAAGTTTATTTTTATTTATTACAGAGCACTGACAAAAATAATTTATGTATTTCATGGTATAGAAAATGCTAGAGGGCTTGTTATTTTTAGCCATGTAACCTTTAAGCATATCAGTGTATATATAAAATATTATATATATACACCAGCAAATTAGTCTTTAACAGGTAAATGGCTTAATAGCACAAGAGAGATGACTTACAGATGTGGATAACCTCTTTCCAATTGCTTTTTTTTCCCTACCTTTGAACTTTTCAACTGGGATGGCTACAAGCCAGCTCTGGGGCCTATTGATAAAATGAGTTAAGAATAGATTAAAACATTTCCTTGGTGATATATAATGTTTCTCTGTTGATAGTGTTACTTTTCCATCGTCCCTTTAAACCATCCAAACAGAATTTCTTAACCCAGTCAAAAAATTACTCATGCTCTTTTATTATTATTATTATTATTATTTCATTTTGTGTGTCTTGTGGCAGGTTTATTTATAGACAATTTTTTTAGGATCTGACGCTGGACTGGAAAGTGTAAGATTTTCCTATAAGGCTATGACAGTTAGCTGAGATTTTAGCAACCAGCTAGCTAACTGGGATGCTCAATTCCCATTAATTTTAGGCAGCTTTAAAAATCTCAACCAGAGCCTGTCTAGATTAGTTGCTGTGCAGTTTCAGACAAGATGTATTATTCATACAGTTTCTTTTGTTCTTATCTTGACACTCCCCCGCCTTCTCTATTCATCATAAATATTGATTTGATATAACCCAAAAGGAAAAATGAAACAACCTTTGACTTCTATGAGAAGAATTGTGATGGGAGCTCATGGTCAAGAGGGCATGAATTTAGAAGTAATCTGCCATAAAGGGTAAAGCAACTGAGGTAATCATCTAAGTTATCATAGGAACCGTGTAATAACCATGGAAAAGAGAGGCATTTAAAGGTGCAAAATGACTCTATCCCTATGAATATTATAAGGATTCCTCATTGCTGCTATAATCCAAACAATAATAGTAATGCCTAGAGACTCTAATCAAGATTGGTATCTCATTGTGCTAGGCTCTGTACAAACACATAGCAAAAGACACCCTCTGCCCTGAAGAGTCTGAAATTTGAATAGACAAGACAGTTAAAAATGTGTGAGAAAGGAAGGATTATTATTGCCATTTTACAGATAGGGAAATGGAGGATTAAGTGACTTGCCCAAGGTCACATGGGAAGTTTAAAGGGAGAGCTGGGACCTGAACCCAGATTTCCTGAGTCCTAGATCACTTAAAATTTAGGTTAACATAGCTACAGAGCTCAGGAGTGTGAAAAATCCCCACCCCTGCCTACCATAGCTATGCCATCTTAAGCCCCAGCATAGACATAGATAGGTCAATGGAAGAATGCTTTTGTCAAGCTGGCTACCATCGCCTGGGGAGGTGGGGTTTCTACACCAATGGAAAAATCCCTTCTGGATCTAAACTACAGGGTTACAGCAGCATTGACATGGCACTGTAGTTGTGGCACTCTAGCACCTGTAGCGTAGACCTGGCCTTAGTGGTTTAACCACAAGAGCATCCTTCTTTTCGAATGTGTTACAATGGATATAGAGTGATAAAGTTATAGAATAAAAACTCAAATTCTATGAGTGACAACAGTGCAACTTTTTCTAACTCATACAATGGAAGAAAGGGAGGGAGTCCAAAAGGCATGAGTCAGGACTTCTGGATCCAGCTGTAAGCTCTGCCACTGCCTCCCTGTGTGATTTGCAGTCACGCACCCTGTCTGGATCTGTTTTTGCAACAATACAATGAATATAGCTGTCTCCCAAGGTTATTATGGGCATTACTTAACTAATGTCTGTGAAGAACTTAGAGATCCTGAGATGTAAGGTCTATATCAATATGAAATATTTAAAATGTTCAGTGTCTCTCCCCTGTCGCTTGTCCAACCTATTTAACTTCCAATTCTTGTGTAGGATAACATCAGACTTAAATGGAAAGCTCACAAAAGTGTGAAATATGATGGTGTTTCTCAATGAATGCCATTACCTCTGTGGAAACAACTGATGCCATGTCAATGTACTGGCTGAATGTCAAATGAAGCTGTTGTTTAAACATTCTAGCACTAGAAAATGAGGTTTGGTAAGAAATAAAATGAACTCTATAAGATTAAGTGCAGGATGAATATAGAAACCAGATAATGCAGGTAACACTTATAAAGGCCAGGTAATAAATCACTGAAGATAACAAATATACAGTAACAGATATACAGGTGACGCAATCAAAAATAGAAAATAGCTCCATATTACTGAGGGACTACACGGTGATTTACATCTAGCTTTGGCCTGTAAGGCCGAATGCCTTACAGAAGTCTAAGCGTATTACGTCAAGACTATTACTTTTATCAACCAAACTTGCAATCTCATAAAAAAAAAATCTACTTAGTTTGACACGATCTATTTTCCATAATCCCATGTTGATTGTCATTAATTATATTACTCTCCTTTAATTCTTTATCAATCAAGTCCCTTATCAGCTGTTCCATTATCTTGACCGCAATCAATGTCAGACTGACAGATCGTTAATTACTCTTTTTAAATATGGGCACAACATTAGTTTCTTCCAGTCTTCTGGAACTTCCCTGGAGTTCCAAGACTTATGGAAATCACCATTAATAATCCAGTGAGTGCCTCAGACAGCTCATTAAAAACTTTTGGATGCAAGTTATCTGAACCTGCTGATTTAAAAATGTATAACTTTAGTAGCTGCTGTTTAACCCACCCCCAAGATACTAGTGAAGTGGAAAGAGTGTTATAAGATATGACTACATCATCTGATTTTTTCACAAATACAGAATAGAAATATTAATTGGACAGTTCTACCTTTTCTGCATTATTATTGATAATTCTATCCTTTCCATCTAGTAATGGACCAGTGCCATCACTAGGATTCTTTTTATACTTTTATACTTATCATTAGGATTCTTTATATTTAAAAAACTCTTTCTTACTGTCATTAACACAGCTGGACATAGATTTCGCCTTGTGTCCCTTTGCTTCCCTTATCAATTTTCTACAATTCCTCACTTCTGACTTATGTTCATTACTACTGATTTCTCCTTTCTTCCATGCATTATATATACATTTTATATCTGTCTTCACTTTGTCTCTAAAGCAGATTTTTTTTAACCACTATGGCCTTCTCTCTCAAGTCTAGGATTGTGGCTTTTTGGGCATTTAATAAAATGTTGTTAGACAATTCCCAATTATTATTCACATTTTTCCGATAAAATTCTTCCTCCCTGCTGATCTGACTCTTTTCAGTTTTGTGAAACTGGCCATTTTAAAGCACCAAGTATACATTACCAATTTTGGCTCCAGTCTTTCTCACATCCTTTTATATCTTTAGATACCAATTAGGCTATATCTTCACTGTCAAAAGAAGGTATATTTATTAGCACAAGATAGCTAACTTGATGTGGGTGTCTTGCTGTAGAATCCTAACATAGACAAAGCACAGATAGGTTTCAGAGTAGCAGCCGTGTTAGTCTGTATGCGCAAAAAGAAAAGGAGTACTTGTGGCACCTAAGAGACTAACAAATTTATTAGAGCATAAGCTTTCGTGAGCTACAGCTCACTTCATCGGATGCATTTGGTGGAAAAAACAGAGGAGAGATTTATATACACACACACAGAGAACATGAAACAATGGGTTTATCATACACACTGTAAGGAGAATGATCACTTAAGATAAGCCATCACCAGCAGCGGGGGGGGGGGGGGAAAGGAGGAAAACCTTTCATGGTGACAAGCAAGGTAGGCTAATTCCAGCAGTTAACAAGAATATCAGAGGAACAGTGGGGGGTGGGGTGGGGGGGAGAAATACCATGGGGAAATAGTTTTACTTTGTGTAATGACTCATCCATTCCCAGTTTCTATTCAAGCCTAAGTTAATTGTATCCAGTTTGCAAATTAATTCCAATTCAGCAGTCTCTCGTTGGAGTCTGTTTCTGAAGCTTTTTTGTTGAAGTATAGCCACTCTTAGGTCTGTGATCGAGTGACCAGAGAGATTGACGTGTTCTCCAACTGGTTTTTGAATGTTATAATTCTTGACGTCTGATTTGTGTCCATTCATTCTTTTAAGTAGAGACTGTCCAGTTTGGCCAATGTACATGGCAGAGGGGCATTGCTGGCACATGATGGCATATATCACATTGGCAGATGCGTAGGTGAACGAGCCTCTGATAGTGTGGCTGATGTGATTAGGCCCTATGATGGTATCCCCTGAATAGATATGTGGACAGAGTTGGCAACAGGCTTTGTTGCAAGGATAGGTTCCTGGGTTAGTGGTTCTGTTGTGTGGTGTGTGGTTGCTGGTGAGTATTTGCTTCAGATTGGGGGGCTGTCTGTAGCAAGGACTGGCCTGTCTCCCAAGATCTGTGAGAGTGATGGGTCGTCCTTCAGGATAGGTTGTAGATCCTTGATGATGCGTTGGAGAGGTTTTAGTTGGGGGCTGAAGGTGATGGCTAGTGGCGTTCTGTTATTTTCTTTGTTGGGCCTGCCCTGTAGTAGGTGACTTCTGGGTACTCTTCTGGCTCTGTCAATCTGTTTCTTGACTTCAGCAGGTGGGTATTGTAGTTGTAGGAATGCATGATAGAGATCTTGTAGGTGTTTGTCTCTGTCTGAGGGGTTGGAGCAAATGCGGTTATATCGTAGAGCTTGGCTGTAGACAATGGATCGAGTGGTATGATCTGGATGAAAGCTAGAGGCATGTAGGTAGGAATAGCGGTCAGTAGGTTTCCGATATAGGGTGGTGTTTATGTGGCCATCACTTATTAGCACCATAGTGTCCAGGAAATGGATCTCTTGTGTGGACTGGTCCAGGCTAAGGTTGATGGTGGGATGGAAATTGTTGAAATCATGGTGGAATTCCTCAAGAGCTTCTTTTCCATGGGTCCAGATGATGAAGATGTCATCAATGTAGCGCAAGTAGAGTAGGGGCATTAGGGGACGAGAGCTGAGGAAGCGTTGTTCTAAGTCAGCCATAAAAATGTTGGCATACTGTGGGGCCATGCGGGTACCCATCGCAGTGCCGCTGATTTGAAGGTATACATTGTCACAATGTGAAATAGTTATGGGTGAGGACAAAGTCACAAAGTTCAGCCACCAGGTTAGCCATGACAGTATCTGTTCCTGACGGCTTGTAGTCCATCTTTGTGTGGAATGTTGGTGTAGAGGGCTTCTACATCCATAGTGGCTAGGATGGTGTTTTTAGGAAGATCACCAATGGACTGTAGTTTCCTCAGGAAGTCAGTGGGGTCTCGAAGATAGCTGGGAGTGCTGGTAACGAAGGGCCTGAGGAGGGAGTCTACATAGCCAGACAATCCTGCTGTCAGGGTGCCAATGCCTGAGATGATGGGGCGTCCAGGATTTCCAGGTTTATGGATCTTGGGTAGCAGATAGAATACCCCAGGTCGAGGTTCTAGGGGTGTGTCTGTGCGGATTTGTTCTTGTGCTTTTTCAGGGAGTTTCTTGAGCAAATGCTGTAGTTTCTTTTGGTAACTCTCAGTGGGATCAGAGGGTAATGGCTTGTAGAAAGTGGTGTTGGAGAGCTGCCTAGTAGCCTCTTGTTCATACTCCGACCTATTCATGATGACGACAGCACCTCCTTTGTCAGCCTTTTTGATTATGATGTCAGAGTTGTTTCTGAGGCTGTGGATGGCACTGTGTTCTGCATGGCTGAGGTTATGGGGTAAGCGATGCTGCTTTTCCACAATTTCAGCTCGTGCACGTCGGCGGAAGCACTCTATATAGAAATCCAGGCTGCTGTTTCGACCTTCAGGAGGAGTCCACCCAGAATCCTTCTTTTTGTAGTGTTGGCAGGAAGGTCTCTGTGGGTTAATATGTTGGTCAGAGGTGTGTTGGAAATATTCCTTGAGTCTGAGACGTCGAAAATAGGATTCTAGGTCACCACAGAACTGTATCATGTTCGTGGGGGTGGAGGGGCAAAAGGAGAGGCCCCTAATAGGACAGATTCTTCTGCTGGGCTAAGAGTATAGTTGGATAGATTAACAATATTGCTGGGTGGGTTACGGGAACCATTGTTGTGGCCCTTTGTGGCATATAGTAGTTTAGATAGCTTAGTGTCCTTTTTCTTTTGTGGAGAAGCAAAGTGTGTTTTGTAAACCCATTGTTTCATGTTCTCTGTGTGTGTATATAAATCTCTCCTCTGTTTTTTCCACCAAATGCATCCGATGAAGTGAGCTGTAGCTCACGAAAGCTTATGCTCTAATAAATTTGTTAGTCTCTAAGGTGCCACAAGTACTCCTTTTCTTTTTAAAGCACAGATAGTTTTTACTTCCAGCTCGTTGAAGTCAACACTATACCTATATCCACCACCTGGGGTTTACCTCAGCTAGCTTACATGGAGATAAAAACTATCTGTCCCTTGTCTCCAGTAGGATTCTACAATGAGATAGCTAATTAGAGTTAGCTATCTGACTGTAATAAACAGATCTTATTTTGGCAGTGAAGACACAGCCTTAGTGCATCCCATTGGCTTTGTATTATGTTTTGTTAATGCTAGGTCTTTTGAATCACTTCTTGCATTTATAATCTAAAATATTTCCTTTTGTGTGTTATCACTTTACATGTTTGCATTACGATTTTGCCAGGTCCTGTAGTAATGTATTATCATCATTGTATATTTTATTATTGTATTAATTATTTATATTACCATAGTGCATACAAGCCATAGTCATGGATCAAGACCCCTCGGCTGTACAAACACAAAACAAAAAAGACTGTCCCTGTGCTGGTAAGCTCTTAACCCTGGTCTACACAAGGCCCTGAGGTCGAATTTAGCAGCATTAAATCGATGTAACCCTGCACCCATCCACATGACGAAGCCCTTTTTTTCGACTTAAAGGGCTCTTAAAATCGATTTCCTTACTCCACCCACGACAAGGAGATTAGCGCTGAAATCAGCCTTGCCAGGTCGAATTTGGGGTACTGTGGATGCAATTAGATGGTATTGGCCTCCGGGAGCTATCCCAGAGTGACCGCTCTGGACAGCACTCTCAACTCAGATGCACTGACCAGGTAGACAGGAAAAGGCCCGCGAACTTTTGAATTTCAATTTCCTGTTTGGCCAGTGTGGCAAGCTGTAGGTGACCATCCAGAGCTCATCAGCAGAGGTGACCACGATGGAGTCCCAGAATCACAAGAGAGCTCCAGCGTGGACTGAATGGGAGGTACGGGATCTGATCGCTGTATGGGGAGAGGAATCCGTGCTATCAGAACTATGTTCCAGTTTTCGAAATGCCAAAACATTTGTGAAAATCTCCCAGGGCATGAAGGACAGAGGCCATAACAGGGACCCAAAGCAGTGCCGCGTGAAACTTAAGGAGCTGAGGCAAGTCTACCAGAAAACCAGAGAGGCAAACGGCCGCTCCGGGTCAGAGCCCCAAACATGCCACTTCTATGATGAGCTGCATGCCATTTTAGGGGGTTCCGCCACCACTACCTCAGCCATGTTGTTTGACTCCTTCAAAGGAGATGGAGGCAATACGGAAGCACGTTTTGAGGACGAGGAAGACGATGAGGAGGAGGCTGTAGATAGCTCACAGCAAACAAGTGGAGAAACCGGTTTTCCTGATAGCCAGGAACTGTTTCTCACCCTGGACCTGGAGCCAGAACCCCCCGAACCCACCCAAGGCTGCCTCCCGGACCCACCAGGCGGAGAAGGGATCTCTGGTGAGCGTACCTTTTAAAATACTATAAAAGGTTTAAAAGCCAGCATGTTTAATGATTAATTTGCCCTGGCATTTGTGGCTCTCCTGGATGTACTCCCAAAGTCTTTGCAAAAGGTTTCTGGGGAGGGCAGCCTTATTCCTTCCACCATGGTAGGACACTTTACCACTCCAGGCCAGTAGCACATACTCGGGAATCATTGTAGAACAACGCATTTCAGTGTATGTTTGCTGGTGTTCAAACAACATCCGTTCTTTATCTCTCTGTGTTATCCTCAGGAGAGTGATATCATTCATGGTCACCTGGTTGAAATAGGGTGCTTTTCTTAAGGGAACATTCAGAGGTGCCCGTACCTGCTGGGCTGTTTGCCTATGGCTGAACAGAAATGTTCCCTGCTGTTAGCCACGCGGTGGGGGGAGGCAAAATGCGACCTTGTAACAAAAGCACTGTGCTATGTATGTAATGTTAACAGCAAGGTTTACCGTGAAAGAGAGTGTACCCATTGTTCTATAAAAATGTGTCTTTTTAAATACCACTGTCCCTTTTTTTTTCTCCACCAGCTGCATGTGTTTCAAGGATCACAGGATCTTCTCCTTCCCAGAGGCTAGCGAAGATTAGAAGGCGAAAAAAACGCACTCGTGATGAAATGTTCTCTGAGCTCATGCTGTCCTCCCACACTGACAGAGCACAGACGAATGCATGGAGGCAGACAATGTCAGAGTGCAGGAAAGCACAAAACAACCGGGAGGAGAGGTGGCGGGCTGAAGAGAGGGCTGAAGCTGAAAGGTGGCAGCAGCGTGATGAGAGGAGGCAGGATGCGATGCTGAGGCTGCTGGAGGATCAAACTAATATGCTCCAGCGTATGGTTGAGCTGCAGGAAAGGCAGCAGGAGCACAGACTGCTGCTACAGCCCCTGTGTAACCAACCGCCCTCCTCCCCAAGTTCCATAGCCTCCTCACCCAGACGCCCAAGAATGGGGTGGGGGGGCCTCTGGCCACCCAGCCACTCCACCCCAGAGGATTGCCCAAGTAACAGAAGGCTGGCATTCAATAAGTTTTAAACTTTTAAAGTGCTGTGTGGCCTTTTCCTTCCCTCCTCCAGCACCCCTCCTGGGCTACCTTGGTAATTATCCCCCTATTTGTGTGATGAATTAATAAAGAATACATGAATGTGAAGCAACAATGAGTTTATTGCCTCTGCAAATGGTGATCGAAGGGAGGAGGGGAGGGTGGTTAGCTTACAGGGAAATAGAGTGAACCAAGGGGCGGGGGGTTTCATCAAGGAGAAACAAACAGAACTTTCACACCATAGCCTGGCCAGTCATGAAACTGGTTTTCAAAGTTTTTCTGATGCACACTGCACCCTCCTGTGCTCTTCTTACCACCCTGGTGTCTGGCTGTGCGCAACCAGCAGCCACGCGATTTGCCTCAACCTCCCATCCCGCCATAAACGTCTCCCCCTTACTCTCACAGATATTGTGGAGCACACAGCAAGCAGTAATAACAGTGGGAATATTGGTTTCGCTGAGGTCTAACAGAGTCAGTAAACTGCACCAGCGCGCTTTTAAATGTCTAAATGCACATTCTACCACCATTCTGCACTTGCTCAGCCTGTAGTTGAACAGCTCCTGACTACTCTCCAGGCTGCCTATGTATGGCTTCATGAGCCATGGCATTAAGGGGTAGGCTGGGTCCCCAAGGATAACTATAGGCATTTCAACATCCCCAACGGTTATTTTCTGGTCTGGGAAGAAAGTCCCTTCCTGCAGCTTTTGAAACAGACCAGAGTTCCTGAAGATGCGAGTGTCTTGTACCTTTCCCGGCCATCCCAGGTTGATGTTGGTGAAACGTCCCTTGTGATCCACCAGTGCTTGCAGCACTATTGAAAAGTACCCCTTGCGGTTTATGTACTCGCTGGCTTGGTGCTCTGGTGCCAAGATAGGGATATGGGCTCCGTCTATGGCCCCACTACAGTTAGGGAATCCCATTGCAGCAAAGCCATCCACTATGACCTGCACATTTCCCACAGTCACTACCCTTGATATCAGCAGATCTTTGATTGCGTTGGCTATTTGCATCACAGCAGCCCCCACAGTAGATTTGCCCACTCCAAATTGATTCCCGACTGACCGGTAGCTGTCTGGAGTTGCAAGCTTCCACATGGCTATTGCCACTCACTTCTCAACTGTGAGGGCTGCTCTCATCTTGGTATTCTTGCACCTCAGGGCAGGGGAAAGCAAGTCACAAAGTTCCAGGAAAGTGCCCTTATGTATGCGAAAGTTTCACAGCCACTGGGAATTGTCCCAGATCTGCAACACTATGCAGTCCCACCAGTCTGTGCTTGTTTCCTGAGCCCAGAATCGGCGTTCCACCACATGAGCCTGCCCCATTAGCACCACGATGCCCACATTGGCAGGGCCCGTGCTTTGAGAGAAGTCTGTGTTCATGTACTCATCACTCTCGTCACCGCGCTGATGTCGCCTACTCGCCTGGTTTCGCTTTGCCAGGTTCTGGTGCTGCATATACTGCTGGATAATGCGTGTGGTGTTTAATGTGCTCCTAATTGCCAAAGTGATCTGAGCGGGCTCCATGCTTGCCGTGATATGGCGTCTGCATAGAAAAAAGGCGCGGAACGATTGTCTGCTGTTGCCCTGACGGAGGGAGGGGGCGACTGACGACATGGCTTACAAGATTGGCTTACAGGGAATTAAAATCAACAAAGGGGTTGGCTTTGCGAGAAACTGGATGGCCGCCTCAAGGATAGAACTCAAAACTGGGTTTAGCAGGCCATCGATTTCACAGAGGGAGGGAGGAGAAAATGTATACAAAACAAATCTGGTCTATTTCTTGTTTTGAGCCACTTCATCTATCTTTATACATCATGCTGGCAGCAGACTGTGCAGTACAACCGCTAGCCATCATCACCTCCTGGGTGCTCGGCAGAAGATGGTACAGTATGACTACTGGCCATCGTCTTCTGCTGGCTGCAAATTAAAAGACAGTGCACTGCCGGTAGGACTCAATCGTCATGAGATGAAACAAGGGAAATGACCTGGCTGAGTCACTCCCATGTTTGCCCAGGCGCCCGGTTAAAAGAGCACCCAGGATTACGTCAGCGACGGCTACCAGTCATACTGCACTGTCTGCTGCCAAAAGGCAATAAACTGCTGCTGTGTAGCAATGCAGTACCGTGTCTGCCAGCACCCAGGAGACATACGGTGATGGTTAGCTGAGCGGGCTCCATGCTTGCTGTAGTATGGCATCTGCACAGGTAACTCAAGAAAAAAGGTGCAAAAAGATTGTCTGCCCTTGCTTTTATGGAGGGAGGGAGGGAACGGGGGCCTGATGATATGTACCCAGAACCACCCGCGACAATGTTTTAGCTCCATCAGGCACTGGGATTTCTACCCAGAATTCAAATGAGCGGTGGAGACTGCGGGAACTGTGGGATAGCTACCCACAGTGCAAAGCTCCGGAAGTCGACTGTTGCCTCGGTACTGTGGACACAGTCCGCCAACTACATGCACTTAGAGCATTTGTGTGGGGACACACACACTCGACTGTATAAAAACACTTTCTACAAAACTGACTTCTATAAATTCGACCTTATTTCGTAGTGTAGACATTCCCTCAGGTCTAGATATGGATCTCAGAAAAATAGGGAAAGAAACTCTTTCTTGGTAGCTGGGGAGAGTGCCATTGCAGGGGAAGTGTTCTAATCTCTCTCTTTTCTCCCATACTCAAGGTGTATTTTCACTGAGATGAGGGGGAGAAGATAGTTCCCACTTTTGGTTGTGCTGCTGAGTGGCTAGGAGATAATTTTCTGCACAGCTAGCTTGAAACGACAGCAGCATCAGCACCACATCTGTTCATACTTGCTTGGATTGTCTTCTGCTAATTGACTGTAATGGGAAGAATTTGGCCCAAATAAATTATTTTAATGAAAGTTTATAACATGGGGACTATATTTCAGAATGAACGCAGCCAGAATTGTGGAACGAACCCAAAATTATAGGCTCTGCACTTATTCCCACCCTCCCCCCATCCATGATTTTCTGCTCTCCCATATTAAGGGACTTTTTTTGTGTGAACTTTGCTGTGGGTGTTTCATTTAGACATCAACAATCTTACTCATGTAAACTGTCCTAGAAGCAGCTCTATTCCCTGTATCAGACTGGGCAGAGAGAATGTGCAGTGACATCACAAAAAGGGGGAAGGACTACTTTAGCCTCTGCTTAAAAAAAAAAAATTAAAAAAAACTTGACACGTAGCTGCACGCTTAGAAGTGATTGTTCACCAAGTACACTACTGCTTTAGGAGGACTAATTCTATGCAAAATTTACAATTGAAATGATTTTTGGGTAGTGCTGTTTAAAGGTGATTAGAATTCTTGTTACATTGGGGAATTGTTCAGATTCACTAAAGGTGGGTGGAGCATACATATATTATGGCAATAGACCCAATAGAAAAGCATAATACAAATGGGAAAATGAACTCATTTCTCTCTCCCTTATCTCAGACAGCTGAACAGAAGGGAATTTTGTTCAAATTTCAAAAATAAATTAACCTTCTACCAGAGACCAAGCTTTCCGCCAAAACTTTCAGCCAAAATGCGAATGGCTTGGAAAATTCAGAGCATGTGAAAAAAAGTTACAGTGGAAACTATTTTGCAGCTTTTGAATGTGGTTCTACTCTGAAAAGCGATTATGTAAAAATAACACCTTCTTACCAAAGAGATCAGCTTCCTGTACGTATAAGCTGAGTCTCAGCTTTGTCACTGTTTAACCTACTGAGCGCAGGCTGCTACAATCACTATAGTCAACAGAAGTTTTAGAGGTCTTTTTAAACTTAGTCCTTCAGAGCCAAGACAGATAAAAGAATGAACAAGTCTAATTCTCTTGGCCCATGAAAAGAATTGATCTGTTGGAAAGGGATGCCCATTTCCCACAGATTCAAGAGGGAGACCCAGATGGAGGTTGTGGTGGCATGTACACCCCTTGCTAGCCTTGCAAGAGCTGAATTGAGCCAAGTAGACTCAAGAATCAGACCATTTGGCTGTAATCTGGGAGAATTAAACCTGAGAGAAAAGCCCTAATTAGGGGAAGCTTACTTGAGTGTGACTAGGTGGGGCTTATATAAAGAGAGGGAACTGAAAGCAGAGGGGTGTGCAGGGAGGTGGTTTGCAGTCACTCCTCAGGAGAAGGGGGCTACGTTTGAGGGCTATAGAGACAAGTAGCCCATAGTCAGTAGCCCCCCCCCCCCCGGGATCCTGGCCTGGTGGAGAGTCCATGATTCAGTGCCAGCTCCCCACAGCTGCCTGTGCGACTCTCCCCGATTCAGCTCTGGCCAGAGGCTGCTCTCAGCAGGCACACCCCTCCCCCCACCCAAATGCAGGAGGAGGGTCTGCAGCAGTTCCCCACAGCTGCCCATGAGGCTCTTATTGCGGACAGTCTGTGGCTATGAGGTTTCCTCCTCCCCCTCCCCTGCAATGGAGCTAGATTGGGGAGAGCCATGTGGGCAGCTGTGGGGAGCCTGGGTCCCTCCA